>NC_141786.1:16392080-16696612 GCF_054643075.1 Acanthaster planci | reverse complement strand
TACCTACTGTGTAGTCCGAGTGGTTTTCTGATTGACGGGGGGGGGGTTCTACATACGGACGCTGCTTGACACTCTGTGCACAAACCCTATGGAACTGTTCAGAAAATTCTTGTGTTTTCTAAGTAAACAACTTGATTTTTTCCCCTTCCAAATTGAATTGTTCTCTTTGTTGTGTTTGCTTTGTGATGGCTAATAGGTCATTGCAGGGAATAATTACTGGGAGCATGGCAGCACGCACCTTGCCCCACCCCCCTGGGAATAATTCGATTTGCACACACATTTATTTCAACATCGCCCTACAAAGACATAAAAGTAGTACACTGCTGTACTTAAAGACAAGAATGAACGTATTTAGAACCAGAATGCATTGAAATAATTAAATCATCACACACTATTCGGTAAAGCCGAATGTTTGTGATGCTGTGCAGGAGCACTGTGCGATGCATTGTGTAAATGACCACAGCATGCAGATTGGCGGATTGTTTTGTGAGGAGAGGCTACTTCCAGGAACAGTGAGGTTTATGGAAAGCTCTATTCAAATTTATGGGGGAAGAGTTCCAATTACCGACACCATTATTCCTTAAAGAGACCAATTAGCCTTCATGAATCAAAGCATGTCCAGAAATGTTCAACTTAGGAGAAAGATAAAAAGTCGTCACGGTGTCCTTAATAAAGAAAACACGTAGAATTTTTCAAAGCAATCTCAAAGAGTTTTGGTCATATGGTGTCCGTATATGGAGCTCTAGCTATCCTTTACAGGGGTAACTGTCTTTGTCAGTCTAAAGCAATCAAGACATCAGACTTGTCAATAGGCACGCGTCCAATTTCAAATCCGAATGTAAGCCGTGCACTTCCCAAATTTTCTTTGCTTCTTCAGGAATTTTTCCTATTACGCAAAGGGTTGAAGAGCCACTTCGTGGACGACTTTGGAAGAAAATGTGGAATTTCAAGACTGCCGTATCCAGCCATCACTTGATGACACCTCACAATACTGGTGCAGAAATTCTAAATGCTTTCCAAGTCAATAATTTAATATTTTCACTGCCAAATTTGATTTCTTTTAGACATGTAATCTAAATGCCTAATAAACAGCTACAAGGGAAAATAAGGGATTTCCGTATGAAACGTGAACCCTCCAACCTAACCTACCACGACGAAGTGAACGAGTAACAGTCAAAACTGAATTTCATGCTAAACCCACCTGTGTTCTATCTTTAATTAGTTCAGTTTACCCTCTAAACAGTTTACTATGCCACTTCATCTCTTGAGGGTCTAAAGCGGTTAATTTCGACACAGAAATGGCACACTTACTTTGGCTGTTATGCCGCAGTTAAACTGATGCTCCTTCCACGATGCCCGCGAATTTATGAATGCGCGTTACCCCACGTGAGAATTTCATTGTTGTACAGTTACACTGGTTCCCTTCCTGCTTTCACTCTAACTTTGAATTCATTGCGGCGGAAACCAATCATTGCGCAGTTGAAACTGGATTCATTGGATGCTGTATTTGCGGAGTAAATTTTACTAGAGGCCCTATTAGGCCAGATCCTTTATTTATTTATTTCTAAATTGTCGAATTAATTGTAAGCTGACAGCTTTGGATAATAATATTTTACAAAGAAAAAAACGATCCAGAAATTCTTATTTTAACACATCTAAAATTTACATCTGCATTACGAACAGCGCCCCCTGAGTGTAAGGGCGTGGTTCTGCCTTGACTGGTTCCCGTCACGTACGTAGTCTCCGACTTGTCTGGATACCGACCCGATGATTCTGACTACCCGGCGAATTAAGGGTCCTGTATCACCCAATGTCACGTGACAGGGACTGGAGGAATTCCTCCATTTTTCCGGAAATAGCCGAAATATTCTGAAGTCGTTCCGTCTATATTCTGCATGTTTGGGTGGTATCATTGATGTTCGCTCTTTCCCAGTCGGGTAGGTGGTGGGCTTGTTGAACGTAAATCGTCAACAATCACGCATACAACAACAAACCTACTTGTTGGTGGGTTTGTGCATGGAAGGAATGTTGCTGTACAAGAATTGATCAACTAAAAGAATTTCGAAAATGCTAATGTATGATTTTGAATTTTCTGAGTTTTTTCTCAAGTGAGCCTCATTAGGGAACACTGAGGTGAATCTGAACCCATCACGTAAGGGAATGAAATCCAAAACAACCGGGCATCAACGTGTGACCTCTGACCCGTGCATCATATCTGTTTATATCTGTGGGTGATGGCTGACCTGAGAAATTCTGTCTCTGTGCACTTTCAATACAAAACCTTTTTTTCCGCTGTGATTTTTTATGAGTTTTCAATCATGTCCTTTTTCTTTGCATCAATTGTGGTGCATTGAATATGAACAGGACGGCTGATTTTAGCACCGTCAAGAACCTGCCCATGGCTGTGAAAGTCAAGGAAAGTCACGAAAATACATAATTAGAGTAATATTTATCAGATATGAAACACTAATATTAATTGTTAGACCACCTTTATTGATACGTCCAACATTACAATCTTATTTCGGGTGTCCGTGGTAAAATTAACCGACCAAAACGTTGTAAGTCACATATTTATTAAGCCAAGCTTGTAATCCCAACAAGCACGCGATAAGTCTTATCACTATTACTATTTTATTCGCAATCGTCACATCGGACAAAACAAAACTACAAAATTCAAGACAAGATGACAGGAGCTAAACAAAGTGAACCTAATCACTACTGCCAAAAGGCAAAAAGCCCCAAGTAACAAGTAAAGACACTAGGACATCCATCAATATAAAACAGAAAACATCAGATACATTACATTACATAAAGGTAAAAGGAGATCAGTAATTGGGCAAGTATTGTAAAAGGCCAGGCCAGAAAGCCACGTCAAAAGACAAAAATTACACAAAAAAGGTTGACATTACATTCAAAAATAGATGAAGAGTTAAAACACCTCATAATCATCAATTCGGAGGGTATCGTAAAAAGCCAGGCCAGAAAGCCAAGCAAAAATGGCATACAGAAAAAAGAATACAGGTTGATAAAAAGACAGAAAATATAATTTACAATAGAGACACGGCGCCAATTGACGATTACGACCGAAGAACTGATCGTAGGTAGAAAATTTCTAGTTAATTTTAACAGACAAATCAATGACGTATTACGCTCATCTTATCTTAGATAGCAAACTGGGATTATTAAAGTCTTAATTTAGTTTACACCGTAATTTAAGTTGTCTTAAAAACTGTGAGAGAGAACCCATCGACAAGGCATGTCGAAGGGTTTAGGGAATTTCTCCCACAGACGAGGGAATACATGGATTGGATTATGATGTAAGCAATTGTTTCTAGCTACAGGATGAGAAAATCTTAAATCATCAGTATGCCGGGAGTTGATATGAATACGTTCTCCCACAGGATTACATGAAACCTCACAATACAAAGTTTTAGCAACAAGAGACCAGCAGATAGTCGTGACGGAACTATAAAGAACACCAGTTCAATTGTTTAAGTCGATCAAGGTAGTGCATCTCCAGTCTCTTCTGTCTGAGAACAATTCTGTCACTCGTCTTTTGACCCGCTTAATATCAGCAATCAATCCCTGTGCATTAAGGTAGACCTACCCAGCGGGCAATCCATTTTTGGGTAAAGCAAGCGATTTGTATAGACAGAAGCGAGCATGTGTGGAGAGACCTTTAGCAACGCTTAGAATAAAATCAAGTATCTTGTTAACCCACACGTCACGTACTTTTCCAGGTTATTCGGTTATATTAAGAACACACTGAGGTACTTTATTTCATTAAAAACCTGCAGTGGACCAGAGTGTAGAATATATTGCGTGTTCGCATCCCTCTTCGTCTTTTTAAATCTAACCACTTTTGTTTAAGTGTGATTAAGTTTCATTTGATTTATTGGCACCATTCAAACATTCTATCTATTCTAAATCTCTTTGGAGGATCATCTCGTCGGAGGATGAGCAAATAGGACGATACAAGCAATGTAAGCTGCAAACAATTCACAGGGTAAAAAAAATTAAGCAATCTAGGAAATCGTTAATAAATATGTTGAACAACAATGGGCCCAATACACTCCATTGGGGAACGCGAGACGTTAGTACAGACCAATCAGAGTAATGACCCTGAAACCGGACCCGCATATTATGCCCCTGCAGGGAAGATTTAATCCAGTGCCATGCATGTCCTGTGATTATTAAAAAGACTTGACAACTTGTATAACAAGGTGTCATGCGCAAGAATGTCAAAAGCCCTCAAAAATCACAAAGAACAGTATTTGTAGATGACCAATCATAGACGACATGCATTGGTTGAGTCACGAAGGATTTCCCTTTAGAGGACCCACGCTAGACTGGGGTCATCTAGTGATTATCCTGGAGGTGATTTTGTGTGGATCCAACCACTATTGATTCCATTACCTTACATATTCACACTATAGAGGTCAAGGCTATGGGACGATAATTGAAAACAACAGATCGGTCACCAGGTTTGAGAACTGGCTTTGGAAGCTGTTTTTGTTTTGAGCAAGCGTTCAATGCTTTCCAAGATGGGCGAGATAACCTCAGCAGACTTCCTCAATAGAGTTGGGTTAGCCCATCAGGGCCAGCAGATTTACGATCGTTAAGATTGCCGAGGTGTTGAAAAATCTCTCCCCGAGGGACCTCTATCGTACGTAAAAAGCTGGGATGCGTAATTTACAATGCACTGGTGACTCAGGTAGACAGACCGACGCGTCGGTGAAACGAACTGACTGGAAAAACTGTGAGAAATGCTGGCAATTAAAACTGGATCACTGATTACACTGTCCCCAACACACGTGGGGGCGTGAATTACGATTTTTAGATCGAACATAAGCAAAAAAAAATCGTTTCTTATTATGTGGCAATGAGAACAGCCTGTTTGATAGGCCTATACTTTGATACTATTTACAACTACTTACGGATCTTCTTGTAGCTGCTCCATTAATGAGTAAGTTTGTTGGTACGTTTCGCACTAGTGAAGAACCTACGTTTCTTTAGAATCGGTCGTTTAATGTCACGAGATATCCAAGGAACATGTTTCTTATTTGGAGGGATTTTACGAGGAATTGAATCTCTAGAAGCTGCCTGAAACGGGTCCAGAAAACCCTCTCAACTGGCATCAAAGTCATCACAATCAGTAAATTGGTCCCAAAGAGCAAGTTCTAATAAACGATAAATATGTTTCTTTCCATTTTTATCAATCAATAGAAATGTTTTAGATGGGAAATTACCATACTTATTTGAGTCTATTTCCATATCACACCTCTTGTAACATGTACATCTTCACTGAGTAGTAGTCGGCTATGGCCAGTTGCCCATCTGCTGTGAATGTGATTCCCTTGGGGTGGAACAGACCCTGTGCGATACAGTGGAGAAAGCCGCCTCGATGGTCATAGTGGTGGATATGACCGGTGTAATTACCATTATGCATTGCAACATAGATGCCTGTGCTATCTGCGCATACACCAGAACAGCATTCAGCTACCTCGCCGTTGATGGTAGGTTTGATGGTGAACAGTGTATCACCATTCCCATCAACAACGCCCACTGTCTTTGAACAGTCGCTGATGACGAACCGATCGCTGCTTTCAACAGCCAGAAAGTGGGGTTTAATCTTGACTGGGATGGTGCTTCTAAGTTCCCCATCCGTGGGGCTGTGCTCGGTCAGGACCATCCTCTTTGTGTCACCAACCACAATGGTCCCATCTGCCTTGATTGCTAAACGGTGAAGGTCCACTGCGGTCTTACCGACCTCACCCGGTGGCACTGTGGGGAACTGGAAAGCCAGCGTGTTGTCCTTGTCAAAGACTTTCACGTGCATGACGTGGGATGCGCCCTCCTCCACTACCACCAGGCAATTGTCAGTGCGTGTAGCTGTAATGCCACGTGGGTCTGTTTTCAGTTGACAAACACAAAAAAAACCGATCACTTTAGGAAGATTTTAGATGTCAGGAGCTAATACTTTACACAAAAAGAATAAAACGTCCTAAGTTGCCAGGAAAAAAACACATGCACATAAACAATGATGATTCATGTACAGTGTATAACAAACATGCCCCTCTCCCTTCCAGCGGGTCCATAAATATGTGGATTTTTTTCTTGTTACAGCCACCACAATAAGCCATAGCCAAAGCCACTCCGCAATCCATGTAGTCTTCAGGCTCAAACAGAACCTTCGTAATTATATTGTTATAGCAGAATACACAAATGGCGTTAATCTGCGGCGGGAATCGGAGGAGGCGGGGAAAGATGGGGGTGGGACGACTTACCCACCATGAAAATGCATGATTCTAGCTATGTCGATAATCATTGTGTTCGTGTAAATCTGTATTCTGCATTAAGGATTTGATATTGACTACGTTTAAAATTGTTTTCCGTTTTTAGAGTGATACTGAATACAGTTTAGTTGTAGAAGTCCAAAACAATATTAATCACAGTCCGCTGAAATGATTTTGACGACCACAAAAAATGGGGGGGGGGGTTGAAGATTCAATAGCCCGCCCCCTCCTTTGTGGAGGTATACATCCCAATCCCCTGGGATTTACGCCCTTGGATTACACAGTCTTGTTGTAACAGGAAGTGTTTCTCCGACGTTAGGAGTAACAGGAGTTGGCCTGGTTACCGCCCACTACGTGTGTCTGTGCTGCATAGTATTTACACATGGATGAATGGACGCTGGCAGATAGATACTCCACAATAACAAAAATGTGCTTTGAGTTTAACGACTGGACATTTTGATTGGGGATTCTACGGGAAATGATTTTTTTACATCTCCTCTCAGTAAATTCATAGCGCATAATGCTCTGTCTTTAACATTTTCGTATTCATACATGTATGATCAGCATTCTGAAACACTTGCTTTTGTTCAACATGCCAAGGTAGTGCGCTCTCAAACTGCCGTGTTGTTTGAGGAACAGGAAATGGTGAGATGACTAAAACATCCTGCAGTGTCTGCATCAGGTTTGTGGGGAAAAGAATCTAAATGCCACAGGAAGGCTGCATATCTCGAATGCTTTTCTCTGTTAGATTCCTGTGTAAAGGTACCAGGTGATTCTGTGACTTGCCTGGAGGGTTTTTGCGTGACCTGAACATAGCAATTCAGAAATAAATAGATAAATACAGCACTTTTTATTAGCTTGGAAGTTTACATTTGAACTTACATCCATCCATTTGGATTGTACTTTTCAGGTCACCATCTATGCTGTAGATCACAACACGTTTGTTCCAGTCGTCACCCACTGCAACCTCGTCAGGCTGACGAGCACAAATGCCCATAGCCCCATCCAACTCTCCTGGACCGCTTCCCTTGCTACCAAACATACATCGCTGCTCCCACTTTCCTTCCGTCACCACCTTGCCCAGACTGATGTCACCAAGTACCCCCTCACTCGGCTTGAACTTCAGAAATCCAAGCCTCTTGTCAACTCTGGGAATAGTTTGACCAGCCAACAATTTCAAGTCTTTGTTGATTGTTGCGTAGAGTGAGAGGAACTCACTATCCGCTGCCGTCCTTGTCACCTCTCTTGCTGTCTCCAATGAATGCTGTATTCTCTTGGATGCCAAACTCATCGCTTTCTCATATTCTGACAGCTTTTCCAAACGATCTTTTTGGATGCTTGTGATGTTATCAATGATGCGAGTTTCTTGAGCCGTGGCCCATGCTCTAATCTCTATTGCCCTGCCCTGCACTTCTGAAATAGCTGTCTCAGCTTTAATATCAAGGTCTTGTCTCATTATTGACACTAACTCAGAAGATTCGTGGACTTGTTTCAGGGTCTCCTCGAGGTGAGAGAACAAGTCAGTCACTGACGTTTTGTAAGTCGATGATGCCTCTTTTGTATCAGTGTGTGTGTGATATGGTTTACAGTGGTCTATCACAGTACAGTCTCGACAGATAAGCATCTCACAAGTTGTGCAGAAGAATCGCGTCACTTCACCCTCGTGGGTCGTGCATGTCGGATGAGTTTCTGCAGATTTGTTTTTTATTGATATCTCCCTTTCGCGAATGTCTTCCAGAGTTGATATCTTGTGGCCTTGTGAGACAGCAAATCGTAGATGCAATTTGCAGCAAAGTGAGCAGATATTCTGTTCACAGTCCATGCAGCGATGCGTCACCTCGTTGTCCTCTTCACAAATATCACACAACAGCTTCGTCTCACTCGAACATACCAACTTCTCCTGCAGTTCAATCTCCTCAACCAGACCGATCAGATAAAAGTTAGTTTTCATGCCTCCAACCCCTGCCTCCTGAAGTTGTGTCTCTCGTTGACACACGGGGCAAGGAATCTCTGTACAGCCCTGGTGCTTCGTGTTGCAGTATGTCAGCAGACATTGCTCACAGAAACTATGCAGACAGTCCAGTATCTTGGGTCGTTGGAATCTCTCACTACAAATGGGGCATTCGAGATGATGTCTGCTGATCGTCTCTAGAGCTGGAGTCACTGCTGATCCTGTTGCCATTTTCTGGTTCAAGGAAAACCAATTCTAAGTCTTAATGCATGAAATGAAAATCAACATTCACCTACATAAGCAAGGAAGAAAGGCGATGACTCTATCTGGCCTAATTCATCCTGTTTGGTCTTCTATAGAAATGCTACACTGTATATTGAAACCAACGTTCACTGCACGCTTTGGCTCGTTTTATATTCATTAAACTCAAGATTAACTCGTGTAGGTTGGTTTTCCTACAATATTAAAGCTTTCCTTCAGTGTAACAGTTTGGAGACCAAAATGAAGGGGGCTGGGTTTTACCAGGCGTGATAGGAATACCTCTACATGTACATCCACTAGGATCATCAAATAGTCAGGCAAATAAGCCCAGCATTTTCTGGTGACAAGTCCATTATTATATCAAAATCCTGAAAGGGAACAGGGTCTTAACCAAAGCTTTAGCGTTAATTCGCGCCAACCAGTGGGTGGAGGGCGTCACGCTGTGCGAGGGAATGATGCCCAATAACCAACACTTGGAGTATCAAAAAGGTTTATCGTGCTTATGCCCAAACTGCATTAACAAAAATGGATATTTGAAGTGCAGTAAATGTTCTCTTTCAATGCTAAACATAAATTTGAAAGTAGTCGCTTATGTCAATATAGTAATCGTTCCCTGAAAAAGAACTACATTTGTTTATGTGGCAAACTGCTTTATGCATTTCGCGATGAAAAAATCGAATGAGGTTGAGATGAGTTGATGTGTCTTGGCCAACCCATCTCGTCAATAGGACACCAGCAAAATTCTTTAAAACAGGACTAAGCCTCTTCTCTCTCCTGACTTGATTGCTGACTTCTCCCCTATCATGACCATGCTAACTCACTCCTTGTCCTTCACACTTCCCGATGAAGAAAGAATAACATTACCACATAACAACACGCCCGCCACTGCACTGACCTGTTCTCCTTTGACAAGCATCAACCGCTGCATTTTGATTTGTCATATGCATAGGAGGCCCTTAAATATTGTAATTCCACTCACCACTCTATGACCACGTGTAATCAGCTTCTATGTTTGTCAATCTCCGAGAAGCAGCTGACGCTTGTGTGCGAGGAATTTCTCCGTCACGATTTCGTTTAGTCGGTACGAAGACAATGGCGCCCACAGTAGGCCTATGTACCCGGCCACGTGTACATAGTAGTCTGTCTTGGCAGTGCCTCACAGCGCTGTATTTTTTGCAAGCCCCGGTAACGTCAAAGTTGGTGACCTTCGATCAACTTCAGGTCTACGCGGGGTTGCGTCTTAATCACCCGATCCTACTACCCGCCGCTACTTTTAAGTGAGGCCTGTGTAGCAAGATGGCCTGCAAGAACTGTGATAATATCGTTTTCGTATGATGCAATACAGTAGGCAAACTTATAAGTGAGGCTAGTCAGTGTCACGAAAATTTGCAAACACAAGGCTCCAACAAGCCTCGCTGATAAGTTTGCCTAGTGTATTGCATGATACGATAATACATTAGCATCACCGTCAGAGCAAGGCTATTTTTGCTACACAGGCCTTGCTCATGAGTAGCGGTGGGTAGTCGGACCGGGTGTTTTTGCCTGGTTATGGCTATTAGACACACCGTCTTCAATGTGAATTGGTTGCAGACGCTAGGCAGCTAGTGACTTGCAGGGGGGCGTGTTATTTAAAGCCACAGCCTTAACTGCTATAGAACATGGAGTTAGTTCAGTCAAACGTCAGGGCGTCGTATACCGTGAACGGTGACCATACACTGTGACTGTCGTAGTCTCCATGCGAACTTAGAACCAACAAAAGTAGTTCAGTGTAAAAAGGGCGCTGTTTTAATCAAATACTTGACCCAAACCGAGAATTCCCCTTGGGCCTTTTCGACTGACTGAGATACTGCACTGAGAAACACAACTACGGCACAAAACAGGTTTTTTTTTTCAATCACAACGATGTTTGGTTTCTCTAGGAATTTTTTTACATGACAGGGAGATGTCTTTCATACAAAATGAATGAAATAGATTGACCCAGGCAGTTATGTCACATTGGGACAAAAAAAAACATACTACTAAAAGAGAACAAAAGAGTGTGTTTTTTTTTTGGTCGGATGTTAATTCATCTTGTAGGTCATGATCAATCTCCGAAAAATTACTTTCCTCCTCCACAATTTACATTTCACTTTTCACAAGAAAGATTTTCTTGTTTTGGAGGTTCTTTTTACATGCACATTTGAAAAATATATTTCTGTTTTTAATTACGATTACTTTTTTTGTGAAATTTGCATGCATTCCCCCCCCCTCTTTTTTTCAATGCCAAACGACATGGTTTAGTCACTGTAAACGTGGGGGCTTCCTTTTTTACCCCGGCCGGATGAGCTGGCTAATCCCCGCAGGAACGTGTACAAACATCCCCAAGATGGCCTACATCAAGGACTGGATTGTGTACATCAACGGCTTCCTGGTTTGCCCAAGTCCCAGCCTGTGACCCATAAACGACCTTCTGAAGGCTGTCAGGCCCCTATATAAGTTCTGTGGATTCCCAGAAGGCACGTGCCGAGGTAATTCTAGATAATGCAGAGTCGGGTATAGCCTAAGGCTATTTCGTGTGGCTTTTTACTAAAGGATATAACAGCAGCTAGGTACAAGTCCACTACATTTTCCTGTAGTTTCTTTGCTGATTTAATGGTTTGGGGGTGCAGAGGACATCCATGTAGGAACTCAAAACCATTTGGAACAAAACTCTATGTTCAGTAATTAATTAATAATAATGGGATTAAAATACTGGCGTCTAAAATTCCCCACCTGTAGACTTGATAGGAAAAGGAAGCACATGTTTTACTGACGGGTTTTGAGGGAAGCGAAGGATAATTCCATTGTTTTTCATTCCATAATTCCATTGTTTTTCAACAAAAGAGTATAAGATCTCGCAAGCTTTGATTTTTATTTGTGTCGTTGAATTGACTTTCGCTTAAAAGAATCTGTCATGAAACATTAATTTTGCAATATAGATTTCGCAAGCTTTGACTTTTATTTGTGTCGTTGAATTGACTTTCGCTTAAAAGAATCTGTCATGAAACATTAATTTTGCAATATAGATGCTTGAAAGAGCGCTACCATAGTTAAGTTTCACATCTTATGCAGTTTTGGTCAAAATAGTTGAAGGAAATTTTCTTATAATACACAATGCCAAAGCGTCATTAGTGGTCACCCTAGTCAATCAAAACATGTTATCCTCCAAAAAACGATTCAGGCAAAACAAGGGTAGACGCAGTTGTTTTTCAAACCAAGAAATTTTAAAAATTATTTTAATAAATGTACAGTGGTTTCTGATTTATATTCATTCATAGCTTTCAATCAGTTATATGTTCAAAATAAAGATAAAATATCTAAAACCTTGCTTCTCTGAATGTTGCTAGATCAAGTAGGTCATAACAAATGACGCTTTTAGTTGTCTTGAATATGTATAACGATCGTTGGCGTGCCTCATCCTAACCGTATATCCATTAAAATATTTAAAACAACAAAGAAAACACACTTTGCCTTATAAATAAATTGTCGACCTGGACTTCTAATAATGCAAAGCCACCAATCTGGTTAGGGAGGTGCTGGTGACTATGAAATCCCACACGGAGGACTCTCCGTATGGCAAAGCTGAATAATGCATCTGAATATGCAAGTATAAGTGCTCATTAAACTGTGTTCTTAATATTCATAACTGTCACTGCCTTCCACCGGATGTCACCATGAATATATTGACGGTGACCTTGCAAAAATTTTAGGACGTAGGAGTACCCACTGCGTATGAAGGCCTGAACATCGTTGTGTCCATCGGGTGATTTCTCACTCCGAGTGGCGCAATCGAGGCACAAACAGGGACACAAACCGCGAAAAGGAAACCCAGCCGTAGGCGATGCAACAGTTGAGCTTGTCCGGTGTGGCTGTCATAGGTGAGGTCTGTTACATAACGTAAGCCTTAGCTAATTTTCAATAGCTTATGTTTTTTTCATGTAAACATATTTATAAAAACTGACAGCACAATTTTTTTAAACTGTGTCAAGTCGAATTTTCAATAGAATAGCGACAAATATTCACACAGCGTTACCTGCGTCCCTCTGCCTAAAATTTTAAATTTTGTTATCTTCTGTTGGCATATTTTTTAAGCACATAGTCGACAATCATTTCGAACCTTAAGTAAAACGCGTTGTTTTTGCAAAGCCGCCGAGATCCGTAACCCCACCATTTTCTTTTACATTACAGTTATGTCCCTGTTATCCCAGGAATACACAAAAGTAGCGTCAAGCAAGCGTTTGGTGAGTACGCGTATTTTTACCTACGATCTTCTGGTAAAGACAGTGATGAGGATGGTCCATTATGTACATGTACATGAACATGCACCTTCTTTCTAAGGAGGTGCTCTGAGCGTGTGCAGTCCTGTGCGATCTATATTTTGCGGCCTTCTCATCTAGAGTTTCTCATTCTATCAACTGCAGTGGTTCTTGTTCCATTCAGATGGGTTTTACTTTACAGCGGAATGGAACATTATTTTCATTTGTTGCCTCATTAAATAATTCTTACCACTGCACTCCTAATGCATTCATTATTTGTATAACGACCATTCTCCTCTAAGCATAAACGACGGAATGAGTCCATCAAAAAAAAATCAATCTGACTTCCTCTTAAGAACCTTAGTAAAAGAATCTCAAGCAAATGTTTGTAATTAGTGTCAAAGATTTGACCTTAACTCGATACAGTTCTTTTCGATATTACATAATTTCTCCAAGGTCTCTTCGATGTAATTGCAGCACCTTTGTTTACGATTTGCTGCCATATCTAATATTGCTTTAGGCACTTGGAAGTTGGAGCGTTAGGGTGCAGCGTGCACCATTGTACAATATTTGAAAAACCATGTCCCGCGGAACCCAAAATAGCATCGCAAGCCATTTCTCCACCTGAAGGGACATGCATCGACAATTAACGCTCCCACCAAGACCACTGTTTTCACTCGTAACCCGTTACTGTGGAATTTTTCGCAGGCTGGGAAGTGCGCACGGTTCTACGTGAACGGTGAGTTCACTGGTTGTTCTCAAGTCCACACAGAAGTGATATGCTATGGCGGATTAACGTACAGCTCAGTTTGCAGCCTCTGTGAGAATTACGGATGGGGGAAGCTTCTGATGTTCGTTATCTATGACGAAGGGCCGTGTCCCTCCCCGATAGCATCCGACTGCATACATGAGGATTTCGTAAGACTTTGATGTCTGCCAACTATAATCAAGGACCATCTCCGACAGCATCCATCACTGTGTTCAGCGACAGCATTGAAGCCGTCGCCAGAAGGGATGGGTGCCACATCCCCATTAGTCAGTTTTGTCGGCCTAAATCATGGTGCTGCCGGCAAACTAAAAACGGAGAAGGAAGGTGAACTGATGGGGGCAAGCCACATGGGTGTCGGCTTAGTAAATAAGACTACCTCTGGCACAGCCACAGGTCAGATGACCCTCTCGCCTCTGTGTTCCTTTTTATAAGTCACAGTTTTCTTTTTATAAGTTCCTTTTTATAAGTCACAATTTGGGATAAATCACAGGGAAGCCATTTCTTGTCTTGTTTAATCCGTTAAATTCAATGTAATTTGTTCAACAGGGTGGAGCCAGACTATTTGGTGCCCGTTCCCAACCTCGCTGTCTATTTTTCTTATGTGGCTGAAAAATTTAGATAGAGTTTATAGCAAATCATTCATAAACAGAAACTGGCGCAAATTTGTATGAATTTTTTTATGTCATCGCTATGCCTTTTACTCTGATGAGCCCAAAATGGAAAGTTTCACCTCACTTTAATTTTTTTATGTCATCGCTGTGCCTTTTACTCTGATGAGCCCAACATGGAAAGTTTCACCTCACTTTAAATTCAAGATGGCCGACACAAGAATAAACAGCCTATTGTATTGTGTCAAGATATTTCATTGGACGGCAGACACATGATGCCATAATGTTCTTGAGGAGTGTAGCCTACCTTTTATATTTATTTTTTATAACTCAGTAAATAAACTAAAAACAATTCAGCAATGCGTGGCATTTATGAAATGTAACTCGGTGTTTTGTATAAATTTCAGATTCTGCTTCCAAGATTGTCAAGGAATGTTAAAAGTAGGTGCGGTGCTGAGGTGTTCTAAATCCTTCACTCCTAATGTATTGTATCTAATATTGGTTAAACAAAACTGAAGTATCACTAATTAAAAACTAATCTAAATTATTCATCAACCGTAGATTGGTCAGGCTTACCGTATTAATTTATATTAAAATGTTTTTAAAATTAACTTCATTTTACCGTAAAGTTAACTTCACTTTCCATTTAACATTACCTTAGTGAACAAAGTCTCTTTCTGAACGTAACAAGAGGCCGCGTTATCTCATCCAGTTCTGAGTCTATTCTGCTTTTTGACCTCTTCTGTGAATTTAGATTTCTCCATGCTTAAAAGTAAGTTGTTTTTAAATCCTTGGGTGGGGGGTGGGGCAACTTCAAAAGCAAAGGCGGCTTTGTGCTCATTTAACATGATGGTGGGGCGAAGCAAATCAAAAGCCTTACTCGCGGTCCCAGCATCTTTGCTTTTATTTGCTGGCGTCGCTTTGTGAGGGTTTTGGAGCTAATATCTGATAAATAAATATACCGAATACTCGCTTTTCTACTCCCTTTTAAAGTTTTCTTTGTATAAAAAAAATCGTGGCGGGGAGTTTCAGCAATAAAAACGAAAGTTGTGGACGAATGCATTTTATTTAATTAGTCTCCTTATGAACACGCCAAAAAGGCCAAACTAAGATGTGGATTTTCTATGCACGCCAAGGGTTTAGAGACAAAGTAGGGGGGCCATTATATGATATTTACTTGCCTAATATAATATCAAATCCTAAATTTGCGACATCTTTCAAATCACACCTAATACTAGCAAGTAGCAATGTGTTTTAACGCAGTCCAGCTCACATGAACCCAGATGGCGTTTATCACAAAGCATTTCACCCCAACAACTAAATATCGCCTGTCTATTTATAAACACCGACTGCTGTCTCCGTGGAAATTCAACAACCACCGGGCAGGCATATTTTTGTCGTACAGTTTTATGTTACAGTGACTAAACATTACCTTTTATACCTTGTAAATTACCTTCACAGGGTTTTGTATGTAAAATATCCACTCACATGAAAACAAGAGAATGGGATGAAATACTCAGCAATGCATACGGTATGTGCATTATATTATCAGTTAGTAGCAATTTTCTAAATGCAGTGAGTTATGGATTAACACTGGCTAGCATATTTTAAAACCACTATATTTTAAAAGCCGTATCCAGACGGTTGTAAATTCCACAGCAAGTCTGTGTTGTCAATGCCGATGGGTTTGAGTCCATCTCGGCCTGATATGGATGATTTCAATAACTGGTTGATCCGGGTTCACAGGCTGCTTGGTCTGTCTCAGAGGTCATGACACGAAGCGGAAAGTCTGCAAAGAGAACATTGATGTTGCAGCCATTCAAGGGACGGAATGAACACAGTATGAAGGTCTAAAAGATCGCCTTGTTTTGTGGAGAGATGAGTTGTTTTTTATTTATTTCTTCAACGCTAAACAAATTAAAGCCTACTGAGTAGAATATGCAAAGTGGTCAATCAAAATCCGGGTACTTGCTGTTGAAACATTCGGGTGGCGTTACGTACAGACGTGTTGAGGGTTAATTTGTTCAATAGTTGGAAAGAAAAATGATCTACCAAGCAAACGCATTTTAATTATCCCAATTTCGCTTCATCACCATTCTGATTTTCCTTCATCAAGGTCACATATTGCTAATTACATACCTACCAGTTTGGAATCTGCGATAAGTACCGCCCTATTGGCAGCATGACTGAACATAAACACCAATTTCTAACAAGTGCAATTTCAAGATAACGCATTTGCCCAGTAAGTGGTATGAGTTAACGATTGACTATTCCCCGTGCAAACGTGTTTCCCGTCCAAGTTACATGCAGCAATATCCCTGTTATTTTCCACCTACCCAACTTTTCCGCTGTTTCAATCACGATGTCACTTTCGTCGTCGTACTTGATTACACCACGATTCCTGTTCAATAAAAACAAAAAATATTTTACACTGCATTCCATGAAGCAAAAAATAGGAAAACTAAGAGAAAAACGATAAAGACGGCAACAGCCCCAGGGAGGAAAAGCTCTGGACATGTTCTTTATTTTTGTCAATAGACAGAGCTACGAACAACAAATGATATCTCGCCAAAGTAACAAGACGCAGCTTTTGATATTTATTTAACGGTCTGTATCACAACAATTTCGACACATTTTTTACGAAACTGAAAGGAGCCCATTACTACTGCAAACAATGTCAGATTATGAAAATGCCAAGACAAATGAGCCGCAAAAGACACTTTTCGTCACAATTTGAATAATATTTACAAATGCAGTTTTAGTGTACCAGTCCTGTGAATAAAATAACATTGCATAGTGCAAGACAACTAATTTATAAGACACGCTGTATTTTGACAAGAGGGAGTAGAATTAAAAACTGTAAACCAAGTTGATACCTATGCATTTGTAGGGCACTTAATTGTATCACGTTTTGTATAATGTATGTTTCTAGGTAATCTTATACTTACAGATTTCTCTGTCGGTTTGTGCGTTCTGAGTGAGAAGAGAAAAAGTTATATCTTGTTTCCATTACTGCATTTTCTTTGCATTCAGACGCCTAACGGCGGCTAGATATTTCATGAATCACCTATGTCCTCTCCGATTTTATATTTCAATAACTAAAACAATATCAGATCACAAAAGGTAAGCATTTATTTTGGGGCTGTCAATAATTTTTAACCTCAGCTTAACGAACATCTATTTAGACACAGACCCAACTCCTTCCAAATGTCCTAGCAAAACTACGATCTAGGAGTGCAGACTAGTATGGTCTAGCCCGTGCCAATAATCTGGTGTGGCGAAGAGCTTTCGCAAACACCGGACTGGTGTAGCGAAGCCGGAGAATCCAATCGGATATATAATTCTAAAAATATCTGTTCAAAACCAAAACATACCACCAGTGATTACCTTCAAAATATTAATGAAATACCTCGAAAAGGACCTTAGATCCGCTTTCATTGATTAGGAACAGGAGAGAGTAGAACAAAAATTACTGTACTAAGTGAATCTCACAGGACTATATAGGGCGTTTGTTTTCGTTTAGAAAACGATACTTTTGAAAGATTATCAAATCACTTCCTGCAGAAATCTGCAGCATTGAGGCTTCGAACTCTCTTCCATGCATGTTGTGGACGTCAATGGGCCTGCCTTATAAGTGTGTCAGATGTATTACATAATACATTATGTAATTCGTGTAATTTCGTTGTAAAGGTCAAACAGTGGCAAGTAGTGTGGACTGGTGCATCACCTTGCTTGTATTTTTTCATTGATCTCCGGTGGTACAGGAATCCGCTGACAATAATCACAAGACAGAAGAAGGCCACTATTGCAATGACGATGATAACAGTAACAAGTGTAGATTCTTGGGACTTGACATCTAACATTAACAAAGCAAGTAAAACAGAACATGTTCAAAAGATTAAAAAACATTTCGGCAAAACTGGTCTACATCTCAGAAACAAAATTGTTCGGGATTTCAACTGGCTACACTCTAAAGCAAATTCCTTTTTAATGTTGGTCAAAAAGTAGTCAAGCATTACACAATTAAGAAAGGTTCTCACCACTTGTTCGTGGAATACTTGAAAATTTAAAAAACGCTCATATCCGTATGGTCGCCGAGTACGTTTTGGTAGGTACGAGTCTATGACCGCCTTCCGAACATGGTTCACCCATCTTTATAAATACCGATTATGCCATTTCCTTTTCACGTTTTTCTTCAAAGCTTGAAAACACTTTAAACAAAACTTCAAACCTACAGGGACATTGGAAGAGACTATAATAGATATTCACATAAAGAATCTTACTATTCAACGTTATGTTTTACGCCCAATGCAATGCTACCCATGTGTGCCAGGATTAATTGTAATGTGTTCTTACCAGTATCCGACCTGCGTTCCGCTACCTGTTCACCTGTACATCAAAACCGACACCAAAAAGCAACAGTTACTTTTTTATAAATCACCCAACTGAAAGTCTAGTAATAACTCAACAAGAAATGACATAAAAATCTGAGCTTTCTTTTTTCTGGCATTTTTTCATTAGAGACTACAGATTACAGCACTTGGGGAAAAAAGAATGCTATGTTATAATGACGTCGTAATCATGTTTCTCCCTCTAATCTTCGTTTTATTTCTTCTTGCTTTCAGTTTCCTTTAGTTTTTTAAAATGGAGTTCCATTTTGTTCCGTCTCTGAATTTCACCTTTTCGTTGTTGCCTCGGCCAGTTTTTATTTATGTGAATATATGAAACAACTAATGAATCAGAACCAGTGTAAATGACATGTAAGGTGACACGATACACTCTTTCTCTTCCACAATATTCAATAATTTCAAAAACATTGCTGAATATTTGAGTGGTTTATATGCCAATTTGGAAGGAAATCCTTCTCTTCTCTATCACTTACCAAAGGCTGCAGTATGATGTTCGGGGTCAGCTGAATGTTCGAAAGAGAATTAAACCACAGGTTACAGGCTGGCTCTCAGAAAGTTGTGCAGAGGGAAAAGCTTCCCTGGCAAATATTCTAATTAACCTAGAATGCCCCGGTGCGAGTGTTGTAAATATGTCAGAACTAAAAAAAAAACTTCAATGAACAAAATGTTGACCAAAAGAGACATGATTTTAATGTAAGCAAATGTTTCATTGCTGCATTTTGAAATCTTCAGTACACTTGAACATTTGCTTGGCCACTCTTTAGGAGGTCAAGTGTTACTAAAAGCTGTAAAACAATGAAACGTGATAATGAGTTTATCGCTGGCTTCAGTTATTTCTAAAGAAACTGTGAAAGGCACGTTTTCAAACAAAAATGTTCTTGACCGAAAAGAGAGAATCGATTTAAAAGCGTACAGAATGTTGTGGTAGTCGATTCCAGGAGATCACTCGCGCTGTTCGTTTTTTCAGCAAGCTGCACTGGCGTTGTACCGCTGATTCCTGCTGGGAAAAAGACTAGGTCGTCACTGATATGATAAACTGGCACTACTCGGTTGTATGATTTTGTAATTGGAAGTCTCTGGTATCTTAGACAAAATCTTCCCTAAGCCTTAAGTTTGACCATCGCTGTCGTGCCCAATCTCCTTCTAACGAATACGCAAAGAGCTCAAAGGTGGCTTGCTTAGTGACAAACTTACGCAGAGTCGTTGTGGTTGTTCTGGTGACGTCACTCGCTCCAATTGCGTTTTCAGTGTACAGACTGGAAGTTGTTTCTTTCTCCTCGGCTGCTGAGTAAATAGGAAAGACAGGTTTACACAAGGAAAGCGGGTATTGAGACTGGTCAAGTACCACTTAGAACTTAATTTTTCATTTGAAAACCTGTAAAATAGGTGACTCTGGCCATTTCAAAATAGCAGAGCTTGACAAAGACGCATCTAGTATGCAAATTAAATTAAATTTAATTTAATCTTTTTAAGGTACACTCCGCTGTTTGTCATTTGTGAATTGTGTTTTGAGAGGCAACAAGGGTTCTCAAATTCTTAAAGAAGTTACAACTAACCTTATAATGTTAGATTCAGTGAAAGCTGTGTTTTAATTCCAAAAGGGGAAATGAAGGAAATCCGATTTCGATTTCAAATCAAAGACAGCACAGTCGCATTTTGAAACCAATGACAATATATGCCCTCAGGTCCTATATAACGATTATTAAACTGCTCGAGATATTGAAATTTCCCTGAATGATTAAATCATATGCAGCAAACTCACGCAAGGTGTTGCCCACTGTTTTCACCGTGTCACTCGCCCCATTTGCGTTCTCTGCGTACACCTCAACCTCGTACGCGGTGTCGGGACGAAGACCGACCAGCGTGTACTCGATGGCGTCATACAACTTAATGCTCTGTGTGGCGGAGTCGTAGTAATAGGCAGACGGCAACTCTCGGTAGTTGACGTAGAACCACTGTGTTGGACCAAACACCCTCTCCGCTGGGATCCAGGTCACGGTTAGGGAATTAGCCGTGGTACGTGTCTCGTCAACGAAGAAAGAATGAGGAGGCTCTGGCTCAACTGTCGACGGGAAATCCACCACAGAGTACTGTGATTGTCAAACTTTCAATTTGGTTCGTCTAATAATAGACTCAAGTGATTATTTTATATGAATGACTCACGTGATTTTGTGTAGCGTTTAATTATTGGAAATACCACCCACCTTTTTAGATGGCTTTCTTTCTTTTTTTTCTTACTGTTTATCACCGCCATGAAGCACATTTATTATTCCAACATCGTCTTCAAAAATGGAAGGGCATGGGCAAAATTTCTATATCCCTTCTGTTCAGCAAAACATGCCTGTCCATTCTTGAAAACAGTGCCTACAGGTCAAAACAAACAAACAAACATACATACATACAAACAAATAAACAACGGCACTAACCTGCAACTACTGGCTTGTTTATGTTTATGTTTTTATTTACCTCTGTTATTTAACATGATGTTCAAAGTGTCGACCAGTCCGATGCCGTTTCCACTTCCGCACACGTAGAAACCATAGTCTTCAGGCCCAGTCACATTGTTGATCTGCAGGGCACTCGTTACTACGTATCCGTCCAGACCTCCCCTGCTAGAAATGGTGTCGACCAGGACAATCCTCCCAGCATCAGTCTGATTCGTTATCCTGGTGCCCGCTGGACTCAACCAAGTCATTATCGGTTTGGGGTTGCTTTTCGCTGAGCAAATCAGAACAGCACTCTCCCCGACGTTGGCTTCGACATAAACGTCGTCCTGGCTTATTATAGTAACTCCAACTATTGAGGAAGAAAATTATTAACTAGCCAACTGAAATGACGATTGAACATATTTGTATCAAAGATAAGTATCAAGATTCACTGCAGTTACGTAGTCGAGTACTTTTCGGGTATACCATGGTTCTATGCCAAATACTGAACTGCATTTTTGAGAGGGAATACAGCTTGGAGACATAGGCATTTGATGGTAAACGCACAAAGCTATGATAAAATAAATGTAAGACTTCAGACACTCCCAGTGTTGTAAAATATACGTTTTAAAAACTAAATTTGTTATTAACATTGCTGGTCTGAAATCATCATTTTACTTTGTAATCATCAAATGCCAATGTACTTCAGCTTTGTTCCTTCCTAACTAGTTAAATATCTGCAGATAACCTGTTAGTCAAAAAGTGCTTCACACGAACTCTGATTTTATACTGCATCACTCTGCAGTAATTTAGACACATTTAGTAGTGTTGGGTAAATCACTAGCTTCGAAGTTCATTTCAGGAATGTTAATTATTTCCTACACTCAGAAATATTGTACACCGTCTGGATAACGTATAGAACTTACACTGTACGATGACGTCAACAGAGCTTGAGTAGACAATAGGTGGGATGCCGTTGTTTCCTTGGCACCTATAGGACCCAGCCTGGTCCCTGCTGATGCTGCTCAGTGTCAGGAAGCTTGCACCATCCCGGTAGACGGAAGGCAGGGAGTCAGGAGACCCAACCTTCTCCCACGTGATGAAATCCTGTGGCATGGGATTGGCGTCTGCGCTGCAGGAGAGGATGACGTCATCACCCTCCTCGACAGGATCGCCAGTGAGGACCAAGGTCTCGTAAAAGGCAGGACGAACTTCAGTAGCAGAGTTAGTTCCAAAGAAAATGACATAAGGGTTTCACTTATAATTTTGTTTCCACAAAAGGGATTTCAAAATTCTGAGTTGAATTGTCAGGTAATAACTTGGCAATTAATAAGATTTCAAAAGCAAAATGACCTTAACTCAAACAAACTGAACGTACACTCAACATTCAAGGAACACTTGTCGCATGCGTCAACGGCACAGACTGACAGTCTAACGGCACAACACTTGAACTCAGCTCCATGGTCCGCCTTCGTCAATGCACCAGTTGTGATGTCCTGCGCTGTCACTCGGCCACCGTAATCGCCGTCGGTTACCACTGGCTGAATTAGAGCACTTTGAGGTACGTTGTCTCTCAGCCAAGTCAGATTGGTCGCTGGGCTTGTACTCTCGGCAACACATCTCAGGGAGACGATGGCGCCTGATGGTACTCTGTGTGGGCAGCCTTTTATGCTGACCATTCGGCTACATACTACCAAAAGCAAACAATTTGTCTAAAAATACCATGTCGTTTCCCAGATAACTGTTTTACAGAAAGCCAATCTTTTGTGAAGTCTACGTTAACACCATTTGCTTAATTCCTAGACGTATACAATATTCAATAAGCAACTAATAACTCCATAAATATTCAAATTTGATATGACACAGAAGGCATTTCAAATTGGTTGCTCAAACTGTTTATGTTAGTACAACCTTTCACAATCTTAGAGTTTCCTCACAGAAATAAAAATAGAAATGAATTCGTTACAAAACAAAACTCTTACTTGCAGTGGTGCCAATCACTGTAACGGCTTCACTTCGCCCATTGACACTTTCTGCGTACACTTCAACTTCGTAGAGAGAGTAAGGCTGTAGACCCTCCATCGTGAACGAAGTGACATCAAAGAGTCTGTCGGTACGATTGCTGGGATCGAAATCGTCTGTCGTTTCAAGCAGGCGATAATTGACGTGGAACCAGAGGTTGTTTCCAACCTCGTTTCCAGAATTCCACGATACCGTGATAGATGATGCCGTGTTTTCCTCCTCGAAAATTGTCACGTTTGTTGGTGCCGATGGCAGAACTAATGGACAGAAAAATGACAACATATGAAATTACTTCGAACATAACCAGAATAACACATCTGAAAAAAAACTGTCATTTAGGTGTTCAAAGATAACCTTACCTCTAGGTGTCAACAAAATGGTCATTGCGTCCACCATACCAACACCATTTCCACAACTGCAGACGTAAAGGCCGTAGTCGACAGCACCAGTCACGTTTCTTATGCTCAAGATGCTGGTTATCGTGAAACCATGGACGACATCACCGCCTGTAATGGTTTCTACCTGAAATATTCTTTGTGGTTCGGTCTCATTGGTTATCTCGGTGCGGGTTGGATCCAACCAAGTAACCAATGGGTAAGGGTTGCCGGTGGCTGTGCAGGTCAGAGCAGCGTTTTCACCGTCATTGGCTTCGACGTAGCCATTGGCCAAGCCTGTGGTGATGACCCCATCTACCGTATAGAAATTGTTTTGTGGCTACGTTAAGCTCTTCCAAAGTAAGCGTACCTTTTGCTCTGCTTACTGCTTACGGTTTTCATTAAGAATACGGAGCCTCTGTTAGCATCAAATCGTATGCTTAGTATTAAAAAGGGAACTTGTCTGTAAGATGGCTGACTTACAGTGTACAATGACCTCAACAGAGCTTGAGTAGACAACCGGGGGTACCCCATTGTTCCCTCGGCACCTGTACGGACCAGCCTGCTCTCTCCTGATGTTGCGAAGTGTCATCGTGCTTGTACCATCGCTATAGACAGAGGGTAAAGGGTCAGGGGATCCGATCCTCTCCCACGTGATGAAGCCTGGAGGCCTGGGATTGGCGTCTGCGCTGCAGGAAAGGATGATGTCATCACCCTCCGCCACGGGATTCATCGTGATGAACATGGGCTCAGAAAACTCGGGGCTGTCTGTAAATTATGAGGTATTATACAACATATTTCATTCAACATTTTCTTATGAGCAAAAGATCCGTAAAACTAGCTTCAGAGAGCTCCTGGAGATGATGGAATACGGGCGATTCACAATACTGCGAATCCAAGAGTTTTCACCGGAGGCGCGCTATTGTGAAACGCCTGAGTAACAAACAGCAGGACAGATTAGGGATAATGAAGGCTGAGTATAAGGCTTCAAAGTGTATATCGCTAGTTCAAAATCAACTGATTGATTTCAAACTACAAAACAATGTGGAAAACTTTGTAAGAGCTGGGTTTGTCACGCAAGTGGGTTAATTGGTTGCTATACATAATGGTCTAGTCCACAATGTGCCATTTTGCATTACGTTCGTGTGAGGGAGCAAAAGAGCTCAAAACCTGTAAAGAAAGTTTTTACAGCTTTACCTTTTATAGATCATTGGGTGCTGTACATTCCAAGAACAAAAATATAGGATCTCGGTGTGAAATCGAAATTGCAAAGTCATTTTTAATGGCGCTTACATTCAGCTAAATTTTCTTATTTAGACGATTGCAACCCCTGTTTCAACCAACAGACCAAGTACAGCAATCACGTGCGGGTGTGCATCCCGACTATTTGCTGGACTTTTTCACAGGAGCTTTTCAAGTTAGTCCCATAGCAATTTTTAAATGAATATGCCTTTCATCTGTGACTTTCACATTGACATAGCTACTTTGCGGACAGTACGACTGTAACTCTAACAACCAGTTTACCTTATTTGTGTAAAGATGAATGGTAACCAGATAACTTCAAGATAAAAACGCTATACGTTCTCTTGCTTTGTAGCCCTAGGATATTGCAAATTACTGCCAGTAATTTACATAATGGAGGTTTGTCTAGCTCACAATATTCTGGGCTTTAAAAGGGATATGGAATTGGGCGTTGCTGTGAAGAAAATGTTCATATTGGGCGTAACCTTTGCCAATGGAAACCTTTTAGCACGATTTCTGTTTTTCTGGTGGTTTCATTACAGGACATAGCCGTAACCATTGAAGATGCACTTTTCAGACTGATTTTATGGCTGACAGGGTCAAATCATCAAATTATACTTACGCAACGTCCGGACAACCTTCTTCGCGGCTTCACTCGCACCGTAGGGATTCTCAGCGTACACCTGAACCTCGTACACAACATAGGGAAGCAAGCCCACCAGGGTGTACTCATAGGAACCTTGGATTCTGTCGCTTCGCCTGCCTGGGTCGAACAGATCATCGGACTCAAGATCCCGGTAGATGACGCGAAACCACTGAGCCGATCCGCCGTCGTACCCAGGGCTCCATGTTATTGTTACCGAATTAGCGGTGCTGCGATCCTCATCCACAGCCAAGCTGAGGGGTGGTGACGGTTCACCTTTGAATAAAACAAATGCTGTGTTAAAGAAAATTTGTCATTCCTTTGAGAGCATGTTGCAAATGCGAACTTCCTGCGTTATAAAAGCTTGTTGGGGATTTTGTTTGCATTTCTGAAAGATGGAGAATAACGCTGGAGACCTTATAATGAGCCTCGAGCTGGACCAAGAGAGTGCACATTTCTCTTAGCAACAGAGACTCCATTGATAGGAACTGCACTTTGCTGGTTCACGAACATCCATGAAATGCACGCGTTCCGGTCTTACCGCGACCAACAAAACGGAAAACGTCCGACCAATATGGCTCTTTGGAGCGACCTGAAGTTGATTCCCAAGTGACCCCGTCATGCAAGCACACAACCAAGCGACTTCAAGCTCCCTTGGATGAACACGAACATTCCTTTTCCATGGTTCCATGTACTTCTATGGTCAGTGGACGTGGTTTAAACTGGTGACGCCATATTTACAAACCAGACAGACTAGGCTGGGGAGCCTTCACTGCAAGAGTACCATACCAACGCGTATCATCAAAGTTAATGCACGTGTGCACTTTTCGATATCTTATTCGTTGAAGGTGCGCGTTCCATCTGGGCGTAGGTGTAGTTATAGGCCTACGGCTGGTCGCCATACTGGTCTAATGAGCTGAAAATCTTCAACACTAAATTCAAGTACAGCCCCAATATTTAGGTGTCACGCATGTGTTCCTGTCAATGCCAGACACTCCCAAACCGTACCTTTGTTATTTAGAAGAACGTGCAGCACATCCACGCGTCCTACGCCATTACCACCGTAGCAGGAGTAAAGCCCGTAGTCTCTTTCCGTCACTAGGTGAATTTCCAAAATGCTGGTAACGCTATACCCATACACGTCATCTCCTCCAGTGATGGTGTTCTCCCGAAACAGTCTTCCTGGCTCCGTCTGGTTGGTGATCTCCTCGTTTGTCGGGCCCAGCCAGGCAGTTAAGGGTAGCGGGTTGCCCTCCGCTTGGCAAACCAAAACAGCGACCTCCCTCTCCGCAGCTCCAACATAGTTATCAGCCTTATTTGTAATGTTCACTCCATCTGTATAAAAAAAGAGTGCTCGTAATGATTTCAGTTCATAATAGTTTAATAAACTGCCAAAATCAATTAAATCCACCGATCCTATTCATAAAAATTAGAAACATACAAAAAAGAGACCTTTGTAAATTTCTTGAAAGGTCATTTCCTAGAAGGCTCACTTACTGCAACTGAAAACATGCATTACACTTGCGTGTAGCATCATAAAACACAACGCAAAAGAACCAACGATTTCAATTAGAACTGCAGAAAACGGTCAGTTTGGGTCGAGCTTGGAAGGATTTTGTTAAAGCATGTTGAAATATAGAAGGAAATTATTTACAATAGACTGATACGTTGATTGCATTTGAAAACACTACGGGCGGCACACCGTTGTCCCCACGGCACCTGTACGGCCCAGCCTGCTCCCTGCTGACACTGCGTAGTGTCAGGATGCTTGTAGCAGCACTGTAGACAGATGATAAGGAGGTGGGAGACCCGACCTTCTGCCAAGTGATGAAGCCAGGGGGCAGAGGATTAGCGTCTGCACTGCAAGAAAGGACGACGTCATCACCCTCTCTGACCGGGCTGGGTGTGCTCGTGGTAGGGTCGGAGAAAAATGGTCGATCTGAGGGAGAAATTAACCAAAAATAACTGTGTATAATGATGCCAAAAATCTGTTATCACTTTGGAAAATTACGAAGTTTTTTCCTACAGGGAACATCAGTTTGGGAGGAAAGATTAAATTTTGAGTAATAGCACATTGCAACCCACTCTTTGAAAATGAGTGACATGTTGTTGCTGGAACCACTTTTTAGTTGAAGGCCTTGGGAAGAACCTTGCACTGTGTTTGAGACTCCTCAACGTTTGGAAATCTAAACAACGTCCATTTTCATCCTTCCGACAGAGTGACACCTCAGTCTAATGCAAAATAAAACTCAAAAGTGGCTCCTGTGACTTGTGATTCATTTTCACAAAGCGAGTCAGTTATGCATTTGAATGAAAGGTAGCCAGTCCGAAACTCGTTTGAATTGAGTGACTTGCTCAGCTGCTATTTCACAGTTACTTTTAAGGCTTCTCAACGATTAAGATAATAATATTTTCAAGACAATGTTAACAATATGACAAGTTTGAGCCAGGCTAACTATCCTTACAACGTGCGATTTACTTCCTTTGGTAGTTCTATGTAAATGGTGCAGGGACATATTGAAATCAGACATTTTCTTAGGCCAATGAATTGGGCTTACATTCAACATTCAATGTACAGCTGTCGCACACCTCCGCAGTGCAGCTGGTCGTCTGACCAGCGCAGCACGTGAACAGAGCTCCATTGTCCTCCTTGATCAGCACACCGGTTGCGAAGTCCTCCACGGTGACATGACCCAGGTGCTCTCCGTCGCTGAACACAGGTGGGGCCGGGTTTGTCAGAGGCACTCCGTCCCTAAACCACGTCAGATTGGTCAGCGGGTTGCTGCTCTCAGACACGCAGTTGAAGGATTGGATGGTGCCCGGTATGGCCTTAATCGGACAGTTGGTGATGCTCACCTCTCTCGGACAATCTGATGAATAAAACAATCACAAAATTTCCCCCAACTCTAAAATTTATTATTCTCTGACGTCACTTTGATCCAGGAAGTAAAGTGTTAGCTCAAATAGCGCGCGTGCGTGCTGGTGCAATCGCTGGTTCCTGTACTAATGCCTTTACACACATAACTGTGCCTGAGACATATTCACTTTGGTACTCCATACTAGTCGTGGGCTACATATAAACACAACATACATCGAGTGAGAGATGAAAATCATCAATTTTCCTGTGATGCGTTCCACCCCAAATGTCCAAGTCAAGGATAAAGAGTGCACAAGCGAATACGTCACTCACACAAACATGTCTTTAAAACACATTAAGACAAGAACCAGCATGTGAATCAACACAGCAACAGAGATGGCGCAGTTTTCCTAGGACCTAAGGCTCCGTTGGTAGGAACTCCATTTCTGCTCGGGGTGGATACCTACACTTGACATTAAGTGGTCCGAATGTTGTGGTTGGACGAACAACCCACGAGTCCTCCCGTGCTGAGCAGGTGACGGTCTTTCCGTTGTCTTCTCTCGTCGGGGTGACAGTGAAAGAGCTGTTGAACAGGAAGCGACTTCCTGAGCCTGACGGCGTAGTCGTGAGATTGGCAATGTCGTTTAGATCGCCGTAGGACCAGTGCAGGGTCCATTTGTCGGGAAACCCTTGGTCGGCAAAACACGTCAGCGTGCTTGCTACAGCTTCGGTCATTGTCGTATCACCGATGATCACGGGGGTATCTGGTGGACCTGAAAAGCAACATGGAGGAAACTCTTGTTGTACGTCAAACTGATTCTTAATTGTAAATAAAGAACAGGGCTTCAAACCCAGCCTGTTAAAAATCGTGGTCCTGACACTGAACTATCAATGGACCAAAGTCCACAAAGCCAGAAGCCCGGGAGAAAAGTGTAAAGTTTGACAAGTGACCGTTGAACAAATATTTTAGGTTTGAAATAATTAGACCTCTTCCTGGTAAGGGAAACTATCAGTTTCCCTCGACGTTTGTGTCCGAGTTTTTATTTGAGTGCATGGACAACCTCTTGTGCAGCAGACGAGTTTGACTCCACAATTAGAGGATTGTTACAATGCTTTGTTTTGTACGGGAACCAGACTGAATTGTTACACGTGACAACTCCACACATTACAAATAAACTTCTCCATGTTGTGCACTTTGTACATTGCCCTCGTCGGTAAGATAAAATTCCCTGATTGTTTTAAAATGTTTTGGGTTTCAAATCGCCATGGTAATAGGCAAATTACAAGACAATGAGTGGACGGATTGTGCTGAGACATTTCGGTAACTGGATAATTCTATACATCCGTGTCCAAATGTGTGACATTATTGTATCCCTGTAACACCTGACCTTTGTTATTTGACACGGAAATATCACTGGAAAATTAATTTAAACCGTACTGCTCAGGAGATGTACACCACAATCCTACCCAACACTGAAATGAAACAAATGCTGTGCGATTGTTGTAAGTGCGGGGAACCACACTAACCTGTTAAAGTAAACTTCTTTGCGGCAATTTTATGCACAAATCTTTAGAAAATTCAGTTAATTTGATGTGATAAATGTGACTATTACAACATACGCACCATTGACCTCTAGTGTCAGTGCCTTTGAGGGCAAAGGTTCTTTAGACTCGGGTGTGCTTGCCACGCACTTCACCTCGTGGCGGTGATTGGCTCTCGTGGGCCTGAACCACCACGTGTCAGAGGTGTTGACCAGTCCGTCGTCCCCTTTGAAACGCGGGTAGGCTGTTCGCTGTAGAGTGCCGTTCAAGAACCATTGGATGATTGCAGCTGGTCTGGTTCCCTGCACTTCGCATCGGATGTTGTAAGCTGGTCCCTGGTCAACAATAAGTGTAGTCCCTATAGGTGTTCTACTTTCGTTGTATAGCAGTATCGACGAAGAATCTGGTGGGACTGTTGAAGAAAGAAAATTTGAAAAAGGGTGCACATTCTGATTCCCAAGACCAATCCAGTCAAATAAGGAAAGTTTTCTTACCCTTGATATCCAGCCATATGTCCATGCTGATACCTACATAGCTTTCTCTGTTGGTGGCTCGACATTGTAAGATCATCCCTTGGTTGTCCCATGAGGGCTTAATAAAGACCTGACTGGTACTGGTGAGCAAACCACTGGTGCCTGTGGTGTCATTGCTACTAGACGATAGCCTCTGGTTACCCAGTGTCCACGTGAACCACGCTCCTGGGTTGATGTCAGGTACCGCGCAGATGAACGGATGATCCACTCCATCGACCAGATAAACGGTGTCATTAGAGGTGAAGTTACCAGTTGAATCTAATAGGATAACCTCCGTTGGAAATACTAGGAGTGGAAAATGAAGTGATAGGAAATCCAAGTCACAAGGTTAACGTTCTCTACTGAGGACGACTGGAGTATCTCGGTCGAAACATCGAGCTCACAGTCCACGGTTTACCCAGATCCACCCCTCTTGAAGAGATTGGTTCCACATGGTTCAACCGCAAACCATCTATCAGCCATGTTCCAGTTCACCGATCTGTAATTGAATTCTCTTACTCGAAATACACGCAGAATCAAATGTTTAAGTCCATATTAACTGTATGCATCCTCGGCGTTGGCCGTCACAGTTCAGACATATGGCCTAAGCGTACCTATTTGCACATAACAATGGAGCATTGTAACGGGTCCTTTGACAAAAGATATGTCAACAGCTGCAATGCACTTAAATATATCAGACAGTTCACAGTCCAAGAGACAATAGAACATATTTTTTCTGGACCAAAGTATTTGAGTCATGAAACATTTAATAAATATAGATATAAACCTAAATTGCCAGGTACGCTTGATGTTGACTTTGTTACAAATAAAGGCTCTTACCACTGACATTGAGGGAGACCGACACCGAGGGGAATGGTTCCTGCGACTCTGCTGTTCTTGCCGAACACGTCACAATCTGTTGGTGATGAACTTTGTTAGGGGTAATGGTCCAGTTGCTTGTAACATTGAAAAGCCCTTCGACTTGGTCCACGGACGGGTGGACGACGCTCTGCAGAACATCCGCTAGGAACCACTGGACACTTGCAGCCGGTCGGGTACCCTGAACCATGCAAGTCAAGGTTTTAGGATTGCCCTCTTCAACATCTACTACACTTCCTAGTCGGAGTCCATCCGAATCAACTAGTGACAAGGAAGATTCCCGCGGAGGCACTATGAATTCGGGGTAAAACGGGTGAAAGAATATCAACAGAATCAGTCAAGTGTCTCTTTCAGTTTTGTTCCCTGCAACCTACAACAATTTCGACGTGGCCTATTTACTGCACTGCATATTTCTATTATAACTCACCTTTGACATCAAGCATTACGCTGACACTAAGCCCAGGATATCCAACCTTGTTGGAAGCATGACATCGAAGAAATTCTTCTTGGTTGCTCCATGTAGGGGAAAGTGTGAACTTACTCGTACTGGTTAGGAGTCCATCAGGGCCCAAGGCATCCGTGCTCACATTTGGCGCAAAGGTCTGACTCCCCAGGTACCAAGTAAACGATGCCCCGGGATCGATGTTAGGTACCTCGCAAGTAAACTCGCCTTCTACTCCCGCGATAACGTACAAAGTGTCGTTTCTGGTGAAGGATAGGTTCTCGGACAGTGCGTACAGGGATATCTCTGCAGGTAGAACTTTAATAAGTCAGAGAAAAGCCATCCTTTAAAGGCCTGCCATACATCTGGTATGTGTGCTGATTGGACTTCAACTACATCCCTGACAAATAAAGCCGGTTATCGATGCTGTACCTTTATTCACTTGATCGGATTGGTGCCATGCTACCTACAACTTTACGTTCCCAAACAAGTTCACAAGGAGAGTTGATAATCCCGATTTGGTTTGGCTGGCGCCAACTGGAATGGTGGAGGTAGGTTTTCAGGAGCATTACATCCCGCACATGGACATTTAGCAGAAGGGAAAACTTTGGAAATACATGAACATAACTAACAAAAAAGAAGATGCTTTCCAGAAATTCAATCTTGTTTAGTCAAAGAGAGATTGGTGGGCTTTTCTTATTGAGCCAATTTTCTTTGTTTCGTTGAGACCTAACTCACACTTGTCGATGCAACAACATATTGCAGTCTTGACCAGAGTTCGTTTAACACTCTCAATTCTAAAGGTTATGTTCAAGTAAATATGACCTCACATATTTGTACAGATGATCACAGCTGATACCATACTGGCCACGGTCGAAAGCACACTGTCCAGAAAGGCTGATTACGTTGATACTTACCGTTGACATTCAGTTCCGTGACCACAGACGGAAAAGGGTCCTGCGACTCGGGCGTACTTGCCTTGCACATCACCCGTTGACCGTGCATTGATCGGTTGGGCGTGAAAGCAAGGGTGTCTGTCGTCTCCACCAGACCATCGCCGATCCCGGAGGACGGACTGGCCGTCAGGTGCAAAACGTCATCGAGGAACCACTCGATGGTTGCAGCGGGCCTGGTTCCTTGCACCACACAGGTGAAGTTGTATGATGCGCCTTGGTCAACGTCAACTGTTTGACCAAGTCTGGTGCCTTTGGCATCGTAAATTGACATGGACGATCTTGTTGGTGGAACTGCATATAAATGTCATCATTATAAAGTATTTTCATTTTACCCTAACTTTCAATCAACCGCATAATCTTGTACCCTTGAGGAGATAAGCGTCCTTCAGTGTCTTTCATGAGGTAAAAACTGGTAAGATCTTGAAGTCCCGATTGTCAATTGTATTTCATAACTAGAATCCTTTCACGAGCCGTTTATCTGTTCTTGGTCATTGTAAGCGGTTTTCTCTGTTGCTGGCATCAACGAAGACATCGGATTAGACGTTTAATATAAATCAGGATCAGTACAAATACTTCGTAGAACTTCTATTTGATTATATCTTAACTGAAACAACTTCAGGGAAATGCTTTCCTGCCAAAAGATGAAGGTAAAAGAATGCAGTCTTCGTTACAAGTCCTTCTTTTGAAAGCGTAGGTTGTATAATTTGTACGAGATTTTGCATGAACGTGTTCCTAAACATCTCTCATAAATAGGCGTTGACTCACACAGTCTTGTCGCAGATAGTGCTAAATTACTACCACACTCTTTGAGGTCAAATTCACAGTTGATCGTTGATAACGGGGGACATTACTGGATATCCTCACCTTTTACATCCAGGGTTAAGCCAGCGCTGACGCCAATGAAGTCATCGTAGTTGGAAGCCGAGCACTCCAAGATCTGTCCGTGTTTGGTCCAAGTAGCAGTCACGGTGACCACGCTGGTGCTAGTCGTCAAACCATCAGCTGCCACCGAATCGTTGCTGATGTGTGATGTGATCTCCTGGCTACCAAGCGTCCAGTTGAACTCAGCGCCCGGACGAATGCTGGGAACAACGCAACTGAAGTTGTAGTCTGCACCAGCGACAAGGTAGGATGTGCCGTTTTGGGTGAAATTTCCACTTGAACCGTGCAGGTCGATCATGCTAGGGAGTACTGGTATAAAACGAAAAGAATGATACTGTCTAATTCCCAACCGTGCCAACTGCCTCTTGAATTTATTTGACCGTTGACTAAAGTGTTCCTTCTACAGGTTATTTTTGTTATTATTCGAATGAACTCTGTCCAATCAGTGCTTGCCAAAAATTACACCCTTACCGTTGCCTTAATGGTGGGGGGCGAAGGGACTTTTCGCTCATTCATTTCAAATAATGCACGCATCCGAATGAATGGCCATGCTTTCAAAAAGCATGAGAGACACGTTGTAAATGCACGAGAGGTTAACTTTGTGGTCATTTCCTCAAAGATTCTCAGAGGTTTTTTTTCTCTTTTCTTTCCAGCAAACGCTGTCATGTCGTCATAGCTACAATTCTTTGGTTTATGAAGGTTTTGTGATGCACGAAATGAGGAATCAAAAAGTTTCTCTCTCATTAGGCTCTTGTGGTAAAAAATGATTCGGTCAGTCGTTCGGTCACACTTTGGCCGGTAAGACTATTTTGCGTATGCGTAAACCTTATGTGATCTATTGATGGGAAGGTCTCTTGGTTCAGGTGACATACCAATGACATTGAGCGTGACCCTCACAAATGGGTAAGGCTGCTGAGACTCTGTATTGCTCGCTTCGCACTTCACCTCTCGGTCGTGGTCGTCACGACCAGGAGTGAGAGTCCAGCTGTCGCTGGTGTCCACCAGGCTGTACTCTCCTCCGCTGGGCGCAGCCGCAGTGTCCTGCAGGGCGCCGTCGAGGTACCAGCGGATGGTTACAGCGGGGCTGGTGTCCTGGACGTCACATGTGAAGGTGAACGGCACCCCCTCGAGCAAACTCTCAGTGCCGTGTAGTCGAGTTCCACTTGCATCGCGAAGGGAGAGAGACGAGGTCGTCGGTGCAGCTGAACAATAATATTTATAGAGAACAAAGGAAATCAGAATGATGGAAAAAAGAAGACAATAACCACAACAACAAGCCAAGAACACAAACCACACCATCTATTCAACCACCAAACGAACAACCACTTTGACCATTTGTATTTTGGAACAAGTATCTGGTAAAATGTTTATTTTTAGTTCATTGAAAGTTTTAACTGTAACATTGTTCGTGCGACCTTTTGGAGATAATCCTGTGAAAAATAATAACATTTTTGCTCTTCACCCAGCGCACAAAGAGGTTGCTAGTACGGGCAAACATGCTTCACAAATTTTCGGCAAGGGTTATAAATGATAGCTATTGACACGCAAAGCATCATGAGTTACTTGCTGCTGTAATAAGCATATGGATTTGCAGAGCGTAACTGCCAGGTGACGCGCAAGACGCAAGGAAGAACTCTAAACGCTTATTGTTCCAATAAACATGCCCAATGAGTGCTTGACAAAAGCAACGACAGGATTTGCCCTTCTCGGCACGCTACGTGGGCGCTGGTTGACTAGCAACATCACATTTACTTACTAGGCATTGGAATGCTGTAAGCATACAAGATGAAGCCCCTAGCTGTCACGCTACCATCAGACGTAAACGTCAGATGCATGGAGCTGCCAGTGGATATCACGTCGCCCGGAAGCGAGGACCCACTGAAGCTCCAGTCTTGGCCGCTGGCAGAGTCAACTATCCGGAGGGGATCGTAGCTCGACTCGGTTTGAAACTCGGAGAAGCTGATTCGTATCCGCCAGTTGCTGGTCGTGGAGACAGTCCAGCTTGCGCTGGCGTAGTCCCAGTATCCCGGAAAGCCCGGGGAGGATATTCTGGTGTGACTACCAGGCGAAATGTAGGTCCCCGATGACTCTGCATTGAACCGGTGCCAGTGGTGTAAATTTGTGCCGGAAAGTGGGGGGATGGAGAATGGGGGAAGGAGAAAGGTGGGGATGGGATGACAATTTGAAGGGAGGGCGCAATAGGACTCTATATAGAGGTCGATGCTCATGAAATTAATGTATACCTGTAATATGTATTCAAAATGGCATATTTGTGGATTTTTGAAATTGGTTCCCCCTTTTGAGTGATATTGATTGCATCTAGGCCGTTTGGTAGTCTGACAAATTCTTCACAATCCACTTTTCTTTTTTGCTCACCACAAAAAGTGGAGGATGATTCAATAGCCAGTGTCCCCCCCCTCGAAATGTGTCGGGGAATACATACCTCCCATCCTCTCGGGATTTACACCTATGACCAGAGCCGTGTACAGAGAGTCTAGAGAGAACGTGAGTGTTACAATTGCTGGAAACAAACTGGCAGAATATGCACCAATGTACATGGATAGTACACTAGCCGCACGCTCTAGTGTAGCGCTCTACTTTAGACACAATAAACGGTCATTCTGTTTTCGTTTGAAATCCGCGTCTCCCCCTCTTCATCAGCTCTGCGTCTAACGAAGGGATCTGGCCTCCTTGTCATATCAGTATGTATTGGGACAGGGCTTTTTGTGTTAGACACGTACTGCAGGTTGTTAGGAATGGAACAACGTTGTGTCATATGCAGCAAGGTATGAGACGGAGAGAACCCCCCCCTGCTTTGTGTTGGTCATTGTCTCGCAGGAATCTGGGGAATTCCTTTCAGACATCTTGGGGGTGTGTGTTAAGTAACAATAGTCTGGAATGTGTATAGTGATTGGACATGTTGGGGGGTACCCCTCGGTCTCATTTCTTGCTGGGTATACGTTGTGTTTAATTGGAATGGTAATCCTGATAGGCTGTCTATCATTAATCAGGTCTGTTCCCTGGGCATGGGCGCGGCAAAACGGCGCATGGGGGGTGAGATGCATGGGAGAGGGAAAATTGTAAAAACAAAAGCAAATAAACTCTTCTATTATTGTGTAAAACACTGTTGCACCACTTTCATTTTGTCTGTAGGTGTGCTCAGGAATTTCAATTCTGTATAAAATACGGACCCGTTGACATTATGGCAGCAGACTGATTGCAAAGAGAAGTGAAAACCTCACGGGAGGCCAGATTCTATACACAGAAAAACAGTCTGGACTCTTGCAAGTTTAAGTACCCGAGAGATGGGTCTCATATAGTTTGATTTTCACGTTCTGAGTTGAAGACACTGACGTGGCTTTTTATCTTTGAACCACCGTTTACTTTCGCTCCACCGATTCTGAAGTACAACAAGAGCAATGCAGGTAAATGTTGAATGAAGCTGATGTTTTGTATATAACGGGTTTGCCCTTACCCAACGTATATTTATAAGCACTGTATGCTCAGTGCTTGTCCGAGAGCTTGCGAAAAAAACCTCACAAGCTTACTCGGGTGGGACTCGAACCCACGACCTCCTGCTTACTAGTGCAGATGTCTTAACCACTCGACCACCGAGCTTGCCGGGATCGGCTGGCCGGTCCGAGTCAAATGAAGCAGCGGGTACCGCGAACTATTATCAAGATGTATTTTTTTTTTTTTTTTTTGCGTTGGGGAGATGTTAATTATATATAACGGGTTTGCCCTTACCCAACGTATATTTATAAGCACTGTATGCTCAGTGCTTGTCCGAGAGCTTGCGAAAAAAACCTCACAAGCTTACTCGGGTGGGACTCGAACCCACGACCTCCTGCTTACTAGTGCAGATGTCTTAACCACTCGACCACCGAGCTTGCCGGGATCGGCTGGCCGGTCCGAGTCAAATGAAGCAGCGGGTACCGCGAACTATTATCAAGATGTATTTTTTTTTTTTTTTTTTTTTTTTGCGTTGGGGAGATGTTAATTATATATAACGGGTTTGCCCTTACCCAACGTATATTTATAAGCACTGTATGCTCAGTGCTTGTCCGAGAGCTTGCGAAAAAAAACCTCACAAGCTTACTCGGGTGGGACTCGAACCCACGACCTCCTGCTTACTAGTGCAGATGTCTTAACCACTCGACCACCGAGCTTGCCGGGATCGGCTGGCCGGTCCGAGTCAAATGAAGCAGCGGGTACCGCGAACTATTATCAAGATGTATTTTTTTTTTTTTTTTTTTTTGCGTTGGGGAGATGTTAATTATATATAACGGGTTTGCCCTTACCCAACGTATATTTATAAGCACTGTATGCTCAGTGCTTGTCCGAGAGCTTGCGAAAAAACCTCACAAGCTTACTCGGGTGGGACTCGAACCCACGACCTCCTGCTTACTAGTGCAGATGTCTTAACCACTCGACCACCGAGCTTGCCGGGATCGGCTGGCCGGTCCGAGTCAAATGAAGCAGCGGGTACCGCGAACTATTATCAAGATGTATTTTTTTTTTTTTTTTTTTATATATAAATATACGTTGGGTAAGGGCAAACCCGTTATATATAATTAACATCTCCCCAACGCAAAAAAAAAAAAAAATACATCTTGATAATAGTTCGCGGTACCCGCTGCTTCATTTGACTCGGACCGGCCAGCCGATCCCGGCAAGCTCGGTGGTCGAGTGGTTAAGACATCTGCACTAGTAAGCAGGAGGTCGTGGGTTCGAGTCCCACCCGAGTAAGCTTGTGAGGTTTTTTTCGCAAGCTCTCGGACAAGCACTGAGCATACAGTGCTTATAAATATACGTTGGGTAAGGGCAAACCCGTTATATATAATTAACATCTCCCCAACGCAAAAAAAAAAAAAAAAATACATCTTGATAATAGTTCGCGGTACCCGCTGCTTCATTTGACTCGGACCGGCCAGCCGATCCCGGCAAGCTCGGTGGTCGAGTGGTTAAGACATCTGCACTAGTAAGCAGGAGGTCGTGGGTTCGAGTCCCACCCGAGTAAGCTTGTGAGGTTTTTTTTGCGCAAGCTCTCGGACAAGCACTGAGCATACAGTGCTTATAAATATACGTTGGGTAAGGGCAAACCCGTTATATATAATTAACATCTCCCCAACGCAAAAAAAAAAAAAAAAAAAAAAAAAAAAAAAATACATCTTGATAATAGTTCGCGGTACCCGCTGCTTCATTTGACTCGGACCGGCCAGCCGATCCCGGCAAGCTCGGTGGTCGAGTGGTTAAGACATCTGCACTAGTAAGCAGGAGGTCGTGGGTTCGAGTCCCACCCGAGTAAGCTTGTGAGGTTTTTTTTCGCAAGCTCTCGGACAAGCACTGAGCATACAGTGCTTATAAATATACGTTGGGTAAGGGCAAACCCGTTATATATAATAAACCGATACCCGCTTGTAACCACCAAATACTCGAAATAGACGAAAGATACGCTTGTAAACACCGCGGTCTAACTTTTGGGTTTGATTCGTTAAATTCATACACCCTGCCGACATGGGAGATCGATACTACAAGCATCACGTTTGGAGGAAACCGCCGCCACCAAAATCGAGAAGAACGTTGCAGAAGTACAACATTTGTTTTAAAAACGGCGAAGCGGGTGAAATAGAATATAAGTTAAACCAAGTTTTAAACGGTAAGATCTCTAGAGGTAAACCGTTGAAGGCTTTAATCGCGGTGTGTTATCAAGAGACAACCGGGGAAACCGAATCTCAAGTGAAAGATCTATTTCAAGTTTCGGATAAGCACTGGGAAAACGCCCTCGATAAATTAAACCTCGCCTAACAAGATTTTTCAAACGTATATAATAAAATGGGGACCCACACGTTTTACTTAACCCAGCGAGCAGACGTTTAAATTGAGAGATGTCATCAACACCAAAGGCAACAAGGTCGTCCGAGTAAAGAATATTCATTTTGAAGCTGGATATTTTTACATAATAAACGCCACTGAAATTGAGTGGGATACAAACTTGGACGGTAGGCCAGCGAGGGTACTTGGCGAACGACCTCCCGGAATACTCTCAGTGGAAAGAACGGACGTATCTCCCAATTCAGAATTAGTACAAACAGCTAAAAACAGATTGATCCAAGCAAATAAAAGAGGCAATTTCGCGGAAGAATTCAGAATCATCGCTGATGAAATTGAGCAGCTAAACCAAGAAATCGCAACTTTAGAAGATCAGTTAAACCAAAGACAACCATCAGAAACGCGGGCTCGTTTAGCTTATGATATCGACAATAGAAAAGTAAAATCAGCTTCACTGCTCGAGGGACAAAGACGGGCATTGGGTGAAATTCGCGCAGGGAATCCCCCGACTCGACCTACCACCACCACCAACTCCCCCGTAACACCCGCGAGACCCAGAAGAGAATTGACTAAAAGACTGTTTTTGACGGGGCTAACTGAACCTATATATGACAGACTTCATTCGCGAAGCTCATCTGAACCATTACCCCAGGGCCAAAGAGGAAGCATCGTGGAACCCCCCGGTTATTATAGCATGGACTGGTTTCACTTTTTGTTAAACTCGATTCCGGGCGTTTCTTTTAAGGTTCACTCAGAATCTAAACGGGTGACTTTGGCCATTACGGACCCCAATCTCAAGTTGCGACTAAACAAAGAAGTGTCCAAGCTACTGAACTTACCCAAAATAAAACTTTTACCCAACGTTATTTACGAAGGCAAGTACGATTTGAACCAATTGAAACTCGCGTTTATTCATTGCAAACAATTAAATACATTAACAATTTTTATAACGGGCAGTCTTTAGACTTGCTGTATGTGATAGCTACCGAGCCTCGCACCTGTAATCACTGTGAAACGCCAAAAAAGTTAATCGACAGGAACATCAGTGAATTGACTTTTTCTGTTAAAACGATAGAGGCGAGCTCTTGAATAACATCGGCAAATTTTAATCGAGTTAAACATTTTCTAAAACGTGTAATTATAAAAGTAATATCATAAAAGATGACGACTAACGTATACCCGGATTTAAGTAAACACTCGGATTTGACTTTAAACTCGGCTGAACAAGCGGAAACCAAAATTTACAGACTCAGAAAGATCGAAGAAATTAAATCTCAAATCCAAAGAGAACGCGACGCGAGGGAAAATAGTTATAAAAAGATCAAACGGCGTGGAAGCAATTGGAGCCACATCAGCAGCCGTAGGCATTTCTGCCATTTTGGGCGTCGTTACCGGACCTGTCGGACTTGTGATGGAAGGCATCGCTATCGGTGCGTCTGGCGCTTACGCGGTTCTAAAGTACGCCCCCCGTAGACTCACCCACACAACTAAAAAACACGACCAAATTCGAATTTTGGCAGACGCTACATTAAACACCATCGAGGAATATGTATATCACGCGATTGAAGACGGTGACATCTCTCAGGAGGAATTTGTCCTTATTTTAACCGAGCTTAAAAAGTTTAACGAGATGAAAATAAGATCAGATCGAATTCTTCTACAAAATTGGAATAAACTAAAGGGAGCGAAGCAAGCAAAGAAGAATTTGAACGTCAAGTCAACGAAAGAGCAGAAGTGCTGGCCAACGAACGGGCGGCGTCTTTAAAAAAAAGATCTTATGAAAAAACTTGGCAAATAAGCCTTACAAAGTCGGTTAAGCACGAAGAGAAACCAAAATCTCCACCCGCTTATTAAAACTTGGTCTTTCCAACGGCCCCTCCTTTTTAAAAGTCTTTTAAAATAAATGGGAACCAATTTTAGTCAGTTAAACATTGTAGTCAACAAAGACAATTCCTTTACGGTAAACCTCATTGACATGACAACATCTTATAAATTACCACACGTTACCACGAAGGAACAAGTAGAACGCTGGAACTCAGACGTGGACCAAATGACGTTTTATCAAAACCAATTAAATTTTGCGGTCTATTGTGCAACGACGGCATGTGGAGTAGACTTTGGGAGAATCGTTGACGCAGATCTATATATATCTGCCTTGTACAACTTTCACGTGTATTACACGGTTAGAAGAATCTTTCATTTGAGTGATTTTTGTTTGCCGACTGAGGACATCTTTGATCCGCTTGATAATTATTATAATTGCGAGAAGTTTTTAGAGGTTTGCAACGACTTTGGAGTTGACCCAGAGATGAACTTTAGGCAAACCGTTGACCCTCTTACAAATGGCCTTGGCACCGCTTATTATTTTGACCGAGCCGGTTTGATGGACAGGGGAGTTAGACAGTGGTTACCCGTTCTAGGAAAAGAATATAATCCAAACCTAGACGTGACCCAGGTGAGAGAGACAGACTGGTTAAAATATTATTCAGAACTTGGACTCTACGGTAGATATGCAATCGATAAGCCTCACCTTTCTTTATCGCACAAAGTCATGGGTCTCGGTTATTCTAAAGTTGACTCTGGTGACACGGTAAAATATGTAGTAGATTACATCGAACAAGACCCAAAAGTCGCTACTACCGGATGGTGGGGTTTTATACCTCACAAAAGGGCTCAGTTGACAGACGTGGGAATTAGAAAAGTGAATGAATCAATTCGAGCTTACGTCTACGCGTTACTCGGGGCACAGGCACAGACCAAGACCAGCGTTTTAGCCGCCACCACTGGATTCGACGCGCAACAACGATTTAAACAAAATATACAAGCATTATTTAATGAAGCTCCTGACCTCGGACAATCGATCAACCAATTTCAAGATTCGTTACAGAACGCTAAACCCCTTTAGACTATGTAATCGGTCCGAGGTTATACCTGGTGCCTACAGACATGGACTTACGCGTAGATACGTTTGAGGGTTATAACAATAACTTACAAATCGCGACAGCAGACATGCAGACTGGATATGTGCAAGGTCTTAACTTAAAACTGGTGGCTGAAGACAGTTTTGCAGAAGAAACGAAGCGAAGCGGAGCAACGAGCATTACCAAAGCGGAGCGACCAGAGGGAGCACCGAGCATTACCGAAGCGAGCGGAGTGAGCGGAGCAACGAACATTACCGAAGCGAGCGGAGCAACGAGCATTACCGAAGCGATACCAAAACCAAGCATCGCTCCGGCTCCTCCTTCTAAACCGCTCGACATACACAACGAAGAGAAACTATCATTAACCGTCGGAGCCGTTGCCATGGGTGTCATCGGTTTTACGTTATACAAGGTTTTAACTTAAACGGTTTGAATCAGTGCAAAAAAATTCACCTCAAATTTGAGGTGAATTTTTATTTTTTTTGTCCTATTTACCCATTCTTTTGCACGTACGTTAAAAGCAAAACACCCACGCCTACAAACAAGGTCCACAGATGCTCCGCCACCCATCCGACAGCTTTACTCACCACGTTTAAAATCCAACTTAAAACGCTACATATGACCCCGGGCAAAGCACCCGAAGCTTTCAACCCGAGTTTCTTTAACACGTTTGCCAGGTTCCACAGTTGACGTTTGATCTGATCGGTAATTCCACCTTTGGAGGGAGGTTTAGGTGCGGGTGTTGGTTTGCTCGCTCCGCTCGCCCCGGCACCCCTAACGCTAGCCACGACGCTGCTAACGATGGTACCCACGGCTAACCCAAAAGCAGCTAAAATACTTACGATCGTAACGCCTTGTTCTCTAAATATCGTTCGAATCTTATCAGCCGGGGTGTCATCTGAATGTAAAGCGTAGTTAATTAAATCTTGACTTGTGATATTTGGCTTTTGAGTTGGCCGTTTAATATGTCTCTTTGAGCTTGTAGTCCTTCGAGTTGATCGTTTAATTCACGTAAACGACCCGAATCTTCAGAAGTCTCGATACTACTTATTTCTTCTTGAATTTCTGTAATTTTAGCTTCGTTTAATCGTATCTGTCCTGTAATCGTTCGCAATTCTGTGTCTAATCCCAAGAGCTCTCTATAGTTTAATCCTACTGTTTGAACGTTTGTATCTTGGGTGAGCTCTTCTACGATGTCACTGACTTGGTCTGACATTTGGGGTAGCTCTTCCATTGGAATGCTCTCTGGTTTAATGGATTTTAACTCTAACCCAGCTTTTTGCATCGATCTTCCATAATTTTTAAATCCTAACTTATGTCTAATAAAATCTTGCGCTGATGTGGTGTCTTTACCTCCTTCTTTGCCGATATATCAAGCATCTTTAGCGTTTTGGATGATTGTCTTAAGACTGACAACTACATCTGGGTTTCTTTTGTCGGTTAGTAGCACATCACGGTATTTGCCTTCACCTTTGTAAAATAAACCTTCGCCTTCGCGGTATTCAAACCTTTCATAGCGAGGTTTTGATGGTACATCTTTTCTTCCGGCTCGTTTAAGATAATGGTAAAAGTCTTCTACAATTGGATTAGTTTTAAATGCCGCTCTCCCTCTTTCTAATGTATCATCGACTTGTCTGGGGTTTATGGTCAATTTTGGTTCATTTGTACCTTCCACAAAACTCGTTTCTAGTTGATCTGAAGATAAATTAGTCTCAACAAAATCTTGGTCGTCTTGTTCGTCCTGTTCTAATTCTTCTTGTTCATGTTCTCGTCCCATTTCGTCCATTTCAAATCCCCCTTCAGCCATTTAAAATAAGGAAACTTAACTGCTACTGGTACTCATAGGAAAACTCGCGGGCAATATACCCTGTGCTACCAACCAACCCTGGGTAAACAGGGCACCGCTAGACAGCGCGGTCAATTTCAACGCGTCTTCAGCAGATAATTTATTGAAATCTGGCAGTTTGACCTTGAACAGCTTGCTCGATAGCATGGCATAACTTAGCGATAGTCCCGAAACGACCGCACCGTGGTAAACCGTATTGGCGATTCCGTTTACGTAGATTGATCTAGCGTTATTCATATTTATATATAAAGAACTTTTAAATTAAGGAATTTTTATTCCATGTCCAAAATTGGTTCTTGGTTAGGAATTATCACTTTACTCGCTTCTCGTTTTGGTTGAATAATTTGTCGAGTGGGTTGTGTGCTCGACTTATTTTTCCAAATTAAATAGACCGCGAGCGCTGAGATGGCCAATCCACTAAATATGAAGTTTCTGTTCTCTGTAACCGTTTGGTAGATAATACTTTCATTTTTAATTTGGTTCATCTCTTCGCTCTCTTCGCTAGCTAATTTTATCTTGGCGAGTTGTTGTTTCATCTTCTTGTTATGCTTGGCCAATTTTTTACCTTGTTCTACACGTTTTGGATTTTTAACGTTTACTTTATTTTTAGTTACCCTCTGAGGTCTCGCTTCGTTCGTCTTTACCGGACTGTTCGCAGGTGTTGGGGTCGCTTCGCTCGTTGACATCTTCTTTTAATATAACAGAGCTTTTGTTGAATTCTAGATGCTTAGTGGTAATCAGCATAGCTGTCAATGGCGACAGTTATACACCGTACTTATAACAAACTTCAGTGAGTAGGTGTCCCATCGTTTGACTGATAATCGGGTCGTCGTTTAGGTCTTTGGTCAGCGCTTCTTCGGACGTTAAGTTGACGTTGAACCCGAGTAGATCGATAGGAGTAGCTATTCCTAGTAAGCGAGAATACAAACTTAAAATAGCGTGACCGAGGGTTTAAACGATCTCTTTGCCAAACTTAACTTCGTACAGATTAATCAATTTCTTTGATCGAATATTCTTTGCCGAGATATTTTTTACTCTCACCTGACACGGCTATCGCGCAAAGGCGGTCCTTGACGCCCGCTACGCTCGCTTCGCTGCTCGATTCACTTTTTGAATCGGTGAGAATATTTTTAATATCGTCCATTTTAATAATAAGTACTCTTTAAATTTGTTGTACGCTTGTTTGAAGTGTGTATATTCAACCGTGTAGTAGGTTAAATTAGCTGCTATAACCAGTTGAGTAAGTAGTTGAACGTATTCTAGCACCGTTATCATTTGTTATAACTAAAATAAAAAAGTTACAACCAGGCTACATTAGCCCAGCTGTAACAAAAGTAAAGCAAATAAAATTAGTTCATAGGTAGGTCAAGTTAGCTACAATTACTAGCTTTCAAATCATTAGACGACGTGACAATTAACTTATCGCTCTTTTTAGCGAGGTTACACTTTAAACAGCAAAGTACAACGTTAGACTTAATGTGACCGATTTTGTTATCTAATCGTTCGATGGTACATAGATCGTCTCTATATTCGATAAGCTGCATCTGAGCTTCACAATCTGGGTAAAAGCAACAGGGGTGGTCCTCAATCAAGCCGCGGCAGAAGTCTGTGTCAATGAAATGGTCAGGATCAAATCGATTGTACATTTTGTCCTCTTGTCGAGCGCTGCTAATCCATCTTCTAATCGTTACTTCAATCGGGTTAGAACAAGTCTTACAATATGACCTCTGTTTTCCATGCAGACAGACGCCTCCTCCACCGCAACGTTTGCAAGCATATTTTAGTAGCCTGTGCTCACAAATCCCCGAACCACCACATTCGACACACTGAGATCCATGCTTCCCGTGCGGGCACTAATTTTGTTCTTGTTGAGCTCGTACTTTCTCAATGCAGCCGTTACAGGTCGCGTTAATTTTACCGGTCCCATTTTACTTTCAATCATTATAACTTTACTTTTATGAATAGATTTTAAAAATTTTTCTCATTTTTATTGAACCCAATAATTCACCGGTGGTTCCGTATTTAACACCAATTTGCTAAATTTCACGTCTCGTAAATATCTTTTAATTTGATCTCGTTTTTCGTCGGGGCTACGTCGTTTTCGTCTAGACATTTGTCAAACGAACCACGATCCTTGCAATGAAAGATAGCCGTCCATGCCGTATTCTCTCGGAAATCTTTTAGCACCGAATTCTACTTTTGCGTAAGTAGCCAGCACGAATGGTTATAATGTCGGCCTGAGAACGCCATCTTGCTGAGAGCGCACGTATTGCTCGCTTTAGATTTCTTTCGGTGCTTAATAAATTGATCGGCCGCACAGTCGTCGATGATGAATAACGTGTTCAACCCGTCGAATAAAGTTTGACTGATAAAGTTCGATTGCCTCGTTTAACTCTAGCCTTTCCCGATCTAAATCACACAGGTAAACGCCTTCATCGCTGTATATCCACAACCTGTCGAGATACGTTTTATTCTTAAAAAGCGTCGGCCAGATAACCACGATAGATTCAAACGCAAAACGGTATTCGGTCTCCAATAGATTTAAAATCCACTGAGTCTTGCCACTCCCAGTTTTACCCACGATCAGGGCACAGTGAGGATTTTTATACCATTCACTTTGTTCGCTCATTTTAATAAACTAAACTCTTAAAGTTTCCATCTTCGACCGTGAGTTGAGAATCCATCACCAGAAATACGTACATCGTCAGCGCCCCCGCTGTTTCAGCTTGACGTTCCATCTGTATAGATATGTCTCCTCCTCCGCCGAGTGGTCTACCCGATCCGTGGGCGCTGTTATCGTCGGGACTTCTGAAATCGAGCCAGAGACCGTATTTGTCTTTCAAATAGTCGGCCATATCTACTCCGGTTAAGTTTAAATCTTTGGCCAACGCTCGCGCTGACTCGTTATCCGAATCACCAAAATATTTTGTAACCTCGTTCCAATGTTGATATTCACACAGACCCTGCGAATACAATTGATTCGGTTTACCTTCGACCGTGACGACCGTTTTAGTGATATGCGGATTATAAAATCTCTGGGGATTTTTGATCGTCGGGTCTCTAAACAAAATTAAAATTCCTTTTAGACTTTTAATACTCTGATCGATGCTGATGTTCCATAGCGTGTCACTCTTGTTTACGGCCTGTTTTTTCTAGGAATGCACTCGGTCAAATAGGTAATACATCGTTTTTTAATTTTTTAGTGTTTGGGCCAAGTCTTGATTAGTAACAACTTCATATTCCAAGGTCAGGTCCGAAATGGAATATTCGGCCGCGGTATCTGACGAGTTGACCACTTTGTCGTGATCGTTAAAAACCAGTTGATACGTCAGAGGCTCTTTAAACCACGACAGGTGAAACGGAGCGTGATCCGTCAACATCGGCGTGTCCAGTGGAATCGCGTATCTGTTTTTAAAAGCATCGGCGATTGCCTTGTCTTTACCGTTTTTGTCACCAGCACCGATCCTGATCTTGGCCACGTTTTCTTTCTCTAGTCCAAAGTACGCCATGTTTTTAGTCTGCAACAACGGCAACCAATTGTCCTTAAAATTGTGAAATACGTCCGCATTCCGGTAACTTACTATCTTGTTTCCCTGTAGACTCACGTTTATTTCCGAAACCATGTTTCTCGCCACGTTGTTATAAACTGTCCTGTTATCGTCCGAGGCGCCGTCTAGATCCAGTTTAAAAGCCAACTTTGCCGTGCCGGGTACAATGACTTCGTCTGTGCCTAGAGCTGGAAGTTTTACGTGAACGTGTGACCCGCGGCTATGGTACTCGGGTTGTGCGTAATGGTTACCTCCCTCCTTTTGCCTTTGATCGCGCGAGGAACTTTAAGTCTGCGACTCGGGTTTAGCTTTTTGGTGTATTGTTGCGACATATTTACTTTTATATAATACTATTCTTATTTACGATTCTTATGTTATCATTTTAAAAAGAAAAGAAAACGCGATTAAAGATACACCGACCGTAAAAAACAGATCTTCATATTTTTCACTTTGGGTCTCTGAAACCATATCACCGATGTGATCTATATCGGCACGCATATCACCCAGTATCTGCTCGATGTTGCTTAGGTCTGCTTGAATTACTGACAATTGATCTTTATTTTCGGTACCACTCGCTTCGGTCGTTGCTCCGCTTCGGTCGTTGCTCCCTCTGGACGCTTTTGCTTCGCTTCGTTCGTTCATTTAATTTAATTTAACCTTATTTTAAAAATGGCTAGTATTTTGAGGATGGTAGGATCTGCAATAATAAACGGCTTGGTGTTCTCAGGCTCAAGTACTTTATTTGGCCTTTTGACTGACGATAAGGCCGCCGTTAGAGCAGAACGAAGGCGACCCGACTACGCGTTAGAGCAATTAAATCAAGCAAAACTAGATAGGGAAAAAACCGCGAACACATGCTAGACTTTTTAAACAAACGAATGCAACAAGAACGCGCGAGTCAGCAGACATTTGTAAACGTGGACGAGGTGTTGCGGGCTTATTCGAAAGTGACCGGTAAGAATATTGTCCCATTACCGCCAGAGCCTACATTGTCCGATTTTTACGAGCCTTCCGAGGATCAAAAGATTTGCGAGTTTGTTTGGATTATATCCGGGACGGCCTTGGTTGGGTTGTTATCTTATCGATTTGCGTAACTTATTTTAAAATGGACCCAACATTTAAAAAACTATTTTACAGCCCGCAGGGTTACTGGCGAGGAGAAAGCGCGGTCGATCATCTGCACGAAAAGACCGGTGCGGACAAATCAGTTATCAGAAACTGGCTAAAAAAGCAGGCCATTTGGCATATGTACTTACCCGCACCACATTACGTATCCAGACCTACAATGTTGCAATCAGAATCGGTCGAACCTGATTACGCGCATCAAATGCACGTACTTTATTTACCCTGGGACCGCGTTAAAAGAAAAACGTTTAAGTACGCTTTGACCGTGGTAGACGTGGGTTCCCAGTATAAAGAAGCAGAACCACTGACCAGTAAAACCGCCGAACATGTAACAGAAGCGACCAAGAAAATTTATGAGCGATCACCTCTGACCTGGCCCAAATTCGTAATGGAAGCCTTGAAGTCTGAATTCAAAGGCGACTTCAAACGGTTAATGACGAATAATAATAAAGTAGAAATTCAAGTGGGTGAACCCGGGTACACAGATCTCAAGGAATCGTGGAAAGGTTTAACCGCACTTTAGCCGAGCGTTTATTTGGCCACCAATACGCTCAAGAAATGATAAACGTGGGTGAGCGAAACGTGGAATGGGTGGAGCGTTTGCCTCAAGTTATAAAATCGTTAAACGAGGAAAAAACGCGGTTAATCGATGCCGTTCCTGCAGAAGCCGTCAAATTAGCGAGCGTAGCGAGCCTAACACCTAGTGCACCTCCAAAAACGAGCAAGCAAGAACTTTCTCCAGACGCAGGAAGAGGGAGGCACCGTCAGAAGGGCGACGGATCCGATCTGGTCCGTGGACGTCTATCAAATTGAAAAGCGCACGAGTCAATTTAAACGAGTGAAAGGCAAGAGGGTAAAAACGGGTCCAACTTTGTATTTTTTATTAAACGGACCAAATAGGAGTTTTGTCAAAGAGGAACTTCAGGTAGTACCCGAAGACACCGAATTACCGGAGTAATAACGGGGTAGCTTAGGTTCACTTCGGTAATACTCGCTCCGGTCGTTGCTCGCTTCGCTCACTTGCTTCGCTTATGTCCGTAAGCCAAAGTATCGATTCTATTTGATGATATGTAGCGCTTTGTGTCCAACGGTGACAGACTAAGTTTCTGTTGAGAGACTGTGAACACCCGATGTTTATCCGATCTAAATAATTGTTGTTTATTGAAATGAGAAACCCTGTCAAATAGGCAGCTTTTATACATCTCGTGGGTTAACCGTTTCTCGGTTACTACTTTAGAAACCCCTTTCGCCTTCTTTAAATTGTGATCAGTAGTTAAGATCGAATACATTTTTGGTCTGATGCAAACGGCTTCTAAAATTGTTTTGCCACCAAATTTGTCTTTCATTTTGCCTATGACTTTTTTATTTTTGGCGCTGTAAAGTCGATGATCGGGCGGGTAATTACTAAAGTCAAATAATGAATGATTTTTACTCATCTCCACAAACGAAAGCTCGCACTCCTCAAATGGTACCGTCGATTTGTAATTCGGGTTATAAGTTAATTTTCTGTACTTATCGGAATCCTGTACGTCCCTCAGTAAATGACCGTCAATTCCAAAGACCGAGTTGTTCATCAATTTGAAAAAGTCTTTCTAAAAATCAGACTTTGCCAATTTGCGCAATTTTGTGTTTTTGTCGATATAGCTTTTCATCCACGGCCTTTGACGGAAACGCATTACCCCGGTGAACTTCTTTGATCCACAACCCGAGTTTGAGATATTTTTGCAATGTACAATAATGAACCACGTATTTTTCTTTGGTGTTGAGAGTAGACACGAGTTTGTCTACCGAAGTCACTTCGCTCACTTCGCCATTACCAATTAAATCCTGTTGATAGCTCGAAAACCATTTGTTCGGTACCGACATATTTTTGGGTGCAAGTGGAAAGTCATTATGTTCGTCATGGTGACGTTCCGGGTAATCTGAAGTGATTTCAAACATGTAACCGTAGTCGTCAGTTAGTCGCAACTCTTGGATGTAATAGTACGTAAACTTTTTTAAGTCTGTTTCCCAGGTAAATTCCCCTACAGGCAGATATTTGCTCATCGCCCAGCCGTATAAATTATTTGCGTCTAGGTACAAAATGTGCGACTCTGGCTTATTTGGGTCGTAGTCAGGTAGTTCTGGATTATTAGCCTTTGCATATCGTTTGGCTCCTACAGAAGAAATCCCACCTCTTTTTGCCCTTTCAAAGAACAAATGCTTATCAATGTCGGTTAATAGTTCCAGCTGTACCCTTGAATGCTTTAAGAGTGCATCCCACGACAGACCCGGTGATGTGTAATAGTTGGCTGGGTCAAGACCGTAGTGTTGTTTACATACCTTCCGAAAATTCTCAAAAACAGCCGCTAGCAATAACACGTCCGTTTCCACGTATAGGTCGTGACAATCTCCCAGGTTTTTACAGCCAAAGGCCCGCCATACTGTTTTCGCACGAGCGTATTCTTGCTCGGTTATTTCTCTCTGCTTCAAAGAGCTATAGAAAGCGTCTACTGGCGGGAGTTGTCTCTCTTGAAATCGATCAAAGGAATCGATATACTCATAGGGGTAAATTCCTTTTTCCAACAATAAATGACTGTTATTTGGAAACCTTTCACAAAGTAAGTTAAAATCATCGGGTGAACAATTTTTAACCAACCGATCTAGCGAAGCCGCCATGAAATAAAATGAGTCTAAAAACCTGAGTTGGCCAAAGGAAAACGAAATGTAATTTTCATTATTTTTAGCAATCAACTTAATTGATTTCCCGTAAAATTTGTGAGCGCCTTGCATGATTAAATGCGCGTCGTATTTCTCGAGATTATGTAAGATCACCGGAATGGGTGTTTGATTGGCCACTATTCTTAACTTGAGATTACAACTGGCGTGCGCTGGGCCTCGGTACTTCCCCGTCACGTGACAATGATCGCAAACTTTTCTAAAATTATTGATGGGCTTTTTGCACGTCATACATACCCATTCTCTGAAACCTGCTTCATTTTTATGACAGAAATCAATTTTGTCAGATTTTGTTTTTGGTTCATTTGGAATGTCACACTGGCACTCGCTTCGCTTGTTGTTCGCTTTCGCTCGATCTATCAACTTTTCGCAGATCCAACATCTATTACATTTTTCGTAGATTTTTTGTAACTCGGGTGACCAAATCAACTTCGCTTTATTTTTAAACGTTTCGTTGATCTTCTTTGTTTCCTGAGAAAGTGACCCTACAAAATTAACAGCCGCGTCTTGACCTCTGTACGTCTTTTGGCTAGTGCAAACTCCATTGCATCTGATGACCGCGTATGAGTATCCACAAGGCTTGTGAATCTGTGTTTTGATCGTGTTTGTATCTTTGTTTTTCTAAAACAGACTCAAAATCGGCGTAAATGACAAAAGGAACATCTTGTTTATTTTTGTAATTTTTGAACTTGAGTATATTGTCGCCTTGACCGGCAACTCGACCGTACATGTGGGAACGTTTAAGCCTTGACAATCTTCTTTGTGTCTGATTAACTTTTCTTCCGTTTGGAAATGCGACATGCAATTGAAACACCAGTGTTTTTGGCCGTTGTGTTTATTGATATCACCTGTCAACCTAGAAAAGTTTTTAATCCAACAGTAGTGATTTTCGTCACCTTTGTTAAAGTATAGTAAATTGATCGGTTCTTCTGGACACTTGCTTTTGTAAAGAATGTAAAGACCGTCTTTTTTGGTGTAACCAAACACATTGATCGCCAACTTATTTTGCGATTTGAAAATAAAGATCAAGAATGTATCCGATGGGCGTTGCGGGCAGCTTTAAAATTATATTCTGACAACGTCAAAAGCCAGCTACAAACAAATCCAAAATATAAGATATATGAGGAGCAAACATCGACTTACAGGTCAGAATCAGATGGTTTAAATTTTACAAACATAAGCTTTCCAACACCCATATCTCAGATCCCGTGTATCGAAGTACAAAATAATTTGGCAATCAATGTGCTTGGTTACACTAAAAAAGACGGTCTTTACATTCTTTACAAAATCAAGCGCCCAGAAGAACCGATCAATTTACCTTGTTTTACCCGAGATGAAGAAAATCACTACTGTTGGATTAAAACTTTTTCTAGGTTTACGGGCGATATCAATCATCACGACGGCCAAAAACACTGGTGTTTCCATTGCATGTCGCATTTCCAAACGGAAGAAAAGTTAACCACACACAAAGAAGTTTGTCAAGGCTTAAACGTTCCCATATGTACGGTCGAGTTGCCAGCCAAAGGCCAAAACATTTTACAATTGAAAAATTACAAAAATAAACAAGACCCGCCTTTCGTCATTTATGCCGATTTTGAGTCTGTTTTAGAAAAATTACCGCGAGAGCGAGCGAAGCCAGCACGGTCAAAACACAGATTCACATGCCTTGTGGATACTCATACGTGGTTGTCAGATGCAATGGAGTTCGCACTAGCCAAAAGACGTACAGAGGTCAAGACGCAGCTGTTAATTTTGTACGGTCAGTTTCTAAGGAAGCATCCAAGATCAACGAAACGTTTCAAAACACGCGCGAGAGAACGAGCCACTTCCCGATTCAGCGACTAAACTTGACGTTCACTTAAACTTAGTTCACTTAAATAAGTGAACTATTAATAAAAGATGACTGATGCGGAGCTTTGCCACTTGCTGAATCTAAAGGACGTACACATAGCGGGCAGCGGGAACAAACGTACACCCGAAAACACGTGCGAGCACCAAATACTTGAAACAGACGAAAGATATGCGTGTAAACATTTCGGTCTAATTTTTGGATGGGTTTCCTCGTACGACCCCATAGACATTGGAGATCGATATTACAAGCATCACGTTGGGAGGAAACCGCCGCCACCAGAATTGAGAAAAACCCTACAAAAATATAACATTTGTTTTAAAAACGGCGAAGCAGGTGAAATAGAAGATAAGTTTAACCAAGTTTTAAACGGTAAGATCTCTAGAGGTAAACCGTTGAAGGCTTTAATCGCGGTATGTTATCAAGAGACAACTGAGGAAACCGAATCTCAAGTGAAAGATCTATTTCAAGTTTCGGATAAGCACTGGGAAAACGCCCTCGACAAATTAAACCTCGCCTAACAAGATTTTTCAAAACGTATATAATAAAAAATGGAGACTCACACGTTTTACTTAACCGAGAGCGAGCAGACGTTTAAATTGAGAGATGTCATCAACAACACTAAAGTCCGAGTAAAGAATATTCAGTTTGAAGCTGGATATTTTAACGTAACAAACGCCAATGAAATTGAGTGGGATACAAATTTGGACGGTAGGCCCGCGGGAGTACTTGGCGAACGACCGCCCGGAATACCCTCAGTGGAAAGAACAGACGTATCTCCCAATTTAGAATTAGTACAAACAGCTAAAAACAGATTGATCCAAGCAAATAAAAGAGGCAATTTAGCGGGAGAAATTAGAATCATCGCTGATGAAATTGAGCAGCTAAACCAAGAAATCGCAACTTTAGAAGATCAGTTAAACCAAAGACAACCATCAGAAACGCGAGCTCTTTTAGCTTATGATATCAACGATAAAAAAGTCAAATCAGCTTCACTGCTCGAGGGGCAAAGACAAGCTTTAGATGAAATTTACGAAGGGAATCCCGACTCGGCCTACCACCAACTCCCCCGTAACACCCACGAGACCCAGAAGAGAATTAACAAAAAGACTTTTTTTGACGGGACTAACTGAACCTATACACGATAGACTTCATTCGCGAAGCTCATCTGAACCATTACCCCAGGGCCAAAGAGGAAGCATCGTGGTATCCCCCGGTTATTATAGCATGGACTGGTTTCACTTTTTGTTGAACTCGATACCGGGCATTTCTTTTAAGGTTCACTCAGAATCTAAACGGGTGACTTTGGCCATTACGGACCCCAATCTCAAGTTGCGACTAAATAAAGAAGTGTCCAAGCTACTGAACTTACCCAAAATAAAACTTTTACCCAGCGTTATTTACGAAGGCAAGTACGATTTAAACTCGTTTAAACTCGCGTTTATTCATTGCAAACAATTAAATACATTTTATTTTTATAACGGCCAGTCTTTAGACTTGCTGTACGTGATAGCTACCGAGCCTCGCACCTACAATCACTGTGAAACGCCTAAAAGTTAATCAACAGGAACATCTGTGAATTGAATTTTTCTGTTAAAACGATAGAGGCGAGCTCTTGAATAACATCGGCAAAATTTTAATCGAGTTAGACATTTTCTAAAACGTGTAATTATAAAAGTAATATTATAATAAAAGATGACGACTAACGTATACCCGGATTTAAGTAAACACTCGGATTTGACTTTAAACTCGGCTGAACAAGCGGAAACCAAAATTTACAGACTCAGAAAGATCGAAGAAATTAAATCTCAAATCCAAAGAGAAGGCGACGCGAGGGAAAATAGTTACAAAAAGATCAAACGACTTTTAACTGCACTCGGAACGTGGAGTACGGCGTGGAAGCTCTGGGCGCGACCTTGGCAGCTGTCGGCATTTCCGCCATTTTGGGAGTCGTTACCGGACCCGTCGGACTTGTGATGGAAGGCATCGCTATCGGTGCGTTTAGCGCTTACGCGGTTCTAAAGTATGCCTCCCGTAGACTAACCCACAAAACTAAAAAAGACGACCAAATTAGAATTTTGGCAGACGTTAAATTAAACACCATTGAAAAATACGTATCTCACGCGATTGAAGACGGTGATATATCCCAGGAAGAATTTGTCCTTATTTTATCCGAGTTGTTTAACGAAATGAAAGAAAAGATCAGATCGCGTACGTCTACAAAATTGCAAGCGAGCACCAAAGAAGAACTCGAACGTCAAATCAACGAGTGAGCAGAAGTGCTAGCCAACGAACGGGCGGCGGTTTTAAAAAAGATCTTATGAAAAAACTTGGCGAGTAACTTTAACAAAGTCGGTTAAGTTTGAAGACCTACCACCCGCTTATCGAGAAGCGACCCAGGCGACGGCCCCTCCTTTTTAAAATCTAAATAAAAGTCTTAAAAATAAATGGGAGCCAACTTTAGTAGTCTAACAATTTTAGTCAAAGACGAAAATTCTTTTACAGCTGAGTTTCCAAATTTAACGCACGCGTATAAATTACCGAAAGTAACCACGGCGAAGCCGTCAATCTCTGGTCTACCGAGTCGATATCGTTTTACCAAAATCAATTTAATTTCGCGGTCTATTGTGCAACGACGGCCTGCGGTGTGGGTTTTGATCTGCTGTCCGACCCCAATCCATAAGTCTCGGCTTTATTTAACTTTCACGTATATTACGCCGTACGAAAAATATTTTACGACTGCGTGATGCCCATTCCTAGCGATGACGTATTTGACGCGTTACGCAATAATTGCGACCATCGGAAGTTTACGGTCACGTGTTTTTTATACGGAGTAGACCCGAATAAATCATATAAACAAACTCGCGACACTTTGTCGAACGGATTAAGTACAGCTTATTATTACGACAACGGTTACGTACCTGTTCCAAATAAAAACTACGACGCGCACGACTTACACGCGACCAATGGCAAATACGCAGGATCTACTTACATGGGCTTTGGCTGGGCTAAACCACCTAAAGGTCCCTGTCACGCGAGTACCTACAGGGTCACCTGGATTTCACAGTCGGGCGTGGTCACTTTGGCCTGGTGGGATTTTGTTCCTGAAAAGTCTCGGCTGACGGACGTGGGGATCACCAAGGTAAACAAATCAATTCGAGCTTACGTCTACGCGTTACTCAGGGCACAGGCACAGACCAAGACCAGCGTTTTGGCCACCGTCACCGGATTAGACGCGCAACGGCAATTTACTCCGATCGTGGAATCTTTAATTAATTCGGACCCCAATCTCAAACAGTCGATCGACCAATTCCAAGATTAGCTACAATACGCAAAAACGCCTTTAAACTTCGTAGTCGCCCTGGGGGTTATACCTCGTGCCCTCGGCCATGGACTTGCGCATCGGTACGTTTGAGGGATATAGCAATTTACAAATCGCGACTGGGGATATGAAGACTGGATACGTATCGAGTTTGAATTTGGGAAATGATTTTAATGAAGAGGAAGAACTGGAGGTGTGACCAAAGCCAATTTTAAACCCAATTGGAAAGCAACGAAGAAAAACCGTCCTTAACCATCGGACCCGTTGCCATGGGTGTCATTGGTTTTACGTTATATAAAATTTTAACTTAAAACGGTTTGATTTAAGGCGTAAAAAAACCTGACCCCAAATTTGAGGTGAGGTTTAATTTTTTTTTGCCTTTTAAATTCGTTTACCCATTCTTCTGCACGTTTGTCAAAATCAAAACATCCACGCCTACAAACAAAGTCCACACGTGCTCTGCCACCCACCCGACGGCTTTACCCGCCGCGTTAAAAATCCAACTCAAAACGCTACCGATGATTCCGGGCAAAGCGCCTAAAGCTTTCAACCCGAGTTTCTTCAATACGTTTGCCAGATTCCACAGTTGCCGTTTGATCCAATCGGTATTCCGCCTTTGGACGGAGGAACTGGCGTGGGACCGGCGTTGGTTTTGGTGCAGGTGTGCTCGCTCCGCTCGCTCCAACAGCTCTGACGCTAACCACGATACTACTAACGATGGTACTTACGGCTAAACCAAAAGCCGTTAAAATACTTACAATCGTGACGCCTTGTTCTCCAAATAAAATATTAATTCGTTCGCGTAAAGTTAAATCTTTACCCAGAGCTGTTTGAATCGTTTCTTTTAACGTTTCAAATTGGTTTCTAAATCCCATGTTTAAATTTTTTCGCTGGGTATTCAATGCATTTAACTCATTGTTAAAATCTCCAAGAATTTTAAGCTCTGAATTTTTTGTTCTCGCGTGATACCTGGTTCCTTCAATGCATCTTCAGTTGTTTGAATATTTTCTTTTACTCTTGCAATCTTAGCTTCTACCAGTTTTAATTGACCTTATATTGTTTGCAAGCTTTGGTCAAGACTTCTAATCTTTCTGAGAGTAAATTCTGAATTTGCATCTTCTGGGTTTAAGTTTCTAGACTCTTGCGCTATTTCTTGAAGTTGATCGAGTGCCTCATCTAATTCGTCTACAGATCCGTCTTCATTTGTGATCTTTTCTATTTTGTCTGAAACGACTTCTACCTCTTCAATTAACTCAGTTGCAGGGTCCTTGTAGCCTTTTAACCCTAAAGTGCGTGTGATAAAATCTATACTACCTGAATTGGATTGTAAGGTAGATAATGCGAGAAACCGTCGTCCACTTTTCTCTCTTTTTTTACTCAAGCGGATTTTTTCATTATTAAATTTTGCATAAAGTAATCCTTTAGAATCAAGGCTAGATATATTGTGTCTTTCACGATCGCTTCAAATCTGTAAAAATTTTTAATCTCGTTATAATAATCATTCATGCTTTGTTCAGTGAGTACTTTAAGTTGGTCTTCAGTGGTTACCCATGGCCTCACTATGGGGTCATTTCCTTCCACAAAACTCCTTTCTTGTCGATCTGAAGATAAGTTACTGTCAACAAAATCTTGGTCGTCTTGCTTGTCCTGCTCAAATTTTCTTGTTCACGCTCTTGCCCGATTTCGTCCAGTTCAAATCCCCCTTCAGCCATTTTACTTTAACTTTAAAAAAAGAAAACTTATTTACTACTCATAGGAAAACTCGCAGGCAATGTACCTTGCGCTACCAACCAACTCTGGGTAGCCAATGCACCGCTAGACAGAGCAGTCAATTTCAACGCGTCTTCGACAGATAATTTATTTAGATGCGGCGGTTTGATTTTAAATAGCTTACTCGATAGCATGGCGTAACCCATGGAGATTGCCGAAACGATGGCATGGTTGTTGAATTTATTCCATGTCCAAAATCTGTTCTTCAATTTTATTTTCTTGGCTCGAGTTTGCTTTGTTTTGGTCGCTTCGCTCGGGTTTCTGCTCACTTCGGTCCCTACGTTCGCTTTTTGGTTGAACGGTTAGTTTCGTCGACTTATTTCTCCAAATAAAATAGACCGCAAGCGCACCAATCGCCAATCCACCAAATATTAAGGTTCTGTTCTTTATAACCGTTTGATAAATTTTATTTTCATTTCTATTTTCGCTGCTCTCTTCGCTTCGCTCGTTCGCTAATTTCATCTTGGCGAGCTGTTGCTTCATCTTTTTGTTATGCTCGGCTAATTTCTTACCTTGTTCTACACGCTTCGGATTCTTAGCTTTAGTTACCGTCTGTACGTTCGTTGACATCTGCTTTTAATATAACAGAGCTTTTGTTGAATTCCAGCATAGCTGTCAATGGTGACAAGTAAACGCCGTACTTGTAACAAACTTCGGTAAGTAAGTGACCCATGGTCTGACTGATAATCGGTTCGTCGTTTAGGTCTTTAGTCAGCGCTTCTTCGGATTTTAAGTTGACGTAAGCCCAAAGAGATCGATCGGAATAGCTATACCGAGTAAGCGAGAGTTGAGGTTCAAAATCGCGTTGCCGAGGGTTTTTACGATCTCTTTGCCAAATTTAACTTCGTACAAATTAAAAAGCTTTTCTTGGTCTTTGGGTGACATGGATTCGATGTCTTTAATCGAGTGTTCTTTACCTAAGTACTTCTTGCTTTCACCTGACGCAGCTATCGAGCAGAGTCTGTCTTTAACGTTTGGTTGGGAATCACTTTTTGAGTCGGTGAGTATGCTTTTAATGTCGTCCATTTTAATATAATACTTTTAAATTTGTTGTAGGTGTATTTAAGTCGTAGGTACTCAATTGTGTAGTAAGTTAAATTCATTGCTATAACTAACTGGGCAAGTAGTTGAACTAGCTCAAACATAGTTACTTATTTAATCATAACAAAATAAAAATTGCTTACGCTAAGCTTATTTAGCCTAGCATAAGTAAAGTAAAGCAAATAAATAGATATTAACTGGCTTATAAGTCAGTTGAGTGGGGAACCGTATTACACTTACGCGTTAAATTACACTTAAGACAGGCCAACACACAATTTGACTTGACACGTCCATGGTCCGTATTTAACCGCTCGATGGTACACAGGTCATCTCTTGGATAAATATATTGCAATTTTACGTTGCAATCGTTGTAAAAAATATTCATAATCTTCGATTAAGTTGTCAGGGTCAAACTGATCATATTTTTTGTCTGTATGGCGACAATTAGAAATCCAATGTCGAATCGTTACCTTGATTGGGCCAGTACAGATTTTGCAATATTCTCTGTTTTTTTCATACTCGCAAATCGATGCCCCGTCACATTTAACGCACTGATTTCTTTGTTAATTTCTTCCTTAATTAAACAATCGTTGCAAGTCGAATTAATTTTACCCGTTTTCTGAGTTTTAAAGTTTGATGAGTCCAGCGGAACCACGTCATTTTTGTCTAGCATCTGATCAAATGAATTACGATCTTTACAATAAAAGATAGCGGCCCATGCCGTGTTGCTCCAAAATCTTTTAAAACGGCGTTATACTTTTGCGTAAGTAACCAACACGAATGGTTATAGTGTCGCCCGCTAAACGCCATCTTACTCAAAGCGCACGTATTGTTATTCTTAGACCTCTTTCTGTACTTAATAAATTGATCGGCCGCGCAGTCGTCGACGATAACCAACGTATTTATTCCATCGAAAGTTTTATGATAAAGTTCGATTGCCTCGTATATCGTATATCCATTTTAATACGTTTTAATCTTTAAAAGCGTCGGACAGATGATCACGATCGCTTTAAACGTGAATTTATATTCAGTCTCTAAAAGATTTAATATCCACTGAGTTTTACTTTTCCTTCTTCCACCGTCAATTGCACGTCCATCCCCAAAAACACGTACATCGTCAGAGGTCCCGCGGTTTCGCTCGCTCTTTCCATCTGAATCGATATATCTCCACCGCCGCCTCGAGGTCTACCCGACCCGTGAGCCGAGTTGTCGTCAGAACTTCTGAAATCGAGCCAGAGACCATACTTATCTCTTAAATATTCAGCTATATCTACCCCGGCTCAGTTTAGGTCCTTGGCCACCGCGCGAGCTGATTTTCTATCCGAATCGCCAAAGTATTTTGTAATTTCATTCCAATGTTGGTATTCAAACAGCCCCAACGAGTACAATTGATTTGGTTTCCCTTCGACCGTCACAATCGTTTTTGTTATATGCAGATTATAAAATTTTGGCGGGTTTTTTATAACCGGGTCTCCAAACAGGATCAAAATCCTTTCAAGCTCTTGATTGTTTGGTCGATGCTGATGTTTCATAGCGTGTCAGACTTGTTTATTGCTTGCTTCTTCCACGAGTAAATCTGGTTGAATAGGTGATACATCGTTTTTTTGTTTTTCAAGGTTTGAGCCAGATCTCGATTGGTGACAACTTCGTATTCCAAGGTCAGGTCCGAAATGGAGTATTCTGCGGCGGTATCTGACGAGTTGACCACTTTGTCGTGACCGTTAAAAGTCAGTTGATACGTCAGAGGCTCTTTAAACCACGACGGGTGGAACGGAGAATGATCCGTCAACATCGGCGTGTCTAAAGGAATTGCGTAACGATTTTTAAAAGCGTCGGCAATTGTTTTATCTTTACCGTTGTTTTTGGCTTCGTTTTTATCGCCCGCCCCGAGTCGGATCTTGGCCAAGTTTTCTTTTTCCAAAACAAAGTACGCCATATTTTTAGTCTGCGACAGAGGTAGCCAATTGTCCTTAAAATTGTGAAATACGTCTGCATCTTGGTAACTTACGATTTTGTTTCTTTTGGGACTCGCGTTTATTTCCGAAAGCAGGTTTCGCGCCACGTTGTTAAACACGGTTTTGTTATCGTCCGAGGCTCCGTCAAGATCGAGTTTAAAAGCCAGTTTGGCGTTTCCGGGTACAATGACGTCAATTATATATAACGGGTTTGCCCTTACCCAACGTATATTTATAAGCTTGTGAGGTTTTTTTCGCAAGCTCTCGGACAAGCACTGAGCATACAGTGCTTATAAATATACGTTGGGTAAGGGCAAACCCGTTATATATAATTAACATCTCCCCAACGCAAAAAAAAAAAAAAAAAAATACATCCTGATGTTTTGTGTTTACTTCATTCAGTGTAGGAAGCAACTGATGTCCGGTTTTGCGCGAACATTTCACACACACCAGGAAATGGAACTAGGGCCTGGGAAATCCCAACTGTATATATAGTGACAGTTTTGCAATAGGCTCGATCTGTGTTTAGGCCCATCATGTATTCATCTTTGTTGATAAATCGAATACAGGGGAGCAAAGCTGTCTACAGTGACAAATGATTGAATGTCGCTCCATGGTTTCTCTTCGTCATGAAATACGTTAGGTACACCAGCATTATTCCTTATCCGAAAAAGCTGGTATTCATCCACAAATAGCAATGTGTCCAATAAAGGCTCTGAACTCCGCGTTTTAGTTTTCAATGGGATTTTTTAAAAATGCATTTCACTGACTAGTGTGTGCGCATTGATGCCGCCGAATGCACCCAAGGGCCGATACAGGGGGGGAGCTGAAAAGGGCAATGAGACCCCCAAAGGAGCATTCTATTTAAATATTGACAAAAAGCGATTTGGGGATCTTATTCCTTTCCCCTTCTTTCGGCAGGCGTGCATAAAAGCCCTCAAATGTAACCTTACCCTCATAAGGGCATATTCACAAACCAAAAAGAAAAAAAAAGCCAAAGTATATTTCCATCCAACGTTTTATTTTACATCTGACCTTTTCAGGAAACAGTACAGAGTTTAGCTAAACCTTTGTGTGATCGTTATAAATCTGAGTAACAGACACAGTTAATAAAGAATAACAAGGAACACAGACTCCGGTAGTCGAAGGAAACCCACGTCTGTTACCTCCTTATACACGTTCCCTTCATTTTCCCTATCACTACCAATTTTCTCTCTCGGAAACAGCTGTGGTATTCTTTGGCTAAAGTGCCAATCCCGTCGTATTTGAAATGGTTAAATATTAAAAATCGAAAATTATGTCATCTTACCTTGAATCCACCATAGCGGTATTAAAAAAAGCAAGATGCAGCGCAGTCGATTCGGCGCTTCCATCCCGTTATGAGTAGGGTAGACTAAAACTGCGTCGCTATTCCTCAAAAAAACTTTTATATCAACCTTTCCTCGAGGAGTGTAGTCTTTGCACTTTGCAGGAAATGAGCAACAGCTCAATCACGTGACCCGGTTTTCGGAAGCTTCCTTTCTTATCACAGTTAGGTTGTGTCCGAATTGCCTGGCAATTTGCAACAGCACTTGACCTGACAGGGAATGAATTGAGTCGATGCTGGACAGCCTCCATAAGTACCTTTGATGATTTTAGCTTTTATCGCATATTTGCGGCATGAACGGAATGAAAAACCTAAAACATGCAAGCATGTTTGATTCAGGAAATGTCCATTGATTGGCAGCACAGTGTGTACACAATCTTTCTGTTATAGTTGAAACCGAGACATTGTACACGGAAAAAATACACTGCGTCTTGACAGTGAGCTTGTGTCCGCCCGAGGACAGATCTTAAATCAAATTTTTAGGGGGAGCAGGAGCTAGACTTGTTTCAGGGGTAGGGGTTATTTAATATTCTTGGGGGTACAAAAGTGGATTTTTATGAAAGCTTTAATGGCGTTTGGGTTTTACACACGTTATTGGAGGACAGTTAATGAAACGTAGACCAAAAAAAAAACAGAAAAGAAAAAAAGTCTTCCCTCTTTCGGTCTGTCTTTATTGCATTTGAGATCAATAGCAACTCGTAATAATTATATATATATTTTTATTTCTGACAATGTCAAGGGTTGTGGTAGAGACCGTACAGTCCATCTTAAACCACTTCCCGACTAAAATAAACAGAACAACTAAATGTAAACGTTTGTATAAAAATTATATACAAAAAGATTACTAAGAGAACAAATCAGAAAAACAGATAAAATTAACAGAGGAAAGAATGAGATTGTACTCTTTCATGGGGGGGCCTGGGGGTTGGGTGGGGGCATCACCTGTTCCTCCTCCCCCTGCTGCACTTTTGTTCAAGTCTGCACCAGCTGTCAAGGGTCTGATGCTAAAGTCAGCAATTGCGCTAATCAGGATTGACAATACCAACTTGCAGATTTATTAAATTTATTTAAATTCTCTAATTTGAATAAAATAAGGCTGCTAAAGATTCATCAGTGATTATAAAAATGACGAAGGATAGTCGGCCAAGTCTATTACCCCGACCCCAAATTTGCCATGTCGTGACACCGGATATTGGTAGAATACTGTGACCTGACCATTGACTTGTCCTGTCTGCGCCGGAGCGTTGAGATCTTGAGAAACACAAAGGCATCGGTTTTATAAGGCTGCATCCGAATCTGTTGTCTTGAGTTCCGTCTGGGTCTTCCCTTCATTGCAAACACGTGGAGACGGGCAGCCAATATACCTAGCCTTAGCCCTGAATACGGCCTTAAACTGAAGTCCCATCCAAGATGGTATTTCCAGGGTCATTCTTATCGACCGAGTGCACTCGCAAAAGTTGAGAATTGGTGACGGAAGGAAATCGTAAGGGGAATTGATATTTCTCGTATTTGGATAACTGTATGTACAATCTGTGTGCAGGATCCCCAACTGAGCTCTTAGGCCCAACAGCGAATGTACATGTTCTAGTGTTACAGGCGGTGCTCTACTCTTTTGTGTAGTTTTTGTCTTCTGAGCACGGATCCGGGGCTGGCGCAGATGGATTGAAACGTTTTGACAGGGCCGTGGAGGACCCCTAAACATGTTTACATACTTGAAAACATTAAGACTCAACCAGTAAGAAGAGATGGCGGAGACAGTGAACCCGTATGGAAAATGAACTGATTTATACATACTTCCTAAAAGTCGTAAAGTGATTATCAGCGAAATCATGATAAAGGGAGGGAGTCAGTTTTTAGGTTTTTTCAAAAACGTCGTTTTATTTTTACACTCTCTGTCCCTTTTTATAATTTCGTTCGTTTTTGTCCTATTTTGTAGTTCATTTTTTTACATCTAGGTTCCCCTTACCCTTTGCGACGTTCATGGTTATTTTGATGGTCTTTGGAAATGCTAAGAGCGAGAGCCTGATTTTCCAATCACAAAATTTCCTCAGGAAGGACGCTGTTAACAAGTTCCTTTTGGCAATTGCCAACCGACATTTAGAAATGTCAACACAGGGAAGAAATACTTATATTGCATAATGCTTTGCTGGGTTTTTATAAATATAAACAGAGTTTCAGAATATCTTGATTGAACATTATGCATTAAATGCCTTTGTTTTTTGGTGGATACTAAAAAAGGCTGAAAATAATCAACTATATGAACCAAAAAAGAAAGATAAAAACCAAAACAAAACAGAGAGCACCTCGAGGAAAGTGTTTGGCAGAGGACCATGCCTTCTGCTGTTACATCCGGATGATATCTTGTTTGTCTTCCCTGTTAGAACTATTTGTAAATTTGAGTATCGCAGAAGGAAGCCAACTGTGCAACACAATACGAAGGCACGGATTAGTTGGATTAATATTAAAAAACAGTGCAATCGTTTGGTGTCTAATTTCACAACAAAATAACAAGCAGCTACCTACAGCACTTTCTACAAAACAACAATTATTCTGTGAAATAATATTCCAATCCCTTCCTCGATTTTTTGTAGAATTATTGTAGATTTCATTCCCCTGACAGGATGTTGAATTACTAGTTTACATCTTCAAGTCATTAAATTATTCAATTAACAAATTTCCATCTTGATTCTCTTAGAAACTTGAATAGCACATTTACGGAATCTTTGTCTAAGAAAGTAGAACCGCGAAACTTTGTGCCTTTTGTCAGTTGTATCAAAACACATTTTGCAAAATAATTCTGGTCGAGGTGAACAATGTGGAAGTTCGATGAATAAAGCATTTGAACTTTTGTCCCTGAATCAATGAAGAAGATACAACATACAAACTGAAACACTATTTAATACCAAACGTATAAATCTAATTCAAATTCTTTTTCTTACTTACGATGGCATGGTCGTTTCTATAGCTTAAACTACTTTCTTTAAGCTGAATTTGTATTCTCACATGCAAGCATACCGCCTACAACGCAATAACATTGATTACATGTATGTCAGACGCTCACCGCTGTCATCTGGATTCATCTACGACTCAAACAACTTTACTGTAAGTTTCAACAACATCTATCCAAATTCTGATTAAAACATTTTGGCCAAATAACAAATTTTAATAGAGGAACAAAAAGATAACTGCGTGTATTCTTAAAAACAGTAATAGAAAAAGCAGAAACAAAACTAAGAATCCTGTGTGTCATAATTCACAGACATGACACAAAAGACTGGATAAATTTCTCTGGATAGCAACACCAAATTCGTTAGGATAGGAGAGTGGATCATTCCACTTTTTTCGTAAGCTGAGTTGACAGTAATCCTTGCCAAACTGTGGCTATGATTTACAGACCACCAGTGTAGCTTTTAGGAAAGCCTATAAAGGCTTACTTTACATGAAAAGGTATACTCAAATGGCCGTACAGGATTCAGAATGTAACTTCTGCACTTGAATCTGTTTTCTTCAAAGCTACTTCCTCATAATCTGATAGGAGTTTAACAGATCGATTCTCTTTGTCATAATAAAATGAAGAAAGAATTAAAATTCAACAAAAGACTACAAAATCAATATTGTATACTATCCTGTCATAATTACATCGCACCATGAAATACATAAAAAAGGTTTTCAAGGCGCGCCTATGAATGCACTTCAATCAACCAAAAATGAATCATACATAAATGCACACTGCTTAGACAAGTCCTTCGCAACCCCCTCTCCTCCAACATATGATTTGTTTAAAGAAAATATCCAACATCAGACTTTCAGCCTATTCTTTAGCTGTATTATGGGTGTGTTTTGGTTGCATTCTCTTTTGAAAAAAGCTGCTTTGAGGAACACTGTTTTTATTTGCCGAGTATATTCTATCTATTATTAATTGTTTATCTCAGAAAATGAAATGTAAGCGAAATTTATTATTACTATTTTTTAGCAGCCTGTAGCTTCCGGTAAACTTGCAAGATTCTTTATGTCCAGGTCATTAAACGCATACACATTACAAAATGTATTTCAATATCAATGGTAGAATTTCACACTGTAGTGTGGACTTATATCTTTTCATAGTCTGAACCACTTGAGACCGCCGTCTTGAAGAGGTGTGCCTGGTAGGACTCAAAAGCTATGTACTCCTGGAGTTAAAGGGGGAGGCAACCGTAAGTGCGAGATGACAAATTAAAAACATTTGAAAATAACATGTTGAAACCATGGGGGCTGACAAAAAGTAAATGAAGTAATAGATCAGTCATGTTATTCTTTCTGACGATTGTTACGGTTAAACTTCAATCGAATGTTCATTCAAGGAACAAGTATCCTATTCTCTGAAAGTGGTAATGGATCAGGTTAAACGAATACTACGTTAATCAGGAGTGGTGTGATGACTGCTTTCATCAATATATTGTGAAGTAAAATATATAAATCGTATTCAAATTGAAAAAGGGAGATTATTGAAAGGGGATAAGGCAGGCAAAATAAACAAAATAAACGTGAAACTCCTCGATAGGAATCGTTTTCTCGCATTTGATCAAAAAGGTGAGAGTTGGAGCTAAGAAGGCCAATCGGTTTGTGAAAGGCGAAAGGACCTTTCGCTACCTGACCGGCATATTGTATACAAGAGAGGGCGTTATTTTTATAGCAATGCAAGCTCCTTTAGTATAACGACGGCACCTCGCTGTTCATAAACGACTCTGAAAAACTGGCGTGACGGTTGCGTTTCTACTAACAAAATTAATACTCCGCACCAACATGGCTCTTTTCAAATAGTAAAGGATGTTCCTGCTCAAGGGGTGGCGTATTTCTGCGCTACCAGGCAAAGCTTATGGATGTTCAAAAAAGACACCGGTCAAACTAAGAGTGCAAGAGCCAGCAATGCCCATTAGAAGCCGGTTCAATTTCATAATATTCAAGGGCAGTGCGTGCCATCATTGAAGGGAAAATCTTCACCGCTTACTCACGTTGGCTTTCCCCATTAGCCCTTTGAGTGTCTCACTGACGGTCGCAAAGGTCGGTCGAGCTTCGGGATTCTTAGCCCAGCATTCCAGCATCAATTGATACCTGAAACAGGTTGAACGAAATCTTCTTGAGAGAAGGGGCATACAGCAATTTAAATTTTACTGACACAAGGACAAAATAGATTGGTGGCCCAGGAGCAAATGTTTCAATGTTAAAACGTGGGTGAGTTTCTCTTTGTGGATATGTGGATAAATTTGCACGGGGACTGTAAAAGATATGGATAACGGATACGTTTTGTGAAAATTTATTTCATGGTAATTTTGAATAGGGAAAATAACTTTAAACTAGACACTCTATTTTTGGCCTGGAAATTACAGATTAAAAGCGGTGGAGTACAAATGGTAATATCAAAACACAACAAAAAGTTAGGTCATCTTTCAAAACAAATCGTGTTTTTAATTTGTTTCTAACGAAATATAATTTTCCCTACAGCACAGCTGTTGACTGAAGCATTGCAGACTTCATCATCGCCCATTTCTAACGAAAATAATAACTAGAATCATCGTGTGGCTCTGAATCATAAATAGAATCTGTAACAAAGATCCATGCTAAAATTGGTCTCCTCTTAGATGACAGCATGGTCACTGCATCGTTGTTGCGTCAACCTCGTTACAGTCTTATGAATTTGATTCTGTTAAAGGAACTCACAGTTGCACGTGACAGTGGCTGGGATGGGGCATCCGGTACCCTGACTTCACCTTGGTAACCACTTTCTTAGCATTCAGGGCAGGGTATGGTCGGGCACCTGTAAACGGTTATGAAAGGAGAGCCTTGGTTGTGCAATATGTTTGGCGAAATTGTTCACAAGACGACCAGAGAATACAAATAGAACTTGAAATGTCATCACTTATGTAAATGTTATATGTCTTTTCATTGTCACTGATTTTGCATAATAAACAAGAGAATTGATTTAATTTGAAGTTGTACGTTTTGGCCGGACGGTATTTTGTCTTGTATGTGTTCATACCAAGAGTAATCATCTCCCAAAGTAGAATCCCAAAAGACCACACGTCACTCTTTGTGGTGTATACGTCATCAAGGACCGACTCCAGCGCCATCCATCGCAAAGGGACAAGACCCTAAATACAAATAAAATGCTGTGATTTACAGAAAATTCTGCCACTGCTCTAGGCGGATGAATTTGCAGCGCACACATTCTGCAGTGTATTACTCTTACAATATACACTGCCAAAGTGTTATATATGTTACGCCCTAACTGTAGCTTAAGTCCCAACTATAGGACAGTCCCAACTGTAGTGCTGCAGTTGGGCTGGCCCAACTATTGTTGACCAATGTCTGTGGAAAATGTCTCAACATTATCTAAGTCAATGTGTCTCACACTGGACACAATTCATCTAAATGTGGCATTTCATCTGTTCATCTAGCCCTATGACCAATGACGTGACATTTGTAAACAGTATGACTTTGGCACATACTGGGCACATAATTCACACAGGATCTCTCTGCTGTAGTTGGGCCGGCCCAACTGTAGCACTCTGGTTGGGAGGGGCCTAACTGTAGCTGGGACGGGCCAAACTATAGTTGGAACTAATGCTACAGTGTGGGCGTAACATCTTCAATAGATTACAGCTTGCCTAAGATTGGTGCAAGTTTCACGTAAATGGAAATCTGAGGTCACATTGTGTAAATAGCATTATAAATCAGAAAATTGTTGCGTAGAAAGAGGTTAACACTGCCCACCTGGTTTTGGCGTTGATGCTTTCTCAAATGCGCGACATCCTTGGCATATCCGAAATCAAGGAGTTTGCAGACCATTTCTTCACCAACGAAAACGTTGCAAGATTCAAGATCTTTGTGAAGACACTAGAATAAAATGTACGCACGATAAAGTATCGCTGAAGTCACGTACAAACTGAAAGCAAAGTAATAATCTGGGTATCGTTGAATTTTTTTTTAATAATAAGAAATTCATATGTACATTTATACATATACATTTATATATATATACCTGAAAATTGTACACATATGTGTACACATTCTGTTGTGCAGTGTCATGTGAATTGGAGTATGTAGTTCGTGGTTTGTTTCGGGTTTAATATGGTTCAATGTGGTGTGGTGCAGTGCGATGAGGTGACGGTGTGGTGTGGTGTGGTGCATCTCACCGTGTTTGAGGCCAGGAAAGCCATGCCTTCAGCCACGTCCTTGGCCATGCTGAGGAGAGTCCTGGGAGTGAGGGGTATGTTAGCAGCGCCCCCCAAGTTATCATACACCTGCTCCGACTGGTCGGCGTACTCAGTAAGGAGCTCCTTCAGCGTCCCATGTGCCACATTTTCAACGATTACGTATACTGGATCTGCGTTAGATTAATACTAAAACCTAATAAAGTTACGCCCCACCTGTCTTCCAATTTGTGATTCTCATGATACTAGAGCGTGAGTCAAGTGCGCGTCCTTGCCACTAGAAAACCCAAGAAATAGCCATTTAAAAGGGAAGCTGTTAACTTTGAAAAAATACGGTATATGAAGTTGACTGTAAATTCACACCGTTTCTTAACATTAGGCAGATTGCTCATGCTGATCACCCAAGGCTCTTTGACAAGTAAGAGCGATCATTAATTATCATAGATTATACACTCCGGTTGCTATTCTACTGAACATTTATACATACAAAATACAAAATAGGCAACGAGGGATTCGTGCTTAAGAGAAGCCGCACAACTTAGAAACAGATTCGATTTTAAGGATACCTAATTTCCTAAAACATTGGTGGCGGTCTAACGGGTATAAAACCATGTCTGTGCTGATATAATCAAAGTGTAATATAACCAGGACTGCTACCTTTGTCGACGCAGTACCCGAGAAGCCTTGCAATATTAGCGTGGCTGGTAAGCGCTTTCATTGACATCAACTCCTGCATCAGGCTTTCTTTCTCACTGGGATCGTTCTCATCTGTAAAAATGACATGTGGAAGGACATGTGAAGTTCAGGCATGGGTGCCAGCACGTGTGCATTGAGAAGCGCAGTGGAAAAAGTATACATTTTTGGCGAAATCGTCTCGGACAAAAAATAATGCACGCTGCACGAGAACGATTCATTCGATTTTTGGAATAACTGTTATCAAAATGACTGCGAAGAGTCCCTACTAAAGCTCAAGGCTAGACTGGTGGAAAAAAGTGCACTGCAGTAATATCAGGGGGAAAAATCGATGGTGGGGTAGATTCCGCCCCCAGCTTTAGACAGCTGATCAAACTGAACTGATCTGGTAGGTCTATAAGGGTTCATAAATAATTCATTCATTAAAAAAATACTTGTTAAAGTTTTGCATTCTACCTTGTGTGGTTTTAACCACCACTGGCGTAGCAACGCCAGGCAGTTCGATGCCCTCGGCCTTAGCAAGCAGCAGCTTGCGGAAAGCGCCTTGTCTGAGCTCTCGCACGAAGGTCAGCTGGTCTCGGGAGATCGTTACCTGGGACTCAGCGATGTTGTCGTATGTGGATTCGGCTACTGCAGCAGTTTTTGCTTGGATGGTCCGCATAGGTATACCTGCAAAAAAAAAGCCGAATAGTTTTTAGCACCCCGTGAATTGATGCACGCCTTTGGGCCATGATGGCGCCTTTGAAGCATGTATTGGCAATGAGCAGTCGTTGGAATATTTTTCTTCCGCAAATTTATGAGGTCAATATCAAAATCCCCAGATCAGACAAAATGGTGTATCTTAGATGTGACTTCCCAAACTGTCGAATTACTTTATTCTTTCTTAGGCCCCGTAAAAGCAGCGGCGCGGCTTTTTTTCTCCTCCAGGGTTGGTTGTAGAGACAATTGCAGACACACGTTGTCGAGTCTTGGGACTAGACCTGCTTTATTATATTGTAGGCTACATCCAAATCTGTTGTCTAGAGCTAGGTCTAGGTCTTCCCTCTATTGGAAATGTGCGGAGGTGCGTAGACGATAGACCTAGCCGTGGCTCTGGAAACCCGTTTCAGACACGGCCATAGGCTGACAACAAACAACTTCGTATCCAAAGTCTGCTATTATTGTTCAACATCGATCTCGTCGAAATCTATCACCCCTAAGCAGAAGATCGAGTGCCTGCAAAAAAATGCTAAGGCCGTGAAGCAATATACAGGGGGCTTTAGCAGCTCTTGCAGAGGAAAAAAATGACGGGCATACTTAAAATCGACGGGCACGATGAGCATAGACAAAAACCGTTTTTCTTTTTCAGAGTTGGTTAAAGACCAAACAAGGGAACTACAACAGCATTGTAGACCACTTTTCCCCCTCCAGTGTGATGTACGGGCGACTTACTCATAATTTCGTAGTCCTCGGTTACTTCCATTACCCGGGGTGACGCTCCCTTCTTTGCTCTCCTGCTTATTAAAAGGAACGGGATTGCGAAGAGTAAAATTTTGTACAAGGTGACTGACCTCTTACAGGAAAGTCGGCTTGTGCAATGTGCCTCACATCCAGTGCGCCTCATACAAGGATGCATTGTGTATGTTTTGCAATACAAATTGCATTAAGTGGAATTTTCGTCCGACTGCGCGCAAATTCCCTGCGTTTTGATAGACCAAAAGAAAACCTTGCAGTCCTGATTTTCTCAACAGGTAGTTCACTATGAATGCCAACTCAAGTAATCCGATCCGAGAACGGAAATATTTGAAACAGTGCTGTTCATTCAAGATTTTGGTTCCATGTCGTGATCGATAAAAAAAATTGACTGATTAGCTATACCAGTTACCTTTCAGAGGCACGTTGTTGTTTTTCTGGAAAAGAAGAAAAACAAACGGAAATTCATGTAATGCCTAGCCTGCCGTAACAATAAGAAATGTTATCCAAGAACTTAAAGACTCAGTGATGCATGCAAAGCAATACAAAACGAAAGTAATAAAGGGTCGAATATTGGGGCTTATGAAAACGAAAATTAGCCTGTCAATTCTACTGTCCGCGTGGTGACAAAACAAAAACGTATAAGCTTTGCAAAACAAACGAATTTACCTTGCTTAGTAGTGATCCTCCATTTCCAGCAAAGGACAAGGTTTGTTATGATGCTGAGGAGCAGAATCAAAGCTTCTACAGACATACCAGCAATATACCCCAAATGTGCAAGAGAGGACCCTATCGATGGCAAGAAAAATTCAACATTCAATATTCTTTTTTGTTCTCTATTCTGTGGAATTCGACATCTTTCTAGCAACTCTTGATCAACAGTTGTTTTCATTCAGGAAGCTAGCAGGTGTCTGCTCGACGTTGCTCTGAAACAACTGAAATAAATATTGGACTACAAAAATATGAAGCTGTCTCTTCCAGTTTGAAATTCGGGCGATTAGAGAAACTGTCACTGGCATAAATGTTTCACCGGAGTTTAAATTGTCTCACGAAGTAGGTAAATAAAGTAATAACCGCAAACAGTATCTTACGCCTAAACGTAGGAAAGCAGCTAACTACAGTAGCATAGTCTGTCTGGGGCACTGCTTGCCCCCGCGGGGAAATATGATAGTTAAAAACGGATAGAGCGAAAGAAACAGAAAAGAAATGAACAAGAGAGGGCACCATCATCAATTTACTAGAAACTTAAAATCTGACAACCCCTGCTGCCGCCACTGCATGTTAATTGGGGTTTATTTTTACTGATGAGTGTTTGGGCTCGCTGTGACCGTCCGTCGTAATCTCTCAGTCGATTCATGCTTGTGATGGTATATATATCTTATGCATTGACAGTTTTCATGCAGTCGTGAATAAACCCCGTTTTGGCTTGCAATAAACAATACTTACGCTTAGTGGTCCCCACTGTTTTCACTGCGCCACTGACTCCGTTGGCGTTCTCGGCGTACACCTCAACCTCGTACGCAGTGTCGGGATGCAGACCCACCACTGTGAACATGCTCACATTGTACAGCCTGATACTTCTCTTGGCGGGGTCGAAGTCGGCGGTCGACTCCAGTTCACGGTGATTGACGTAGAACCACTGCTCCTCGCCTCCGTCGTTGGTCGGCGTCCACGCGATCGTCAGAGAGTCCGAGGTGAGACCTCCTTGTTGAATCAAGATGTCCATAGGTGGACGGGGCTTAACTGCACATCAGGAGAGAAGGTATTTTTCACGTAATTTGATACTTCATGGAGGTGGTGCGCATGGGGCAAGATGACGGTGTGAACGCATGAGGAACATGCTACCAAACTGACCAATTGATGATGCAATGTAAACCAGATAAACCAATACGTTTTCATCTGTTATCAAAGACGTCTCTTTCATTAATTTGTCATTTTTGAAACAGCAACACCTCTTTTTTGGGGGGGTTGCTCTCTCGCCTCCCATGAAAAAATGACGTAATTATCTTACAAATGTGGGACAGGAGACATATTGGCGCATAACATTACGGGTGGTCCGCATGTCTTATTTTCAAATAGAAAGAAAATATAATGTTCAATTTGCCCATGCACATTTAAAGCAACGTTTCAGAGTCAAACTCATTCCGGCGAAGCCCTGAGGTGTAAAATCTTCCCCTGCAGCCACCGTTATGTGGAAAGGCACAACAAGTGACAGCATTGGTGTCCAGAGTTTGGGCATGCTGTATGCAGGTATTACGGATACTCACATCGCACGGTGACGTTTATCTGACTGGAATACACAACTGGCGGGACACCATTGTCCCCACGGCACCTGTACCGGCCAGCCTGCTCCCTGCTGATGTTGAGCAGTGCTAGGCTGCTTGAACCATTGCTGTAGACTGAGGATAGGGTGTTTGGGGATCCCACCTTTTCCCAAGTGATGAATCTGGCGGGCTTGGGGTTTGCATCTGCGCGGCAAGTAAACATGACGTCATCACCCTCACTGACCGTTCTTGGCGTCTCCAGGTCAGAAAAGTATGGGGGGTCTAGAGTTTCGAATACGAGGTGGAAAAGAAAGATTGTTCATGTCAAATTTAATCAAACACTTTCAAAGGGACTTTGGTATACATTTTATTTGAAAGCATAATCATACAACTTTCCACTTGCTGCGAAGTAATAGCATCATTTCAAGACAGTCTTCTTAAAAGGTGCACTCATTCGATATTTTTTCTTGGTTTTCCAGAGCTAAAGTATGTGTTTTTTATGGAAAGGAATTTACATTGGCAGAGAGCTCAATAGGCACCAAATTCATGTCAAAATTGCCATAACAATATTTACTTTGGATTGGATGGAGCACAAAGCTGCTTTTTTAATGACTACATTCTCTTTTTTTGCATTAGCTCTTAATCAAGGCATTTTATTTTGCCCAGGGATGTTAAAAATGACGCCATTTCTCCCCAATGTCTTTCGGCATTCTTTCTGTTTTATTTTTAATTCTGCAGCATATTTGCAGAGCACCTTGAAGCTCATGGGCTTAATTAAGAGGAGAGTCCTCCACAAAGCAATATATCTTATTAAGTGTCATTGTGTAAACAACGCTTTCTCTTTCCCAGAGTCTCTATACCCAGCAAGATGTGGGACGGAGGGATCCCCCACATGTTCAATCGCTAAACACACTCCAGACTATCGTTACCCTAATACATCCCAAAGATGTCTGAAAAGAATTCCTAAGTTTCCAATCAAACAATAACCAACACAAAGGTTGGGGTGCTCTCCGTCCCATTTCTTGCGTCAAAATAAGTCTGACCCAAAGCCAACGTGCATTCACCTGCAGATATTTAGATCAAATTGGAATAACGGCTGTTTCAAAAACAAATGGGGAAAATGATCAAATGCCAGCACTTCGGAAACAACACAAGACATTCAGCACCGGTAATTACTCTTCTAAGGAGGGGGGGGCGTGATATCTTACATTTGACATTGATGGGACCAAAAGTCTCCGTAAGGCCTTGGGTTAAAGAGCCCCTTGCCACAGAACAAGTGATCATGTCCCCGTTGTTTGTTCTCGCTGGCTGGAAGTTCAACGTGCTGGTGAATTTGAACCGGTTTCCTGATGTTGTCACAGCGGTGGTCAGCGAGCCCTGGGCAGGTAAACCGCCTGTAGACCACACCAGGCCCCAGTCGTTAGGATAGCCCAAGTCGGCTTGGCATACCAGCTGAGCTAGTTCATTTTCAGTCATCTCCTGGCTGCCTGTTATAGAGGGAGTGTCAGGGGGTCCTGAAAACAAGAAAAGGTCGCGACAAATAGAACTTAAGAACACCTCACAGTAACAAAAAGAATGTAATGTTATTGTTTTATCTTTGTTTTTTATTTCTGCTGTCATCTTTATTATTTTTTGTTTTGTTTCTAATGTTTTGTCATGTCTAGTGCAAGTAGAAAATACGGAACCTTTTCTTGACCAAATGTTAAATGTTCACATCGGGAAACAGTAAGACGTATGTTAGAAATAGAAATACCTCTAGCTCCGGGTTGTCCCTCGAAATGAAGGTTTTTCATGTTACATATTGGGAAGGGCCCTCTACATGACTTTGGTCATATAACAAGGAAAATGGATAGCCACAAAGACAATTGCTCAGCCGGGATGGCATACATTATTAAACGCAAAACTGGTGACCAATGCTGAGATGGTCGCATCCAGTTAAGACACTAAATGGTATATCCATCAACACGGCCGGTCGAGTAACCCCATCTCGGTTGAAGTCTCAGCCATGGTGCAATCGACAACAAGAAGGTTGGGCATCGTTGGTTAGCAATGTGTGCTGTGTAACACAAATAAGCTCAACAATCACAAGTTGACGACTTCGACAGTTTAATGTCAGTTTCTGAATGTCTGCCAACAGCTTCCTTTGTTTATTGTTATAAGATTTATGTTAAGTTTTTAAAATTTTGATATTAAGTACAAGTAATGTGAGGATGAGAATGCGATTCAAGTGTATGTGTGGTTGGTGTGTGGGTCTGCTATTATTGTGAGCTGTGTCTGGCAGTGATGTAGTCGAGTACGTTTTGAGAACCAAGTTCTTTTCCAAATATTTTAACTAGTTAGGAGGGAACAAAGCAGAATTACGTCAGCATTTGATGGTACATGCATAAAGATAAGATTATAAAGCAACATAATGACTTCAGACCATCACTGTTTGATTAAAATTAACTTTTTAGGACAACAGTACTTGGAAAGTACTCGGCTGAGTCTAAGTCTGACATTTATTTTGTAATCTTACCTTTGCACATTTACCATCAAATGCCTGTGCACTCTGCCTTTATTCCTCTTACCCAGTTCAGTATTTTGTGGAGAACGTTGGTACTCGGAAAGTACTCGACTACAACACTGGTGTCTGGTTCTCTTTTAAAAAAACATGCTGCTAGATCTCATTTACGACTGGCTCTGTATTAAATCTGTGGTATGCTTGTGCATGTACATGTTCAGGTGCTTTACTTTAGCCTGTAAGCTAAATCTGTGATGAAAAGTTATCTTTGGGTTTAGTATTTGAAGTTTCGGGTTAGGCTTGTTCAGTTCATAATTTTGGGGGTTGGGGTTCGACAGATCGTATCCTAACCACTCAAACGGAAACATAAACTGTACCTTCAACATCCAGCGTAACCGTCACTGACGGTAACGGACTCTCTGACTCGGGTGTACTCGCCACACACTTGACCCTCTGCCCGTGGTTGGCTCGGCTGGGTACCAGCGTCCAGCTGCTGGTGGTATCCATCAATCCGTCACTTCCTCCAGAGGGAGGGGTGTCGGTCATTTGATTGGCTTCATTCAGGAGCCATTGGATGGTAGCAGCCGGTCTTGTTAGCTTAACTGTGCAAAAGAATGCCTTTGGCGCACCTTCCACGACGCTAACACTCACACCTAAGATGCCATCGCTGTCATACAGTGACAGATTGCTTTGCTTCGGTGGAACTGCCCGGGAAAAAAAAAAACAGAAGAGATTTTCACTGAAATGCACACTGTAAAAAGCGCTCACAGTTGGAGCAATTTTTGTGGAATTGGTCGAAGCCAAGATGATTGTTTGATCGAAGTACCTTGACTGGACGCGCCTTTAACTAGCTACAACCACCCTCAGCAGTTCTTGCTGAATTGGAGCATCCAACACGGAACTATTACAGCTGAAAAATTCAAGAAAAGCTACTCACCTTTGACGTAAATCGTTGCCACAGTACTTAAGGGATATTGGTTTGTTGGTTGGGCGTGGCATTGTACTACCTTGCCGTGCCGTGCACTCGTAATTACCGGTAGTGTGAGAACGCTTGTGCTCGTGTAAAGTCCGCTATTGTCTCGTAGGCTGCTGCTTCTGTCCGGCGTCACTTCCTGGTAGTCCACTGTCCACCTGAAAGATGCCCCTTGTTGCAGGTCAACAACCTGACAGAGAAAGGATTGGTCTTCGCCCTCTACTATGTGAGATATTCCACCGACAGGTGGGAAGATTGTGGTGGAATCCCAGAACAACACCGTGACACTGGAAAAAACTGAGAGCAGAACGGGTGATTAAAAGACAAAGCGTACTGTGATGTGATCATTGGATTTCATTGCAAGGTAGCAAGCATTGTTTTCTGAAAAGCATTGTAGCTTATAAATATAGCTGTGATTAACAGCTAATTTCAGGATTAGAGACTTTATATTTTCCAGCAATAATTGTTCTACCTACTGTACTCTAGTTTATTACAAACCGTATTTTCTAGCTGTTAAAATGAATGATCCATTGGCTGTTCAGCTTCAGGAAAAGAATGGATGCCTACAATCGATTATAAAGCTATTGCAGCGAAATAGGGAGAATAGAGTGTCCCCTTAGTTAATGTTGCAATTGTTCGGCATAAATTGTGCTGATGAGTCTGGTGGTTTGACGCCTTTGCACGATTTAGAGCGATGGCGTGTGGGTATAAAAGGCCCACGTGCGGGCAGCTCGCGGTCTACTCTTTGACTAGCAAGACGTAGTACGGGCAGTTCGGGCTCTATTAACGAAGATCGTCCGCGGGGGACAGTGCTGTACGTGTAAGTCAGCTTCTTCTGTCCGTTAGGGTGAAGCAGTACTTTGGTGGTTTCAATTGAGCATCCCCACCACTAATTAGCAGCCCTGTAATTAATTAATTGCCAGGATTGTATCGGTGCTTACAGACAGTTGTAAATCATAAATTATACACCTACATAGGAATCACCTGAATAGGAGACCATTTTGATCAATATATAAACCGGACTAATCTAGAAACCAGCACGTATCACTGTTGACCCTGGGGTAGAGTTTCCCCCAGAAGGCCTAGCATATAGGTAAAAGCCCCATCGCCATTCTGCCTAATGCCCGATCCGCCAGTGTTCCCAGATAGCTATAACACCTAGCGGTAGACTGCCTCCTAACGGACCTATCCCCCTGGTCGCCTCTTCAGCCGCTCGTTGGGTCGGCCGAGGGCAAGCCCGAGGCTCCGTCGACGAGGACCGCTACACTATTGAACACTCTCAGCGGGAAGAAACTTTTGACAACAGTTCTCCTCATTTTGAAATGATTAGAAGTGACATTTGCCTCTCCCGTTAAGATCCAGTGCTGCATCCAGGGGGAGGGGAAAACCTGCCCCCTCTGACGGATTTTGTTGAAAGTTTCCACACATAGGTAAAAAAAGAAATCGGTATATTTATTTATCAAATATTAGCATCAAGACCCCAAGTAAGGGTTCCCCGGCTATGGCTTTTAATATTTTTCCTCCCCCAACATCACGTTGAATGAGCCTAAAGCTCCATTTGCTTTGAACCCCCCCCCCACACGAGAAGCTGGATATGGTGCTGTCCTGAGCCGTTCTGGAAATCTGAGTCATTGAACCACATGCAATACCTTTAGTCTGGACTCGAATAGTTGTGCAGGCAGCAAACGGGATTTCCCAAAACAGTCAATATTCTGCATTGGAGTTCAAAGTGTCCACGCACTGAACTTTCCTAAATAATGAGGCATCACTTTAGCGACTTATAAAGAATCGTAACTTGCAATCACTATTACTACATGTAGAAATGAATAATTATGGAAATAGAAAAATATGGTACGTAGTTGCAGGTCACCTTCTATTTTTAACAAATTTCTTTCCAGAGATGGCATGCATTATACTGAAAGTATCAGTGTACGTACACTGCTAAATTACCTCCAAACGAACAAATAACAGTACAAACTGAGCAGCCAACAACTCGTCAGTGTTTTCACGAAGAGACAAAACCTCACAATCTTGCCAAACCAGGCATTCCGAGACAAACTCGATTGAAAATACCAGCCATTTCAATACACATTTTTGATCTTTGTTGCGTACGAAAGCCCAATCGTGCCACTGAAGTACACACTTTCAGCCTGATGACACTAATTCGTTTTAACGAATTACTAATTTGTTTTAATTAACGAATTAATGATTCGTAGGCCTAATGATGAATTGCTAATTCGAAATAACAAATTAATGTTCGTTTAATTAAACGAATTAGTAATTTGTTAAAATGAATCAGTGTCAGGTTGAAAATTTATACTTCATTGGTACGATTGGGTTTTCGTTGTTGCGGATAAAAAATGAATTTGTTTGCTTTCTGTGCAGGCCAATTGGGGGCGCTTGTTCTTCGGACCTTTCTAAACATAGGTCTTGCCATTCAGATATTAGCGGAGAGGCCATTTTGAGCCTGAGGTGTTGCTTGTCATAGTTCGGTATATTTGATATTTGTCGAATGTTTTAAGGCACAGTTTGGGTAATAAGGCGTCTCTTGAGATGTTAGAGATTCTGATTGTTGTGTAGATCGAGGAGCAATTTTGGTTTTGTATGTCGCTTGTTTTGCTTGTTGATCCCCACATAGGCCGAGTTCGGGCGGCATGTTCACGTCTGTTCACGAACAGCTCGATTTGTTGTTCGTGGGTCGGCCGCTCGAACGCCGGGTACAAACGACCGGTTATCGCAGGTAGTTAGTGACATGCAACATGGCGGCGTCCATGTAGGCTACGTTATTCGATAGTTAATGCTTGGATGGGCTGAATTCTTTCTATATAAACAGGAACATTCATTTCTGTGTTACGGAAAATAATTAATGTTTATTTTGCAAAACTCAAAATCTCAAGAGTTGTTCCGTGTGTTCCTTTAAAACCATGACGAGGAAGTGTTGCGTGATCCTGTTCCGGGAACAGTGTTCTTGAGTCATGTTCGCCGTTCGAGCGCGAGAACAAGAAACCCGCGTCAAAAACAGGCGGCCCGAACTCGACCATAACGTTGCCTATATTGAATATTCGTATATGTGACCGTTTCCCATCGCTATTGGACTTTGATTGTTGGGTGCATCGTTTAGATTGTTCATAACACAACGCATAAGTGCTTTGTTTGTATAAGCATGGCCACCCAGAAAGTGTCTTCAGGACTACAGTACAGCAAAGTTGTGGAAATTGAACTCTTGCAGTGTGCGACTTAAATTTGGAGGCCTGGTTACATTGTGAGAATGATCTTGTTCCGGAGACCGGGCATGTGGCATGTGCAAACGGTCGAATCGGTATTGCTGATCAGCTCTGGTGAATTGAGATTATTCACATTTGTCACAATAAAGTGGTGAACAGAAAATTGTGTATCCAAGTTAAGTGTCAGTGACAAACAGTGGACAGTATTAACCCTATACACAAAGAAATCCATCACAATCTCATAATGTTAAGGATTGAGGAATGTTTTCAATATCTCATGGTATGTAAGACTTGGAAAATGCTAACCGAGGTACTTAGTTACAAATATATTGTTTTAATTATAGATTAATTCATTAATGAATACTATTAAAAGATCAGTCTGGAAGCTATGCTCGGTGGAAGTACTAAATAAGGTTAGGCTTGCGGTTGCACCATTTTCAAGAAAATATCTCTTTTATGGAGTGTGTGGTTCTGAAAAGAACTGATGATAAACACTCGACGTTCTGAACAGTATGCTCTGTTCGTCTTCAGGAGGGTGACTGGTTGCCTGGCCCTGTGAATGCTGGTTTGGAGAGGATGCTGGAGGTGCACTGGAGCAGAACGGCTTGCTTGATGGTAGATCTGCTGGACTGAAAGGCTACTGAGTGCGCTCACTGGTGTGTGGTAGTGGGGAGTTGAGCTGCTTGCGAGTTGATGACGTGTTCCTTGATGTGTGAGTGCTTGACAGTCGCCGATTTATCGTATAATCACCTCTGCGTCCATGGCCGATGTGTTCTTGTGGGATGCGTTTCCTATGTATGCACGGTTGACTGATGACTTGGTGCTGGGATGATGGAACGATGCGCTGTGCAGGTTGTCATTTGACCACATGGCCCCCAGCACCTGCAGGCGTTCCTGGATCACCTCAAGACCTGCATCCCAACATCACGTTCACCATGGAACAGAGGAGGAGAGGAATTCCTTTCCTGGATGTCAAGGTCCCCCGCCACCCAGATGCAAGTAAAATGGATGGGGAACTTCGAGGTCAATTATAAACGATTAGGCCTATTCGGTTTTTTGGTCACTTTGTGTAAACAGCGATGAATAATTTCTCGCAAAGGAGGTTGGGGATAAGTGTTTCCAAACGAGAGGAACTTTCCCCTCACTAAATTCGACACTAAATTTGCCCTTATGTTCGTAAAAAAAAAGTTTCCTACCCGACGCAACCAAGTCATCGATTGCAATGTCCGATGTGTAGCCACTGCCTCGTACCGCTTCAAAGGCTACTTTGAACCTGGGAGCAGGGCCTGAGAGACATATCGACTGAAAAAGCCAAGTCCTTGAGCTTGTGGTTTGCTGTCCACTCCGTGTGAAGACAACCTCCCCGTCATCAATGCTTCCGTTAATCGGGACCCCGTACACATTGAGAGTGCCTGCGAGAAATGGTACATATGTGTGCTGGTGGAAACAAGAGCTTATCAGAAAACAACTATTTGGGGGGGGGGGGGGTTGGGAAAGGAGTATTTGCCTGCCAGACATGTGACTCGCATGGCTCTTAATATTGCAAAGAAAACGAAATATAATCATGGAACAATTTGGGTATTTTGAATGTGTGATCAGAGAGAGCGATGAGAGTGAGGTTTGCAGTCACACAATGAAAGCAAAATGGGAAAAGGTAACATTGATGTCTTGGTAAGAAAATTTTGCGCATTTTTGTGAAATATTGATTTCATTCTAGATTGAGTTTAGGTCGATTGGCTGGCACGGTTTTGCATTGATTGTGAAAACTTGTCAGGACGATGTTGCAAAAAAATGACTACAAGTCAACTGCGCATGAACAAATTGCCGTGCACCGTAAGTCATTTAGAGCAACTCTTGTGGCATGAAACCACGTTGGAACTTCCAATGAACGTTAATGTGTTTGACCCTACCAAGAAAAGTTTGGATTTGGTCAGGTTGTTTCCTTTGTTTGCCAAATCACCAAAGATGAGGCGGAGAAATATACCATTTCCTTTTCATATCCATCTTAACACAAATGAGCTAAGGTGGAGGATGTTGCTTCGGGCTCACATTGCCTCATTGAAATACATTTTAAGTCGTGCAGATATGGCACTGTTTCTCTCTAAATCTGTATGAAGTGTTCATGCAGAAATCAGAAATGCTATGCTTTATTTTACCCCACACATACCGTACAAACCCTATTTATTATCGGTAAACGTACCCATAGATAGGCCGTACATGCTGTACCAAAAGCTGAAGCAGAAGTTACTCGGAGATCTCCCAATGTCACGTGCAACCACTGGGCTAACTAGCACAGCTCTATCACCTTCACTCCTTCCTGTGGCCTCGTAGTAGCAATAGGTTCCAACTGTGCCTATAAAAATCAAGAAAAACTGCACTGAAACAATGATAGTTCATATTGTTTCACGTGAGTTTTTGTTTGTTCTTTCCCGTAAGAGACAACGATATGTCCAAAATCCACAACTCTTATGTCTCTCAGTGGTCATCGTAAACACGTCCGTTGTAATGTGTAATACGTCTTTTCTTTCCACTTTACCGAATCACAAATTTAGATTTGACCCAGATGAATTACACCAATCATCGTCAAAGTGCGGTCGTCGCATTTGAATACCATTTCAAAATATTTGTCAATGGCAACGTTCAAACTGGGAACCTTCTTATAGATATACTTTGATATATTCGGTCCTGTATGTGCATAAGCATTTCCTTGAGTCCATATGTAATCTTAGACGGTAAAAGTTAGTGAAGTTGGTAAAAAGCTTGTGAAGGCTTGTCAGGCCTATGATTTACACACGGAGGAAGGACAAGGGAGTTCGAACTGCCCGGGCTATGACATCTGGCCAATTACCGTTTTCAGGAACGCTCGGTATGTTCAATGCCAGGGTGCACCTTTTGTTTCACAACCAGAAGACCCCTCTGTACCCTATGATCACCGCCGCTATTTTTACTAGAAATCCGCATCCTGTAAACTTTGTATACGGAAGTATATAGAAATTGAATATTCAAGTCTTTGTTGGTGCTTGATGTGATACTACAGCAATATCAAATTTAATGCTTGCGCAGTTGCTTATGGTATGGTGTGTTCTCTTAATGTTAATGTGCAGTTATTGCCCCCGGAATGCTTTCTTCTAGAGTTGTTCTGGGAATAAATAGTCATGTTGTTTATAAGATTTAGTTTTGTTTTCATTTTAATCATGTTAATTAGGTCATTTATACAAAACCGATCTCATGATCACTCCTTGTGATGAAGTAGTGCATTTTGTTCTTTATGAACTTAGTCTTTCAGTGGTCGACATGTTGTTGGCCAGTCTTATCCAAATTTGTACTGTGTCTCTTAAAACCGATCTTTTGGAGGGACAAACATAAAGGTTACAAACATTGCCAGGATAATGGAACAGTGTATCAAAATAAAAGTTTCTTCGCGGTGGGAACAGTAGGTCTAACGTCAGGACATTTTCTTTCTGTATTTTCTGGTCACTAAAATAAGTTGTAGTTAATTGCATGCAGAACACTACAAAATATCGCTGAGATGATATTGGCCCCACTTGTCCGGCTAAGCAGTAGGCAGTAATCGGGAATATGGAGAATGTTTTCCATTATTCGTCCAACCCGGTGGCATTGATCATCGAGCACTTTGAAGTGCCAGAGTTGTAACTCCTTCTGTGTCCTTCCTCCATAGTTTAGATAAAACCATACTTTTTTTTAAAACCAATAACTCCGTTGCAGCGATAGATTGACGAAAAGTGTAAAAAGAGAAACGAGGACGACTACAAAAATCTTTTTCCTCTAAAAATATGTAAAACAATAAAAAGCAATGCCCCCAATTTTCAGTTATCTCTGTATGCACATAAAAGTATAATGTATTTAAAAAAACAATAAATAAGAAAATGAAAACGCTTATAAATAAGGAAACAACAAACTAAACCAACAAGAGTACCTACTGCCTATTGTTTTGTCGATAGACGGGCCAGTATCGGAAGATGGAGTTCCTCCACTATCCAGAGTCCAGTTTGAATCATCATCGGTTGACTGCGTCCAACCACACAATCCATCTTCAAAGGTGCAGTTGAAATCCAAACTCGCTGTAATGATCATGCATGAAATGGAAGTTAAAACACTATAATACCAAAGACAGGTCGAGGTCAAATCAAGAAGAAATCATCGGTTACAGGATGCCCATATGCAGTCTCTGTTTTGTATCCACATATACGCCAGGAAGGTACTGAACATCAAAGGTGTCCGTTTATCTTTCCGCAAAAAAAAACCGTTCGAAACAAACTTCTCAAGTGGTTGAAATACATTTCAACAGAAAACACTGACTGAACGTAAGGCGGCATTTTGATGGTTCAACGAGGTGACAGATACTTGACACAAACACAATTTGATAAAGTTTTGATTTGTATAGTTTGACAAGCTTCCTTACTATCTTCAAACAAACTTTTGAGGAAAGTCCTATCTGCACATTGCTCTGTTTCAAACAAGCAAACAAGTCAACTACCAGACGTTTCGTACCAGTGTTCTGCATGGACCAGGATGAGAGTTCACAATGAAAAATGTTTTAAACGGTGCAATATCAAAATAAACCTGCATGTATGTTGTACTGATAATTGCCTTGATTAAATTGAATCCGTCCGAGGGCAAAACGGCTACTGTCTTAAACTATTTAGGGATTAAATGTGGTACACTTCAACAAAATATTTTCCACGATTTACCCATTTTGCGGGCTAACCTGAACCAGAAATTAATCCGCCTTTTATGTGGGCCTAACAAAAATAAATCAAGTATGAAAAAAAAATTATCCAAACTGGCATTTGCAAAAAAAAATAAATAAATAAATAATAAAACAGGCCTTTGAAATGAAGCAAACAATTACATTGAGATGGTACACTGACAGCCCACAGGATGAAACCGGAGGATGAGATAATGTAGTCACTTGTGAACCTCAACCACATCACAGGTCCATTGGAAACTGCATCTGGACCTCTGGACCCACTTGAAACGAAAATCGCAGTTGTCGAGTTTGCGCTGTCTGTGCCATCACCGCCTCGCAGGGGGTCGTAAGAGGATTCTGTGTTAAAACTTGAAGCGATAACGTGAATCCGCCAATGTTCAACAGTCTGAATGACCCAGATGATGTTCAAGTTATTGCCGTAGTTGTTAGGGTAGGAAGGAGATGTTATTCGGGCTGTCTCGTAGGGGCCAAGGGTGACATTGCTGGAAAGAATTCCTGAAATACAAGTTTTAAGAATGCTTCATTATGCGGTAGCAGGTCGCTGTTACAGGGAACATATTTTGTTTTTATTTTTATCGCTAGTGGAGATTCACAAATACAGTGCGCCACATACGGGTGGATCCAGATGGAATCCTTCGGGCCTGTTGGTTTCATGCGGATCTGGATCTCGATCAGTGATCCCGAAGCTGGTTCGCGCTATCCATTGTGCAGAATTAGGCTCTGGTGTCAGCGAACCAACGTAGGATCACTGATCGCGCGCGATCCGGATCTGCTTAAAACAAAGAGCCCTTAAAGTTTACGGCCAACAAAAACAATGTCCGCCTTGTTGCGATTTGCATTTACCGTGTTTCAGTTTACAATTTCGACAACTTTCTGATTAAAACATTCAATGAAACAGAACTAAGGAATAAATGATTAATTTGAACTGCTACTCGAAATACACCCACGCATCTTCTTCCCCGACATACAAGATCGGGAAAATCAATGTTTCAGCCCACAGCTGGCGATTGAGACCGGTTCTCGTTACTTTCCACTTAAAGCCAAAGTTAACATCAATAATATCTCATTTTTAGGAAACCACCCATGTGGGTTTGAGCACGTTCATCCCACCTTTTTATACTTGCAGTGGACAGTATCATTTCCAGTATTATTGCTTACTGGAATAAGGAATCTTGATGCGTGTTACAAGAGAACTTTTACGGGCAGCCAACTGGGTTAATACCATTATATTATTTCTTATTTCAATGAAGCTAGTAATTCATCTTTACTATATGTCGTCTTGTTAAAGAACTTAACACACAAACACGGAAAACACAACGCATACGCATTTATTTTATCGGGTGTGGGACACTTTTAGACTTTGTGTTCAATGTTAATATCTGTCCTCAGATGATAGTTTGACGCTCACAAGACCTTGAAATCTCCAGATATGGTACACTCTTTAAACAACCTAGTCAAAATGTTGGCTGATTTTCCTAGTTGTTCAAAATTAACTAGGGATTCAGTAAAACACCCACGTTAACGTTGACAAATCATGCTTTCTGACAAGATTCCTATTCGATGCCTTTGGAAACATCAATGAACCGACTAAAAAAATCTAGTCTGATTGACTAATTTCCAGTTGCACCCAGCTGACCCTGAAGAGCCAGTCAAATTTTACTGAATTCTAGTCAAATTTGACTGATCCATTTTAGAGTGTAGTTTCAAAGCATTTGCAGGCTTTCAGCAGCAGACAATAGGCCAGGGATTATAGAGACATATCTAAATACCCCAACCAGACTTGATTTAATTGACAATTTAAGTCAAGTTTATTAAATATAGGACCATGCATTGAATGTGTGGATGGTGTCATTCATGGCCAGAGTAATCCCTTTATTGTAGGGTTGATAGTAGACGCCAGCGCAGATGTGGATTTTTGTCTCTCCGTTTTTTGCCGTCGGTTTCGATTGAAGTGACTGTGAACGGTGTCAGGACACTGCAGACAGGCCCAATAACTGCAGCAACATGTCAGGCCTTGTTCAACATTTTTTTCTATTGGTACAAAGTAACGGGTATTCGACGATTCCTGTTTTCGTGCTGGGTGCATTATTCCTGTCCTGTAAGTTATGGTTCATGCAGTTCAAGAAGCGATAACGAATAGGCCTACTATTTTGTTTTTCAGACGTAGTACAGACGTAGCTTTCTTTGTAAGCCTTCAAGTGCAACCCCCTGTTCACACATTGCACTTATTTTGTCTTTGATGTGGAACTTTACATTCCATGCACGAACACGGTCACAATTCACAAACATTGCGCTGTGGCAGGAATGTAGCGTTAACGCTTCAAGGTCATTCATAAGGAAAGAGAGTGGCAGGCACATTATTGACTTTCAAAGGCAATTTTGGAGGGACGGTAAACATGTCGGGTAGAATATGACTCCCGCCTTGGAAAACACGACAGGGGCAACAACTCACTTTTCCTCGCTTTACGACTTTTTAAAATTCCTTTTATAAAGCGATAAAAACTTCACCAAAAGGAAATTCGGAAGGTCCGCCAGTTGAAATGGAACTTGTCATGTATATGGAAGACAGAAGGACGGTAAGACGATCCCTGTTGCCACAATTTAGACATAGAGTATATTCTCCTCATAATTCAAATCCACAATTACCGTGCCAAGTGCCTCACAAAGGACATCTCACTGGAGTCGCTCTTTTTCTGCACCATAAGTCCTGGTCTACTTGATGCGAGCAACCTGCATGTATTGCGTGGCCGCTTCAATGTAGGCCTAATTCATCATAGTGTCCAATCTCTGTCTACTAAATTTCAAATGTAAGGGATTAGATCTCTGCAAGTGACCACGCAAACAGCTGTCTCCGATAAACAGTAACTGAGTCCTTCTGTCACATTGTTTGTTGATTCTTGAATAGTGGTCGCACATGCCACACCACACTCCAATTAATTTTCTCAATTGATATAATATCCACCTAGGGCCACTTAACGGGCAGCGCGCACTTAGGCCTAGTCGTGTGAAAACTCAAATAATCCATTTTATTTTTTTAAGGTGTGCCGCACTGTTGTCGTTCCAAATGGAAGTGGTACGACTGCTCCATTTACAATGCCAGTTCAACCATAAAGCGGAACTGCCGCGTTATTGCCACACACTCATTTGAATTAAGTTCGGCACGGCGTCTAGTCTTGGCCTTGTGTGCCATGTAGGCCTACCCTGCAGGTACCGCGAACGTGGTGCGACCATAACTGAAAAGATCTGCGGCTTAAGCCCGATACTAGAAATTATTACACAGATCGCTTCTCTGAATAAACAGTGGGATCACTATTTCCCCCCTTAATGTAACAAATAACGAGCAGTATGTAGGAACTATGTTGGAAGATTAGGAGAAAGGTTGCACCTACCTCTGACAGAAACTGCTAGGGACACCACGATGGCAAAGAGATGGGTCCCCATGTTGGTTACAATGCCTACCAAGCCTCCAATGATGTGCTAAGCTGATGTGCTGCTGAGTTTTGTAGTTTCCAATAAAGAACTCAGTTCCACATTGCAACACCTTCACGCGAGACGGTGGCTTCATGGTTCACTGGTTCTAGTGACGCACGCAGGCACATTTTACATTGTCTGGACAAGTTCAAGGGGTGGATAAGTCCAAAGCAAACAAGGAAACCCAACTGTTACTCGTTATGACTAGTGTAACCTTCCACTTTCTTTGTATGTTTCTTACATTGCTAATAACATAACGACAGAGATGAGATTAGGAGTGTACAGTTTCCAGAGTGGACAAGATCGAAGCGATGAAGTTTAAATTGGTTCTATGCGGTTTGTCCTTACAGCGACAGATTAATTAATGCAGTTTGAACGCAAATCCCCACACAATAGGTTGTTATGTTCATTGTTTCTTGAACACAAATTAACACTTTCAGAACTGGCACACAAAAAAAACGTGGTTCTTGAAAATAAGCTTGGTGAACTTCCTCGACTGAGCAATCCAAAAATGACTCGAAAAGGGTAATTGCACTTTTGACACAGGGATGTGTGTTCATTGTATAGTGTTACAGTGAAATCAATACGCTTAACCATACGTGTATCTCTTATTAGAATTGTTTTAGGGGAAAACACGAAGTGAAGGAAGTAATTTCAAAATATTCATTTAATTTGAGATATTGCTAACACACAAGGAAACAGAATAATAGGCCTACATGTTCCGCGCTCTGTATGCTTCACGCCTATTGAAAACCATTCACTGGGAGTGTTTCGACATCATTCGTTCTTATTGCTCAAGTGGAAACTTTTGAGCCAGTAAATTTCAACAGAACAGTGCACCACTTAAGAAGGTAATCAGAAGCGCGGCCTGATCGACACTGGGCTATGCACTATTATCATTTTCTCTCTGAGGCTTACAATCTGTTTAATTTTGTCTCCCATGTCAACCACCCCAGTTACCCCTTAAAGATTCCTGCATTCACAACAAAATCAGACTTCTATTTCCTATATATTAGCCACCATCAAATCACACGGAGTAACGGTGTTATTTTGTCGGCGTAGCTGCTCGTCGGAGGGTAGGTACAGTCCACCATTTTTTTTGTTCGTGCATCATGTTCCTTTGAGGCAACAAACGCACTTAAAATCTAAAGAGGTGCCAAGGAATGAAGTTTTTGCTTGCAGGGGCGGATCCAGGATTTTCCAAAGGGTGGGGGGGCTGAACTAAAGCAGCAATGGTATCCCCACGAGCGCGTGCCGTAAATACCTTATTTTGGATTCTAGGCACTCTGTGGTGCATTTTGAGGCTGTATATAAACCCTCATTTTTTCTTCTCCCCTCCTTCTTTTTTTTTGGGGGGGGGCGCCCCCACACCCAGTCCCTCCCCCCCATCCACACCAAGCTGGAATCGAAAACTTGTCGAGTTGAAAAGCGATATACCGCGTGCTGACTGGCATCCAACAGGGCGAAAGCGTTGCAAAATTTGTATAAGGGCAAAGATCAGTGGCGTTCCATCCTCTCAAACTTGGGGGATTGGGCAAAAAATGGGTGCCAAAAAACTGCAGCCTACCTAGCACAGAATCAAGATATCCTTTTCACCTTTAACTGTGATAAGTCTAATTCTTGACGGCGGAGGAAAAACAAAAACTTTCCAAATACAAAGAGAAGAACCATACAAAGAAAGAATTATGTTAATAATGCTTAGAGCAGTGCACAAGATATAACAAGAGAGAGGTACAGAATCTTGACTGATGGAAAGTGAAATGCGTCAGTACGTCAAGAACTGCACTTGGAATATTATATTTAAGCTGTTTAACAACTTTCTGAAACTTTAAAGTGAATATTATAAAGATGAACAAAGACATTGACTAGAGCGGGATTTGAACCTGCGGCCTCGGATGCTCTACCAAGTGAGCGTCCAACCCCATGTTGGTGGCTCTTCCCGTTTGTCAATACATCTTTGTTCGGGGGGCGCTAGCCAGAAGTCATTAAACCTAAAACACCATGTAGCCAGGGATCACGCCCCCCCCCCCAAAAAAAACGATACAACCTGGGAAGTGGTAAACAGGAATCATGCGAAGAGGATACGGCTTTTTGAACATAAATCATTAAACACAAATGAATTTCCATGAATTTTGCATTCGAAAATATTCACATTTGGAAAACAATATTCAAATATTCAATAACCCATTGAATATTCGGTAATTCAGATATTCAACGGCTCTATTTTCAATATTTGACTTGCTTTGTCAACCTGATGGTTGCTTATCGAACTTGGCCAGTTATTCTCCAGTTGAAAAAAAGAATGTGATTGACATGGCAAGCAACACGAACAGAATCGGTCGGTTATCCATTTACACTGTAATCCACAAGAAGTAATCTTGAGTGCCACTGGTAAACGGTAGTTCATGTTCAGCAAGCTGAAATGCCGGTCATGGCAGTTGGCCATTTTATTTATTTATCTATGTATTCTTGATTACCCTGGGCTAAATCCTTTCAGCAATTGCCGTTTTTCACTGATGCCCAGCACTTTAAAAAGGGCAAAAAGTTAAACGGTAAACGGTGTCATTCACTATAAAACAGATTTATAACAGTTAAAATTTCAGGCTGGGTATGAAAAACACATTAACATTAAGAAAGTATTTCTGCCGAAATATCGTAATGTGGGCATTTTGGGGAGCTTGGTGAATGCATATTGTGACAACTGTCTTCAGCTGAGGCTGGTTTCAGTCCTTTTTTTTTCACCGAAGAAACTGTACTTTCAATAGCAAGCCGAGCACGATATTTTGTCTGACTTTAATGATCTTCAGAAATCCCTTCGATTTTTAAGAAGAAAGAAAATATGACAGGACCTTTTCAAGTTCACCTAAATGGTACAGTCCAGTGCAAGCTCCATGAGGAGGCAAGATGGCGGCGAACAGCTATACCCTGCAAGAGATTTTTGTTTTCGTGTGGAAAAAAAGCCATTTTGCAATTTGATTTGTGACCTCCAACTACTGGAAATTCTCTTTCAGCTAAAGTATTACACTTCTATGCTTCTCTTGTGGATTAAAGTTGTATTTTTGGGCAGTTGACGCTGTGTTGACGTTATGACCTATCGTGTGTTGGTAGTGGGGGGGGGCCTGTTTGGTACGCTTTCGAATCAAATATTTATTTGAACTACGGCGTTTAAATCATTGCCTTAAACGTTTTCTCTCAACCCCAAATTTTATTTGTTCGTGTTTACCCCACGGACGGGTCGTTACATGTCTCCCCGCGACTCGTTAAATTCTTCCCCCTACCCTCATCTTTGGTCACCCCTTTCATGACGCTCATGTGACCATCTTTATTCTAGAATTATGAAATCCGCGAAACAAAAAGCCATGGCGACGATTGTAAGAGAAGTGCGTCGTATCATTCGCTTTCATTATCGGCGTTTATCCATTAAAAAAAATACACAAACAGGCTTTTAGCCCCGGCGCCACGAGCCGTCTATTGTCCGAGACCAAACACCCGCGGTCCATTTTATAGGGACTAAGGACTCTTATCCTTTCATTCACTTTTGGAGCCTCACGGTCGGTCCACGGTCTATTGTATCATGTTACTTAAGTATGGACCTCCAGCCGGGCCATGGGTCTATTGTGTTGGGGGAACATTTTAAGATTTTGGGTCAACGTGTACCCTAAAAAGTGTACTATAGTTATTGTACTATAAAGAGTGTACTATAAAAAGTGTAATATAAAAAGTGTACCAAATAGCCCCCCCCCAATACTCACAGCTCCTGAACGAATGCACTGCGGCGATATTGGGAAAATTGCTTGGGGACGGATTCCGCCCACCGCACTTCAGGGTTAATTAAGCAACTAAAATTATCCATGGGACATCTGACTCGAGTTGTTTCCCATCACACTCGCTTCGGGACTCGGAGAACGCTGTTTGGCATCGATGATGAGGTCGTGGGTGGGTGTGTGTGGGGAGGGTGCATAGGTTCCTTTCTTCCATTGTGCTGATGCTGCAACTCGCCCACACTTTCGTATGTTTCGTTATCTTCCACGCCCCGGGTTAACCCTGGTCCCCTGTATCAATCAGTGGAGAATGGTCACACCCACACACACGATTAAGTGTGCATTTGCCTGCAACTGGGGACCCCCTATTGTTCCTCTATTGTTTGTACTTTAACTTTTTTTAGAAGACCACCCATTTGTTTTCTTCAAAGTTGTCAATCGGGGACTTTTATTGTCCTCTATTGTTCAGGTCCCCGACTGAATGCAGAAACAATTTCAGCCACACCCACCCGGGCACAATTCCTCATTTTCCACCCCGCACCCCACTTACGGCACAAATTGACGTCACTGCTACTACCGGTATCCAACGACTCAGTGTTTCAGATGACAGGATGTTTGGGGCAATCGAAACTGCCACTGAGGCTGTTTTCCTTTTCAAGTCAGTCTTTATGATATCTGGGGCTCATTAAGCTCCTTCGCTGATGGCTGCAGATTGTCTCCACGTAGAAATCTCTTCCAGTCAAAGATCTGATAAGGTTTTTCCATCAACTCTGGAATATACACATTATTAGTTCGTAGGCACACTTGACACAACTGTTATATCGACTTTAAATGGCAAACTTGAAAATTATGCTACTGTTCTTTACTGTTTCGGTAAATAAACTTGTGAAGTACTCTTCCCATTTGGTGTTGATATATTGAGATGCATGTACATAAAAGTCGAGAAAGACGTAATTACTAGTACGCGTTATCTATCTCACGTATAAGATCATCTACCTGCAACACTTCTACAACCTCGCATCCAAACAAACCGAGTCTAATCCTTACCATGGTACTTTATAAAATGTAGTGTAGTGATTTGCAAAGAACCATCATCAATCCGTCCTCGTGCCAAAACCGCTTCCACGCAAATACTGACAACAGATCCCTTAACCTATTTCAATGGTGACTCTTCCGTCAAGATAGCCTACGCGAAGAATGACTGTATCTTCATCCCCAGGGACTATGGTCATACCATCATGTGACAAAAGGCGCTCTCGGTTATTGGACAGCTGTCGACAGCTCATACAAGTTCTCTCTAACAATTCAACAAAGGAATGTAGAATGCTATTGACATGGCAAAGAACCACATTTTTAACTGGCGCATTCTAATCTCCAAAGCGCCGTTTATAACCTTAAAGACATGAGTTACAGCTGGCCATAAAATCTGGGCCTGTGTGACAATCAATGCAAAGGGACTGCCAGTCATCCTTTGACATGTCAATCACTTGGCGTACGCAGTTCTCCAAAAAAATTGCTCTTTTTAGTTACTACCTGGCAGGAGCCTTAAGTCCAGGGAATGTGAGATATATACCTTCCAACCTTTGACCAGGGGATGGGATATTGAATAATATCCCAATTCTTTGTAATGAGAAAATAAATAAGGCGGGCTGTGAAGGATATTTTCGCACCAGTACCGGGGACAAGTGTTTCGGACTTCACGTTTCAGCTTAAATTTCCAGATGTCCATTCCAAACATATTACTTGGCAAAGACTCAGTTTGTTTTGATCTGGAAAATGCATTAAAATTTCCCTTCCTTCATTTCCTGCGAGACAATTGCCACAATTAGATAGTTATTATTATTGTTACTTTTTTTGGTTGACTGCATGTTTCTGTTACTATGATAAAAATATAAACGGAAGAGAAGGCACAAAAAATACAGCAAAACGGAACAAACACCCCATTGGCATTGCCTGTCAATTACGACACTGCATAGCGACTGCAAAAGTGGACCAGGAAACTGTCGACACTGCATGCACACTTTCTGAAGAGTGGACTGTCCATTCAATAAATTAAAAACAAAAATTGATAGAAACCACCCCTGTAAAAAGCACAAAAGACAATCTTATTTGTGGTTCACGATAATTAATCATATCCTTTTGTAGTTTTGTAAGAATCCAAGAATAAGCATGATAATTAATGTCATGGCAACAGTATATAATTGGGGCATATTAAAGGCAGGCAGGGCAGAACAGGGCAGGATTGGGAAGGGCGGGGCGGGGCAAGACGTGGCGGGAAAGGGCAGGGCAGATGCAATATGTAAAACCCACATTATTGTGAGCAAACTTTACAAATAAACGGTAACAGGCTGTAAGTTTCAAATGTAAAGAAAGCGTATTATTAAAAGCAGACTTGTTTTATTCAATGAAAAACACTGAGTTACATCAATTACATGCAACAAATACTTAAACAAATTCCTTTAAAAAAAAAAAGATGTTGTTCCACAAACAATTTCAACTCATGTGCATTTGTAACTTTTGTAATAAGAAAAAATGCAGAAAAAGTTTCTCTGCGTTGCAACTATGTCAAACGAAATTTAGTGGAACTGTCGGTTTAATTTTAATCATGTAACCCCTTATCTTGAAGAATTCCGGGGGAACATTTTTGAATGCAACGGTCACGGATGTATAAGCGCTTTCAAAGTCAATATAAGTGAAATTTCCTATTTTTAACCACATACGTAATTCAAGTACTGCATTTCCTGACAAAATTGAGGATTCACCTCATCACAAAAACCGATATTGGCTTCAGTCCAAATACTAACGACCCTTTTACTTGTTTCCCCACGATCCGCAGTAATCCAGCTCTTACTTAAAATCGATAACATTACTGAGTGAATATTGAAATTTCTGGTGGTGTTTATTCGGGGATATTAACAATAAGTACAATTATAAACTCACATAACTCTGTTGCCAGATGCACTTTACAGCCAACTTCTGCAATACAATAACAATAAATGTCTGACGATTTTGTTTCGAACATCTTTTTCCACTTTTGACTAGACAAATCTACCAAAGTTACAGCTACAAGCATTCCACAGGATTATAATATTCAGTTGCAAATGCCAATAAACTACGCTTTGCCAGCTTTGTTATCAAAGGTGCTCCTGTGACGGAGATGTTTCCATTATTTACACGATTGTAATGATTTGAGAGTACATATTCTGATTAAATAGGGGAAAATCCCAAAATACAAAAAAAGTGAAAAAGACAAAAGTTGTCTTTTTTTCTCTCAGTCCTCTCAAGCTGCAGTGTAGTTCATAGATGAATGAAACAAGAAACTAAATAACTTTTATTCGATTTGTGTAACAATTCCAAGCTCCAAGAGCTCGGACAGCAGATCACCTTGCTTAATTTGGTAAGCCTAGCCGTTCGTAATCTTTGCTGAATTGTGGTTACATATCCACGCTTTCAGTGGAGTTTAAGAAAGCATATAAAAGAAACATTGTCAGGTAAAATATCTCTTAAAGGTGAAAGGGGTACATGAATTCATACTGCAACTTCAGTACTAAAATCCTTTTTTCAAGGCTACTTCTGTAAAATCTGTTAGCAGTTGATAGAATCAATTTTCTTTTGTCAGAATAACAGAAAGGGGGAATTGAAACGAAAGATGCACTGGGTTTCATTCAGCACTCCCCAAATGTAACAATAGTCTGAACATGAAGCGGTGAAGAGATTACCGCTTTGAAACCAGAGAAATCTTGCTTTTTATTCAAGGATTAAAAAGTATTTAACATTTTAATTTAGTTTCAGGCCAACCATTATCGTAGGTTTCTTTAATCTTCCTTATCGCTGAAATAATTTCAGTGCTGCTTGTTTTGGCAATCCTAAGAGAGGATTTTCCTCGCCAATAAAGGTATATTTATAAGTTGGAGAGAAGAGTACATTTACTCGGAGACCCAACTTTGCTCCGAAAGATTATCATTTTTCCTTTTAAAATTTATTGGGGCAATCAGGACTAAACTTTATACACTGGATATGGCCATAGCTCTGTTGACCCAGATGATTTAGTTCTAACCAGCACAATCGTTTCGGATCTGATAAGTCAAAGCAAAGCATGGAAAGCGCATGCGTACAGGGGTGGCGATAGGGATGAGGAGATGATCGGAACTACTGCGCATGGCGCGTCAGCATTGGGCATCATGTGCGCGCATACATTATTGCAGGCCTCTTACTTGACTTCAATCTATCTTTGTTTAAGAGTAAATATAGAAATCGATGTCAGGGCATTTATCGGTAGCTGTCAGCGGCAGTGGTCTTCTCTAACAAATGGGCTTCTACTTTTGTGCATATTAATATACAATATAAAGTACTCAACTGCAGTATATTTGTTTGGAGTGTGATTAACGTACATAGCGACAGTTAATTAATGGATACTTTCTACTTTGAAAGTTTTTAAAAGAAGACAATAACCCTACTGATCAAGGCCTATATCTTTTAAAGGTTTTAGCCATCCGCAACGTTTGCTTTGTAGAGATGTCCCTGGTATCCCTCCAATGATATGTACTCCTGCAGTGAAAATTAAGGAAAACCATCAAAGGAGAATGTGTTGAAATGAATTAGTGGTTGAAAACAATTTTAATCTGAACAATCAAATTTTTTAGTTTTAAACACTTGACTAATGAAAATAATACTTAAGATATAAGAGGATATAGATATAATTAAGATTCAATTTCTTTCATTCCATCTCTCCCGTTATGGATTTAAAAATGCATAATATTGGAAACAACAGTGCACAAATAACTTTTATTTACCTCTTACCTGGAAAACTATCGAAAAAGTTTGTATAAAAGGAATGTGATCTGTAGTTCTATCCGTTCCAATTGCTATCTGAAGTCTTGTTTGCTAGCTTTAAGTCTGGTTTTGCTGTAGTTTTGTATCGATTTAAGCCACCAGCGGCCATCTAACCGTGCCAAATATAAAGTTGATCATTGGCTGGAGCAGCATTGTAACCATTTTTGTCACCAACCATTTGATCAAAATGGCTAGTAAACTTTGTATAACCTTTGTATGGCCGCCGGTGACTTCAGGCGCAGACCTGTACTTGAGAAACGCACCAATTCAGAGATCAGGTAGGAAATGAGGTCTATTCTCCTGCCTAAACTCACGTTAGCTTTTCCCATTAGTTTCCCGAGTTTCTCACCAACTGTCGCAAAGGTCGGTCTCGCTGATGGATTCCTGGCCCAGCATGCCAGCATCAGCTGGTACCTGAAGCAAACAAAGATAAACATTCCTATCTGGAGAATAGAAGTAATCCTACTTCTCATATGACACCTGCCATTACGTACATCACCACTAGACAAAATAGTTACACTGAACAAGTTCCAGTGTAGATTGCACACTTAATGGCTAGATATAACAAAAGTATGAAAGATGTGTTAAAGAAACAGAACTCACACTTTTGTGTGACAATGGCTTGGTCGAGGCATCCGATACCCTGACTTCAACTTGGCAGCCACCTTTTCAGCGCTCATGGTAGGATACGGTTTGCAGCCTAAGAATCATAAAGGTGTGTATAAACGTTAAATTAGACCGGAAAGTAGACAACGTTATACAATAGAGATGTTCAATATTATGCCTGACTAAAATGTTCGTAGCTTGCGTCAACAAATCCTTCTTTAAAGTCACACGGTCATCACCTTTTAATACAATCTCTAAAACGGGAACATAATATTTATGTTTAACCCTCTCTAACTAGCCTTCCAAAATCCTTCTCAGCCAAAATAGAAACAGCAAGAAATTAAAAACAAACCGTAGTTCCTTTCACCTGGTTTCGTCAACCTTTGCTTGATTTTCATTTAGATATATGATATGTCGTGTTCTCACCCAAAGTTACGATTTCCCAGAGAAGAATCCCAAAGGACCACACATCACTCTCTGTTGTGTACACATCATCACGGACCGACTCTAGTGCCATCCATCGCAGTGGGACACAACCCTAGATATTGAAATATAAGATTACTGGATCAAAATACTATACTATGCGATTCAATAAATGATTATTATCATGAAGAAAACACCATTTCTTAAACAGCGCGGGTTTTTAACTTTCCATAGCTGCGGACCTTCTTCAATGGCGAAAATAAAGTTAACTTCAATTCTGGCATCCCGAGTTTCAACCAAACCGCAGAACCGCAGTGAGAATCTATGTAAATTACCCCTAGGTCATAACCTTAAAAGCCACTGCACAAACCCGAGAGGAATCCAACAGTTCGTCGAGGTTTCAGGAACAGAAAAAGGTTTTTTGAAGCCTAAAGACTGTCAGAAGGGGCTTAGCTATCAGGCATTTTTGAATGTTTTACATTAATTAAAAAAACTAAATTTTTGGAAGTGAATGTAATCTCAAACATGCCTCCCATTGGAAATTCTCCCATTGCACAAATAATAAATGCTCATTAAGATTATGCATAGTTGACAACAACTTGATGAAGTACAATGAAAAGTTCAACGACACGAGAAGAATAATGGAAACGAAAGGATTGATCTCTCACTTAATGTGTATGAGAAGCTGGAAACGTGCTAACAACACCATCGCAACTAAAACAACATTGTGATTAAACAGTAACAGTTTAGCAGAAGTACTAGTTGAATGGAACGTGATCAACGACGCACCAATCAAAAGTTCATTCAGGGGCTGTATAGGCTACATTGCAATGCTAAATACTGTCCACTCATTCTGTGCCTGGTCGTCTGTAATACCTGGTTCTGTCGCTGATACTTTCTCATGTGAGCAACGTCACTGACAAATCCAAAATCGGAGAGCTTGCTGACCATTCCATCACCAACGTAAACGTTGCAAGCTGCAAGATCTTTGTGAAGGCACTAAGATATAAAAGAGAGGGAGAAAAATCCTCAAATGGAGTGCAAAAAAATCACAGGCTTCGGCTAGATCAAACATCGGTTAGATCCCAGCCCTCCTGGATAGTAGAGTCATCCTCTTTGGAAATCATCCAAGCAGCACAAATCAATTCAATAGACTTTGGCGAGTCAAAGTGTATTTAATGATATATAACAAAAGTGTGCTATTCGGTAAAATACCTCAAGCGTTTAGTATAAATGAAATTAAACAAGTAAATTTACGGCAAAAGAGCAGTACTTAGACAAGGCACGAATTCAAATGCTTCGGCCAAAAGGGAGTGGGCTTTCGCGAGTAGCGTTTTACAAAAGACAAAGGTTATTTATACACAGTTGTTAGAGTATTCGCATGTTTTATTTACACAAAAATGTGAATAAAGCAATAATTCAAGTGAAAAAGTAAGGTAGCCCGCAACACTTCAAATCTTAACAATGGCCACTAATGACGTTCAGTAATGTGCCAGCATGTGGTAGCTTTCCAGGAACAGATCGTGAGAGAAAAAACAAGATTGTGTGCGCACAATTGGAAAATTATTGTTTACAAGTGAAAATCACCTGCTGCACCACGCGCTTACGAAGGCGTTGTTGCATCACTAGATCTTGACATGTATAATTGTCATGTGTCTGTTTAAAGCTGGTGGGTATACATAACTACATCGAGTCTTACCGCGTGTGAGGCCAGGAAAGCCATGCCGTCAGCCACACCCTTCGCCAGGCTCAGCAGAGTCTGAGGGGTGAGAGAGGAGTCGGCAGCCCCCCTTAGGTTGTCATACACCGCCTCTGACTGGCTTTGATGGTCAGCAAGGAGCTCCTTCAATGTCCCATTGGCCGTGTATTCCAGGATTATATACATTGGATCTGTTCATAGGATTTATACAAATGAGTTGGAGTCAAACTAAATTAGGAACCATTTGCAATCTGCGGTCATTTTAAAATTTGCACAGACCAATTTTGAATGTCATCCTTCAAAATGGCGAACATCGAACTCTGCTGATTTTCCCAATTTTGAAAAGAATTTGGTTTATTTCCATGATAAAAAAATTGGTCTGCCAAGGATGCAACTATTTTTTCTGCCACTCTCAAGTTATTAATATTCTGTCTCACCTTTCTCACTATATCATGTTATAACGAAACGAAGAAGCCATGCATTCATGGGGGAATGTGTGGGAGGGTGAACTGGTCAAACAGCAATAAATACTTCTTAAGTACCTTGTAATCACGTTGCACTCAGATGGATGCCTAGAACACAAAATACTTTGGGAGAATTCTCGTAAGCTTAAAGACAAAAGGAAATGGTTGTCATAAAGGGCACCAGTTGGTACTAAAACACTGAACTCGAGTTAATGAATACTAGCTCACTTGCCTTTACCGCCATAGTCCATTAAAATATATTGAATTCAGTATTGGCATTTTACAGGTTTCAGTAAACTTTCCCTTTCTGGTTCGCTGTCAAATTTGCTTTTTGTTATTCCACATTTTCTATTGAAGACTCTGTTACAAGAGGCAGAGTTGTTTCTTCAATCTACATAGTTTAGGGGAAATTCGTCAATGTTTTTTGGTACACTCCCTTCACAGGTTTTGCCATCGTTGTTTGTCATCAGTCTCATGTGGCAAATGTCAAAATATGCGGATATGTTTTCTGTGCATGGCCAAAACTGTCGTACCTTTCTCGATGCAGTACCCAAGTAGCTGGACGATGTTAGAATGGCGGGTGAGCGATTTCATCGATTTCAGCTCCCAGATTAGGTTCTGTCTCTCCTTCTGATCGGTTTCATCTGCAAGGTTAATAAAATGACACGGACAGGAAACATACCAAAAACTACGCTAGAGGTGCAAATACAGCAGTTTTTTTTACATTTGTTTTCTACTTTCAGGACTGTTTACGTGTCCATTACATTTGCTTTTCCCGCGAAAGAGGTACAGAAGAGGAGCGTTGCACAAATGTGGTAGAATATGACGCCGTCCAAAGCAGACGGATGGGGATATTTTCGGAAAATAGCCTTGTTTTCCCTCATTCGAATTAACACCAACGTTGTTCCTTGTCCATATGTGTCTTGCCTGGTCAGTTTGGTCTTCCCCAACAGTCTTTGCGTATAGGCAACAACGTTCATTTTTTATTTCGTGGTTAGCTGAAACAAATGTGGGTGTTTCCATCTTTTTTCCCTTAGCAATACCCATAAAAGGGAAAACTGTAGGATTGATAGGTAACTACGGCAAGCCATAAAAAAGAATATAACGCAAATTACTAATAATTTGGTGTATGTCCCGTTATATGGACATTGTAAAGTTATAACAGCAGGTTGTAATACGTGCGGGTTCAAACCTTCTTTTGAATTGTTAAAAATTTTATTCATTCCTTTTTTCTGTTTCTGTTTCACGTTTCCTGTCAAAACCACGTATAACGCCCGTTGAAAATGTTACAAGATTACAAGATGCGCAAGACATATTCAATGTTATTTTGTCCATATTTTGTCCATAATAATTACACTGAAAATGATACATTTATATGGCACCAATTCCAATTAAGATGCTCCATGGTGTTTTGCAATTTTTAGGACATTAAAAATATAATTAGTATGATAATTCCGTTTACGTCTAGCGGGAGCAAGAGGAATATTTTATAGACTTATTGCTGCAATGGATACAAAAGTAATTTTGTCTCGAAGAACAGCTGGGCAGATGGGCAATGCTAGTATGCACTCTCTTGCTGATCATAAAAATGCGTTTACGAAGCATTCCTAACCTGCGCCTACCTTTCACCGTTTTGAGGGCTACAGGGGTTACAACACCAGACCGCTCGATGCCTTTGGCTCTAGCCAGCAGCAGCTTGAAGAAAGCTCCCTGGCTGAGCTCTCGCACAAAGATTAGCTGGTCTCGCGAGATCGTCGCCTGGCAGTCAGAGGTGTCATCGTATGTGGACTCCACCGGATCAACGACCCGTGCTCTAACGGTCTGCATCGGTATTGCTGAAATCAGGAGTCATAAAACTGTGGTCACTCTTTAAATGAAAAAGAGTCAGTCCCTGAAAATTCCACATCGAGCTTTCGGCTCCTCCATGGAGCAAAGCAGAGGACAACTCAAAAAAGTTTTCTATTCTATGGCTCCTCTTTTACGTAGGTTTCTCCACTTTTGCGGTAAAGGTCATTTTAATCTGGCTAATTAAGCCATACATGTGCTTGTCCGGAAAAATGCAATTGACATTTGAGAAATGTACGTGTTGTTGGGCAATGTACCGAACGTCGTAGTTTAAACCTCACTCCCTCGACGCAGAAAATACTAAACATATAATGCACATGACTCGATAAAGAGGCTTTGGGGTGCTTGTTTTGTTTTATTGTTTTTGTTTTGCTGTTGCTTTTGTATGCTGTTATTGTTCTTGAAGTTGTTGGAGCTTGAAGCTTGGAGTATGAAACGGAATGCCCATCTCTATATAATTTGAAGTAAGCCTCCTGCCACTTTAAAGCACAAGCGCTTTGGCATGTCTTGTGAGAGGAAACAGACCTATTCAGATTAACGATCATTGGTAGATGTTAATGTCTCCAACACATTCGTTTCCATACTCGCTGTGTGCACACTTACCAACATTTTCGTAACTTGTCATATCTTCAACGACCCGTGATGACACCCTGGTGCCAGCTTTCCTATTAAAGTGTTCAAAACAGAGGAACTCATTACAAAAAGGAAGGTGAGAGGGAAATTAAGATATCTGCTCCAATCTTGAATATTAGCGTTCAATTATTTTGCAAATCAGCAACGGGTGTGAAATGCAAATTTCTCCGCATATGAGTTTGGGTTCGTTCATGCGCGTTAGGCTGTTGGTGCGCCGAGTGTTCCTTGCTAATCCTTCATTTTAACATGAAGTCTGCGCAAGTTCATTGGGGGCGTTTACAAATCCGGTTAAAATATCTCCACCAGGCGCTCCCCCTCTTTGCAAGTGAGGGGGAAGTTTGAAGTCAAGGTGGATATTTGAGGAAAGAGTACCTTGATCAACCTGCTTGCTCGTTGCCTACGTGCTAGCGCAGGCATGATGCACCAGACTAGACACAAATTATTGGTGTTTTCCTGACAATGATATTGATTAAATCCTGGAAATGTCTCCATTCAGCACAACTGCGGGTTACTTTTGGCTCCTAGGCCACGTGCTTTTAAAATGATATTAACTCAAAAGGAAAAAGACTTTAGCTGCGTTTAGCGGGGTAAACAAAAGATTCATCGCTGGTTCCGTCTTGGTTAGTTGTGGGTGACCATAGTTTCAATGTATTAGTTGTCAGCGTTTGGAAATGACGCACTATAGACTTCAAGTCAAATACACAGCACTTCAATAACTCTTAAGGTGCATTAAGTATTTCTTTCATTGGTGTTGCATTGTATACACGATGCGTTCATGCTATTTAATTTAACGGACAAAAAAATTGACTCCTTTAACATAACACAAGACTCCGTTGCGTTCGTCTGTCACATCGCCCCAAAACAACGCTTGGCGAGATGACGCGCATATGGAAAGGCGGCTTCGCTGGACTCACCGTTCCGAGACACTTTGTGGTTGAGTTTCTAAGGGGAGGAAAATGAAAAGGTAGTTACTTCAAAAGAAAAAAATCATACAATCAATGTAATAATTAAAAATGAACCTTAAACATTGTGGGTAAAGAAAATCAATTCACACTGGTTGAGCCTGCATAATGGAAGCGACTTGGGGAATTTTCAGACTATGACAATGTGAGACCACACTTTCCAGCCTTTCGCTTGGAATATTGAAGTTCCGTCTTTAATGAGAAAAATTGACAGTGCTACCTTTTTTGGATGGTTTCTGCCTCGTGCTCTTACTTCTGTAACACTGGGTGAGGTTTATTACGGTGCTGATGAACAACAGAAGCGTCAGGGCACCAATACCGGCTAAATACAGCCAGGTCGTCAGGAGGGGCCCTGTATAACCCGTAAAACAAGTGAGAAACACATTCATTACTGAAGGGTAATCTCATTATTACAGTCTTTAACTTGCAAAGAGGAACAAAAGTGCTTGACTGCACCGCGATTAAGCCTATTTTAGTGACGAAGAGGAATAATGCAGCGGAGCGTGATTAGAACCAGCTGGCGCTCTACCGACCGCTACCCAACCGTGCACTGGCGGTTCTTCCAACTTGTTAGTTGCGTTAGTGGGGTGGGGGGCAAGTCGAAAATCATAAAATCCAAGGCACCATACCATTCAAGAGAATCTACCAATACAGACCCGGTTAGCTCAGTTGGTAGGGCACCGGCACGATATTCCAAAAGTTGATGAATCAAAATTCGTTCCAGTCAATTTATTGGTTTTCTTTGCAATTAATTGGTAAGCACCTAGTTAGTATCCGTATAATTATCGTTTGATTACTGTAATAAACTGTCCGCAACTTAAAATATAGTGGGGCTTCGGGTGGCATTTTTATTTACCTATTTTTTTAAATATGGTTGGGTAAAAGGATGAGTTTGACGGGATGAAAACAAGTCTTACGAAGAGTGGTGCCCAGTGTTTTAACGGCTTCGCTGGCACCATTGGCGTTCTCCGCATAGACCTCAACCTCGTACTCAGTGTCGGGACGTAGGCCGACCAGCGTGTACTCGCTGACGTTGTACAGCTTGACACTTCTGATGGCGGATACCGAGTCGCCGGTATATCCCGTCTCGCTGTAACTAACGTAAAACCACTGCTTCTCGCCTCCCTCGCTGCCCGGCGTCCATTTGACGGTCAACGACTCCGTAGTGATACGTCCTTGTTGAATCGAGACGTCCAAGGGTGGATATGGTTTAACTGTTTTTGTCAATGAACCACGTTAATAAATAAGTTTTTGGCACTTAATAGCACTGGTACGAGGAACAGAACAAAAATACCGCATATCCATAATAAATGTATGTATTGTATCAAACAGGCCAAGTACAACATAACTAAGTTTGTACCTATGTCGATCACACTAGTTTGGTTGGACAGGAAGTAGGCAGTCCCACGTAAACAATTTAGCCAAGCTAATCTCAGCTAAATATAAGTAGTCTCTCTTGTGATGCCAAAAATCCTGAACCGTTCCCAGCTCCAAAAAATCCTTGAACACTGCCTACATTATACAATAAGGCACATCAAAGGTTCCCATTGTTTACACGCAGATGTAATTAGACGGATACTTACAACGAACGGTGAGGTTTATGTGACTGGAATGCACTAACGGTGGTACACCGTTGTCCCCACGGCACCTGTATGGGCCAGCCTGCTCCCTGCTGATGTTGAGCAGTGTCAGAGTGCTTGTGCCATCGCTGTAGACCGAAGGTAGCGAGGCAAAGGACCCGACCTTCTCCCAGATGATAAAGTTAGCCGGCTTGGGGTTGGCGTCTGCGCTGCAGGAAAGAATGACGTCATCACCTTCCCAGACGGGGCCAGGGGCCACTGGCTCAGAAAGGTACGGATGGTCTGAATATGTGGTTTTCACGTGGGGAAAGAAAAGCCATGCCAAATTTGGTCAAACAGTTTTATTTATCGTGCTACAATTCATGACCCCAGATTCATAACCACAAGTTCTCTCCAAACTTGTGTCAAAGTAAACGAGGTATATTTACACTTAAAACGGCAACACTGGAAAATTGCAAATGGAGTGTTTAATTCGTAGAAACTTATAGATTATCATCAGAACGCAGGAATCCATGTTCGAAAAGAATGCCACATAGGAACGTGGGTTGTCTCAACACGACACACTCTCCAAGAATCATGTCCAACATTTATAAAATGGACACCACTCAAGTGATCCAGATTCTCGGCTTAAGAAGCCTGCTCAAAAGCTATTGGGCAAAACTCTTTCGCTTACTGAGTTGAGGTTACTTAACTTCGAAAGAGTAGACAGGCTGGTACCCCCCAACATATCGTTTCCTGTATCTCTGTACTGCATATTTTTAAGAGACAAGCCTGTAAGAGGTTTTGTTTTGTTTGGTGTCCTGTCCTATCCCGTGTACATCAATATCGTGTCAATCAAGCTTTTTGTTGTCGGGCAGCGCCCATTTATTCAAAGACAAGTCAGCCAAAAAGTATACTTTTCCAATACTACCAAACGCACGCAGCAAATGATCGTAACTACAAAATCATTAAAATGCTAACATTGTGCTGAAGCTCAACATTCGTACTGATCGGCATTGGTTTTACATCCGTATATGTTTTTTCATATATAGCTGATTCTCCCATGAGGTAGAATACGCCCAACGGCTCTGGGATGGTCAAGAAATAGCTGAGCTATCTTAGGCATAAGGAGTGAGAAATAACGAGAGAGTCTTACAGTGGACGTTGATAGGACCCAGAGATGCAGTGACACGCTGGGAAGAACCCCGTCTCCTAGCGGTGCAATTGATCACTCTTCCATCGTCTTCCCTGCTTAGTTCGAAGTTTAGCATGCTGGTGAATGTGAAACGGCTCCCAGACGTCGAGATGGCGGTGGTCAGTGAACCAGCGAGAGTTGAACCCTCGTCAGACCACACCAGTTCCCAGTCGTCGGGATATCCCCGCCTTGCCTGGCACCTAAGTTGGATGCGCTCATTTTCAGTCACCGACTGGAGGCCACTGATAGTAGGACTGTCAGGTGGACCTGCAGATAAATGCCAAAGCAGTAATGCTGCAATTTTGCTGTCAAAGCAAGGAGCGTCAAGCATTTAATCCAGACAGTCATGGTCACTGTAACTGATATGCCAGGAGTTAGGGCTACGTGTTTGCCATTCAAGGGAGGTATCTCCACCTTACAGCTACCTTTCACCTATCGCCCCTGTTTTAATGTAAAAACCTTATAAAATAATAATAGTGTGGGCCTACCGAGATAATGCAAGAGTTTTCATAGCAAAAAGGTATTTGAAATACAGGCATATGCTTCTCACCCTCAAATAGTCCAGGGATGAGACTCAGGAAACTCACGCGAGATGTGAAAGGAATTGCAAATGAGCCCCCATGCCAGTTTTGCAGGGATCGTTTGGGCAAGGATGTGACAACTAACAGGGAGGGAGATGGTCTTCAGACCACCCAAAGGTGCGCAGAAAGCGTACCTGTAACATCTAGAGTGGCTGTCACAGACGGTAGGGGAGACTGCGACTCGGCGGTGCTCGCCGCACACTTCACCCTCTGCCCGTGATTGGCTCGGCTGGGCACCAGCGTCCAGCTGCTAGTGGTGTCCATCAGCGTGTCACGATCCCCCGAGGGAGGTGGGTCGGTTCTCTGATCGTTCTCGTCCAGGAGCCACCGGATGGTGGCAGCGGGTCTGGTCTGCCTCACAGTGCAGAGGAAGGAATATGGCTCACCTTCCACAAGAGTAACTCTCGCTGCCAGTGCTCCGCTGCTACCATACAGCGATAAACTGGTTTGAGACGGCGGAACTGTGGAAGGGTTGAAACAAACTGTCGTTATAGGATTGAATCGTTAAAATATGTTTGAAGGGCGATTCAATAATAAGGTCCTTCTAAAGGGACGCCTGTCGTGAATAGCTATAACCTATTGAAACTTCGTCCTCTTCAAAGTATGTAAATGTTTTTACACCTCAAATCTATAAATAATATGTGATATTCTTTCAAGAGGGAAAGGATATACTTTCTACTTGTCTCTTTTCTGAAGGGTGCACTTTTCAATTGGAAACAACAGAGTACTTCTGTGCATTCGAGATTGGAAGGACCCCTCCCCTACCTTGATTTTTTTTCTAAGGGAATTTCAATTCGGCGACTTATCTCCGTCATCTTGTCACCAATTTTGTGAATAAACGAACGATTCACAGTTTAGTGCGCCGCCTGAAGGCTGCCAAGGAGAGGCCTTTTGGGAAAAGGGTCCGGTAACGTTGTTGTCAGGGAAGAAGATTTGAGTGGTTTTCTATGAGTATCGGTGCTAATTAATCGAGGTAGCGGTTTTTGATAGGTACATTGTGCACTGATCAACAACAAAAGTTCCTCAAGTTGTCCACTGGTATTGACAGCAACACAAATTGCGATGGGTTGGCCATGTTTTTGAACTTGACAAAAGGACCTCTCCTTTGACCCCCTCGGAAGCGCGCTGGATTGTGAATTGCCCGTATGTGGGTATTCTGCAAGGTCGACTTTTTGCAACCGACATGGTTAGTGAAACGAAGCTGACAGACGTGGTGCCACGAAGCACAAAACCCTATATCGTCACCATCCTCACGAAGAGTCACTTTGGCCCCATTTTTCTTTTAATTTCTGTTTTTGTTTTGTATTGTTTTGTTTTTTGGCAAAATCAAATGGGCTACCTACCACAAGTCAAAGGTACGCCAAATACGTGGAAAACCAGTGCTTCAAAAAGATACCAACTTCAAATGTGATTTTCTCAAAATCTAAGTTTCACTTGCCGGTGAGAAATTCGCCTCTTCATGAAAACGGTGACGAATTATGCCAGACTCTACTAAAACATCACAGACGTGCTTTGATAATCGGGGACAAGGTGAGTAAGTTCTTTTGGTACGTTTATAATGAGGCAAAGGTGAGTGGGTTCTTTTGGGGTCGAATCAGGCGCCTCTCGAAGCTTTTACACAATCCCTTCAGAAGGCCAGCGTTTCAGGGTCTTTATTGATGGAAATCATTGCTAAAAAATAATTCAGAAATATGTAAGGAATAAGCCCGATTCAACTGAATTATAGAGTTCTTTAAGGGTTTCAGAATTCAAGATTTCTTTAGATTATTGACATAAATGAATGCACTTTAAACTACATACATTTGATTAGGTAAATGAAACGTTCAATGAAATATTTGAATAACCTGACTGCGCTACTACCGATGCAGTTCGGCTAACCCTCCACTACAGCCTCAAGATATTCACAATGTTCTGGTGGCCATCCTAGATACGGGCTACGGCAATGCAACAACAGAGTCATAAACGGCTGCTCACCTTTCACGTGAGTCATGATCGTCGTACTCAGCAAACCGTGGTCGTCTGTTTGGGCGTAGCACTGCACAATCTGGCCCTGGTGGATGTCTGCCGCCGGTAACGTGAGAATACTGGTGCTCGTATAAAGTCCGCTGTCGTCCTGTAAGCTGCTGTTCCGGGTTGCCGTCACTTCCTGCCAATCCACTGTCCACTTTAAAGAAGCTGGGTCCTGCAATCTGGGTACCTGTAGTGTTGGATATTCTCAGGAGTTTTTGTCAATGAAACGAACTTGTATCACTAACTTATGGAACAACCTACATCGAATATCGCGGTATCAGCAATCACGATATCAGAAGTGGCTTAGGATTTTTTTTGGAAAAAAAAATCAGCTATACTTTTTTTTCTTTCACCGAAATACTAACTCCCATCAATCAAGCAAAACATATCTCAGTGTGCTACATACACAAGACTTTTTAATCATGGAAAATGTATGGACAATCGTATCAGTGATGTTGCTGCAAGAGGAAATTGGAAAAAAAAGGTATTCCGTACCTGACAGAGATACGTTTGGTCCTTTCCTGTCACTACTTGTGATATTCCTCCAGAAGGTGGAAAAATGGTGTTGGTGTCCCAGATTAGTATTGGAGTTGAGAAATCTAAGGGGGAGGAACAAAAGAGCTTAACAGACTACCAAACAACCCTCCCTCCCCACCCCCACCCCCCCCAAAAAAAGGAAAATGAGACACTAAACCAAACACCACGATTCGCAGGCTATCATTTGACAATTTGAGAAGTTTCACGTTAACTTCCGGTTCAATGGTTCCACATAAAGGACGATCAGTGCATGTAACCCTATGTGAAGTGCACGGGTGGAGTGGGCGTGGTTTGAAGTCAGAAGTGACGTCACACTTACGAACCGGATAAGGTGCTGTGACTTGTCAATGTGCACGCACGCGCTCGAGTTAAAAACCCTTGAGTGCAAGGGCAGTGCAGGTAACGGCGTCTCCTTGAATTTGTATGTAGATTGATTTGGAAAAAGGTGCGTGTGCAAAATAAGCCTCTACCTTCAGTACTCAAGTCATCGATTGCAATGTCTGACTTGTAGTCACTTCCACGCTCTGCCTGCAGTGCTACTTTAAACCTTGTTTCCACATTCCGTAGACAAATCCTTTCGGAAAGCCACGTCGCCGCCGTTGTCTGCTGTCCACTCCTTGTGAAAATGATTTCACCCTCGCTGATGTTTCCGTTAAACGGGACCTGGTAAACGTTCAGCGTGCCTGCCGTGTGGAAGTAATGATACACAAAACAGAAGTCAGATGTCTGATGCTAGACGTAACCTAGTATATGCCAGTGCAGCCGTGCATGCTGTAGTAGCTAAAGGATTGGGGGAGCTGATGCCCTTTTTCTGGTCTTAAATATGACGGTTTTAGTACTTTAACAAAGGATTATTTTAAACTTTAGGTCTCTTTAACACATGTAACGTGCCTCCTTTTCACACAAGACGTGAACAGTTAAAAATCGGGAACATTTAAAGCCAGTTTCAACTCTGTCATATCTCTGCGTCGCATCAAACCATGACGGTCGTCCCACACAAGAAACGCACAGTAATTTTTCAGTCCCTAAACATGATTCTGTGGATTCAAAGTTCCTCCTATGGATCATTTCAACTACAAGACAAAGGTCTTGCAATAATTATTGTGAACTGAAAACTTCTCTGTCTTCTCTCTCTATAACGATGTTTCGTGGAGCTACAATGCCTGCACACTCTTTAATTAACAATGAATTGCAGCGTACCCATTGTATCGCCGTACATGTTGTACGAGAAACCGAAGCAAAACCCTGCAATGCTGTGTATAACCGGACTCAACAGAACTGCAGTGTCGCCCTCACCACCACCGGTAGCTTCATAGTAGACGTAAACACCAGACGCGTCTGTTGGGATCGGAGGGGCCAGTTCTTTGATGTCAGGTAATGGATCATAATGCCAACAATTTAGAAGTGGTAAAAGTGTACAGCTTTTGAATTTCGGGCCTGATTGCGTTTGAAGCCAACGCAACTGAAAGACAAGAGAAAAACCGGTGGCAGTACATCTAGACACTTAAGGCCTGAACGTTGGTCGCTTTTTCAAAATGTGTGTGTGGGTGAGCTTGTATGCCTATTCAAATCGTGGACGTATAACAAAAGGGGACAATAGGGTCCACGGTTGCCTATGAGTCCACGGTTAGAAAACGTGTACAAAACATATGGGAGGTCTTCCGAAAATGTTAAAGTATGAACAAAAGAGGAACAATAGGGAGTCAACGATTGAAAGCGTTTACATACTTGCGTGTGTGAGGTGTTTATGGTGCCTTGTGGGGTACCAGAACAATGGGAGGTACCTAACGAGGAACATTCACTGTGGGGTACTAATATGGTAACCCCACAGAATTTAACGAAACTGATACTTGGAATTTACTCAAACAAGAGGAACTTTCAAAGAGTACTTATCCGTCGCAAACTGAAGCGTTTTTTTGTCAGGGACGGAGTGGCGTAGCTAGGAATTAACTAGTGGGGGCATAAACAGGGCACCAGCATCTAATGAGGGGAACCAGCTTTCCGTGGTGTGGATTTTTGGGGTACTTTTTTTTTAACCTTTGTTCAATATCCATTTATCCGTTTTTTTTTCAGAAGGGGACACTGGGGGCACCGGGAATTTATTGGGGGAACGTGCCCCCCCCACTATGCCACTGCAGGGACGATTGGTCAAAATTTCAGCCAAGGAAAATGATTCGGGGTCAAATGGAAGCAATTAGAAAGTATGCTTTACACACTATTTTCTTTTACTACACAAGAACAAATGCAATTCCCCACAAGGACAAGTGTAAGGGTTAGGGTGTGCACGTGCCGTGGACAACGGTAGGTAATAAAGATTTATAGCACCGCGCTGGACTTCAGAGCATTTGAAGTCAGTAAGAAAAGAATTGGTCAACTGAAAAGCAAAGAGAAAAAGTTAGATTTTCACAAGTGTCCAAATCTGCAAACAATTCGTGTTAGACTTTTCCAGTTTCTCTCAATACAGACTCTTTGAGTAAATATAAAAAAAATCAATTACTTAGCTTTAGGAAATGCTATGCATGGGCGTAAATCCCGAGGATATAGATATATATATATCCCCTCCCCCACTTTGGGGTTGGGGTGGGCTATTGAATCAGCCCCACACACACTTTCTGCCAGTTAGCCAAAAATGAAAGCATATTGTGGAGGGTTTTTCAGACTTCCAACGAAGAAAATGCATTCATTATCACTCAAAAAGGGAAAACAATTAAGTAAACAATTAAAGCCATAAATATGCCATTCTGAATACAGCCGTCCATCAATATAAGGAACATCGACCTCTGGGCCTATAGAGTCATATGGTGTCACCCTTCTCCATCCCCTGCTATTTCATGGCCGGGCAGGTCACTCCCCTCATCTTTCCCCACCCCCACCCCCATTTCTGACACAACGTCACTGATGCTTTACAATTAACGAACGCAAGTGGTTCTCTTCGAGTTTTGATTGAAAGCATGTTTCTAAGCACCATTCTTTACAACTTTGCAGAGAAGTTCGCGTCTGTGGTTTTTGTGTTGTGGTAAAAAGGAGTTTATCTATATGCAGTAAACTAGTACATACCGCCTCTCGTACTGTCAGCTGCAGGGCCAGTATCCGAAGACGTTGTTCCTCCGCTGTTCAGGCTCCAATCTGAGTCGTCATCCCTGGACTGCGCCCAACCGCACATTCCATTCTCAAAGGTGCAGTTGAAATGGACACTGCCTGCAATAGGTACGCCCCAAAGAACAGTAAATTCACCCTCGAAGAGCTGGGTAAAGAATCTCATAGCCAGAGGATTTAGCTTCTTCCAAGAAACCAGCTTTCTCATATTTTGGTTGTTTTGAAACATTGTATACATTTAGAGCGATTCGTTATCAGAATGAAATGTCAATGTGTGATGTAACGGTCAGCTGAAGGAAGTGGCATCAAACATGCCAGCCCGCGTGCATTGAGCACGCAATAGAAGAAAGTGTGGATTTTGGACTGACCTGTCTCGGAAAAGTGCTTGTTGAGCAAAAACAACATAGCTGATTCTCACAACACTGGTGTCAAAATGAGTACCAAAAATGCCACCATGAAACTCGCATGGGTTTGAGACTTGAAGAGAAATGCGTTGCCACGACATTTGGGAGAAAAAATGATGGGGCAGATTCCCCTCCTGAGTTATCTTGTCTTGTTGAAGGATTCGAAGGATTAAAGTAACTGAAAGTAGCAGGACTTGCCTGTTATTTAAGGCACAAATTGTAAATTGGAGCTTACGTATTCCCAGTATTCGAGTGTAATTCTCAGACGCTGGCACAAAATGGACATTATATAAATGGCAATCAACAGAGCACCTGCAGGACCACTGATTGAATTTTTTCCTTTTCCTATTCATGTTCGTGGGCCACTGTCGAATGTCTTATTCCTGCCCCATTCTCCCTACACAATAAATGACTTCAGCAATAATAAGCGTACCGTCAACAAGACTGTAGTACCATTAGCGAGGGCCATTTGAGAAAAAAATGGAAAACTCGTTAACACTTAAAATTTTGTCAAGCAACAGCAAATGCATCAGTTCTGTATGGATATGCCATGAAATTGTCTCTACGACCCTAAACCCACTCGCCTTCAGGAGAAAAACAATTGCTTCTTTGATTAAAAACATTTGCACATTTGCCAGGTACCGAAAACACGTACATCTGCATGGACATGCGCGTTGAGGTACATTGGCCAATGTTGTTTGCTGGTTGGTCTTAGGCTGATGTTTCATCAGCTCAGTAAGACAGGCCACTTTTTAAAAATTTTTGCATGACTCCGATTATTTGTTTCAGCATGTAATCACACTTACGAGCAGCCGGCACGCTAATGGCCCAGACACAAAATCCAGAGTATGAGACACTCCCATCAGTTCTAAACCTCAACCACATTGCAGGGCCATCAGAGAGTGCCTCTGGGCCCGCGAAACGTCCAAGTGATCGAAAAGTCTCAGTTGTCGAGTTGCTGCTGTCCGTGCCATCCCCGCCTGCCAGCCAGTCACAGCAGGATTCCAGATGGAAAGACGAGGCGATGACATGAATTCGCCAATGATCGACGGTCTGGATCGCCCACGTGATGTCCAGGTTTCGGGGGTATTGGTCTGGGTACGACGGTGATGTTATTCGGGCCGTCCCGTACGGACGAATGTTCAGAACGTTTAGCGATGCAGATGTGTCTAGCACAGGGTGCAAGAAAAAACAATTCATTTTTCCCAAACAAAAATCAAATCCACATAGGAAAAACAAAGTCAAAACCCAGATCCCATAATCATCGGAAAGACGCAAAGAGCATGTTCAATCAGTTCGTGACAGTAGCCCTAGCGGGGTGGGAACGATGACAGTCTCGTCAGCGAGCTGAACTTCCTTCAACTTCGTCTTTTACACAAAAACGTAGCTACATAACACCTTTCTGAAAGGCTATGAAGTATTTTTCAAACACAACAAAGCAAGAAACAAAACAACACAAAACAAGCAAAACAAAACGGAAAAAAAAGAAAACGCAAAGCAAACAAAACAAAAACGAAACAAAAGAAAGTACAATTAAAAAAACCGGAACAGATTAGAACAAACACAAATCAAAATATGAATCCCATCTGCTCGACTATCTATAGTTTTTTTTTTTTCACGGCAGACATCAACTCTGATCAGGTGTCAAAATTTGCTATAACAAAGTTCTTTTGGAGCGCATAGGCCTACCGACCCGCAGACATGCCATCTTGTAAAAACAATGCTTCACGACCATTACCAAAGCACAAACTATAATCAATATCTAAATGCATACTTTGTAAACTCACACATTAATTCATACTATGATACTTTTAATTGTTATCTTAAAATGCACAATTAACACAATGAATCTCCATTTTACTGCAGTGTTCACTCTACCGCTTAAACTGCTTCGATCGACACGTCGGGCTTCCTAGTACATGTAAGTAACATTTTCACAATCACTTGCACTGTTTCAGTTTGCAAAGCCTTATTAAACACGCTCTTGACGGATTTTGGAAAGATACTTCCACCTACCTTGTAGACACATTGCTAAAAATAACACAACGATGCAATTACAAGTCTCCATTTTTCAGGGTTGAGGGAGCCAAAGCAGCGAAGATGTAAGATCAGTTTTAGTCTATCTTCAGCGAGGGGTAAAGGCAGAATGAGTACCCAACAAGGAACCACGCCGCGTTGTTAACTGTTTCTAGAACAAAAACACACAACTTCAGAACTGGCACAGGACAATGTATGTCATGGTAATATACTTTGCAAACTTCCTTTATTGAGAGATTTCATAATACCTTCTCTCAAAACCGACTATAAAGTAAACCTCAAATATAAAGTGTTGTTCCGCTTCGTTTTAGTTTAAAATAACAAATACAAGGAAGTGTCTGTTAAAGAGTAATAAACCGAAGAAACTGCGAGGGAAAACAATTCTTTTATCAAGAAGTTATTTAAAAATACGTCATTGTATTCTAAACATTGCCAGAAAAATATTGGAAAAGACATAACATTTTAGATGTCTCTTACTCTAGATTTTTTCAGCTGTTGAAACTAATTTCTCTAAGCATATTTGGCAATTTCCGGGATGCGTATTCGTTTTTTATACTGTCAGAGTGCATATTATTCAGCACACTGGGCCATATAATAAATTGGTTTCGCAAAGGTTAATCTCTAAAATTTCATACGGAGTATGTCAAAATTTACAGTTTGTATTTTGTTTGACGCTCCCTGCAATTGAAAAAAAAAACAACTGTAAAAAGAGGGGAGTTGTTTGTCCCCGAGCGCTAAAATGTGGCAAACCATTGAAGAATTAAAAGTAATATATGTATGAAAAGATAAAACTGGAGCAAACCCGAAATTACAGGCAGAAAGGCAGTCTGAGGAAAGATTCGATGAACCCGATACTAAGTGAGGATTGAGGAGCCAGGGTACCGTTTGCCTGCTTACAGGAAGGATTGAGCATCGGAACCTTGTTTGAAACCCCATGTAAAGGGTAACCATTGTCCGGAGTCGATGCCACAATTTCAGAACCTTTTAGCCTTGTGGATATTTACATTTACTTTTTTGTTTCTTTCCGAGAAAATTCTTTTTCTGGAAACCAATTACATATAAAAAAAACCCAAGCTGGAACCCTTGGCCCACGTGCCACGTGCTCAGACTTCAGCATTTAGTAACTTATTGTGGACGTGTAGTGTAATTCGTATGGAGCGTCAAACGTTGTCAACCTCATTTTCTGCTAGCAGATTTTCGGGATTTTGGACTTTGCCTAAAGCATTTTCAAAAAACGCAATTTTCCGCTAGGAGAAATTTGGATTTTACTTTAACAACTCTTCGTGGCGCGTCAAAAGTGGACAACTAAAAACTTCAAATTCCCACTTCTGGCAAAATTACTGTCATGCTCCAAAAGTGGACAAGACCATTTTCTCATTTTTTGCTAGTAGATTTTGGGTTTGGGGAATTCATAAAACCCTATTTTCTGCTGGCAGAAATTTGGATTTTACTTTGCCGACGGCGGGGTGGTCCAAAAGCGGACAAGTTGAAAACTGAAAACTGGGATTTATGAAAAGGGGTGGTGCAACTTCAAAAACCCGAACATCTATATGTACTTGCAGAAAATGAGAAAATAGGGTTGTCCTCTTTGGGAGCATCAAATAAAATTTGCTAGTGAAAATTTGAAGTTTTTACTTGTCCACTTTTCTCCTAGCGGAAAATTGCGTTTTTTGAGTAAAAATCTACTCACTGAAAATGAGGTTGTCCACTTTTGGTCTCCATAAGTAGGGACCTACGTGTATCTCCATCGCTGCAGAAAATTGCGGCTACAAACGGACTGGTGGCGACTTTATTGAAATAACACACTGCACGGGTACCAGTGTACACGTACATCGTTTAGAGTGATATTGCATGTACGGTATGCGTTACCAGCAAAAATTGCATTACGACGGTGTTTCCAAATTCCTACGTATGTCAGGGCTTGTCGCGCACAAACGGTACCCGGTAGGAAACCCATTAACGTTTACCGGCATCCAAGATGGCGAAGGCGTTGCAGAAAATCGTTGGATTGGGGCAAAGATTGGGAACTTCAGTGGTCACGCAGGGACCCAAAGTAGCAGGAGGTAAGATGTTGTCCATCCTGACTCAATAGACATAATGATAGTGAAGGTTTTAAGAGGGATTTGTTTTGTTTAAAGTGTTGTTTGTTGTACGCTTACGATGTTTTTCGTCAGGCCTGCGTAGGCCTACATGTGCTGATGTACATCATGTATGTCGAGTTGTCCGACATCTGATCTGGATGTACCTGTATATGATGTACTCATGTACTACATGATGTAGGATGTCGGACAACTCGACCGTTTGCCAACTCGAATTCGGATAGCCCCACTAGTGTGGCATGGACTCTCGCTACCGATCCATCCTCAGCTAAACATCCGTTTGTACGCAATTTGCGTGTCGGCGTGGTGAAAAATTTCGGCGCATTTCTTTTGCACACAGAAATGATCCTTGACCTCTCCGCATTCTAATTACATGTACCATTTAGGCCTAGGGCCTATTGAATGATTTCGCTCACGTTGAACAGGTATTTTCCAGTCTTTTTGCCTTCATCCATTTAATCTCACAGTTTCCGTTCTCATCACAGTCGCCACCTTGAAAATAAGGTCGTTGAACATTACGTCACTTGACCCCTAATCTTCTCGATGGCTGTTCCATGTCAAGACATATTACAACTGCTGCCCAAGTTTTGGAAGAGCCTGTTAGTATATGTATTATCTTATCGCACAGTCCTTGTATTAGATACAGGTATGTCTTGACATGGAACAGCCGTCGAGAAGATAAGGGGTCAAGTGACGTAATGTTCAACGACCTTATTTTAAAGATGGTGACTGTGAGCGCGTGCCCATGAGATTGAATGGGCGAAGGCACAAGACTGGAAAATACCTGATCAACGTGAGTGAAATCATTCAATAACTGGTTTTTAGAAAGCGGAGAGGTCAAGGATCATTTCTGTGTGCAAAAGATATTGCGCCTATGATGATAAGTGAGTGCGCCGAAATCTTTCACCACAATGACACACAAATTGCGTTTATGGATATATGGCTAAGGATGCAGCGATAGCAAGAGTCCTTGCCACTCTAGGGGGGCTAGACTTCGGACAACTCAACAGTTGAGACAACTCGACCATTTGCCAAGTTGTCCATTAGGACAACTTGACTTTGACAGAGAGACAACTCGACCAGTGAGATCTCTTCACATAATACAGTCGTTCTCCCAGTTCAAGATAGTGAAATTATTCAGTCAGATTGCAGCTCTATAAAAATCCTCAAATTCCAGTGAAATGTGGTCACCGTCCACCTTGTGTGATAAAAATACCACTGTTAACACCAATTCAGTTTCAAATTTTAAACTTTTAATTCGGACGTACAGGATCAACAAAAGTGGTGACACTTTTCCTCAGTCTGGATCTGTTTCCGGAAAGTAACCACGCGAGCGGCAAATCTATTTTCAGCCAGAACCATTTTAAAAATCTTATTTTCTAATGAAAAATTCCTCAATTCAGAAAACTTGGTTCATAAATAAGAATTCGTATGAATTTTTTAAAAATTGGATCTTGTGTAAATTTCGACTCAACTCTTTCAGCTGAACAGCGCGAGCCATCAACAATACTACTTTGTGTCGCACAGCTGACGAACCCATTGTGTCACCCACATTTCTGCAACGTCCGTATCTAGCGAGATGAGTTTGCAAAGTAGATTGCGTGCATACACTTAATGCGTGATCCAAAACTAGGAAACAATATGCATTCAGTTTTCAGCCAGTTTTAATAAAATGCAACTTTGAAAGTCATTTTGATTAAACAGACATGAGATGCAAGAGTTTACACGTATATGACTGTTGAGTATGAGAAAAAGGATTTGGGATCACTCGCAGTGAGTGACATATATCGCTCTAGACTATTCGTCATTTTTCCCCACACCGTTCCAAAATGTCAAAGTGCGAATCAGAATTCTGGCCAAAATTTTCCGAGAGCAAGTTTTGTTCAAGAAGAAGTTTACATTTCACTTCAAACCCAAACCTGTCTGAGAATGCAGAACTGAAGGACAACTCCAAGGAGGTAGGTTTTCATTTCAAGCTACCATGACTGTAATACATATCATACTGGCCATATACGTGCAGCGGGGGGTGCAAGATCGGTTGACTGCGCAAAGAATGACTTAATACCGACGACTTGTCTCAACGGTCGCACAACAATCCTGAATTCTCATTATATCTATGTACAGGTATATTTAGCATTATGTTTGCAAATCTCCAGTAGCCACGCCCTTACGTTCCATATTAGGCCAATGATGTCATCAATGGCCGTGCAAAAAGTTTGATTGGATACTGATCAGAGTAGGACTCATGCTCGCTCAATAAGGCAACTCCTGCACATGTACATGTACACGTACCGGTACATGTACTCCAAGCACACTCTAAATGTACATATACATACATGTACATTTACATGTATACATGTACCTCATAACATGTACGTGTACATGTACACTGTACATACATGTGTGTACTGTTTATATACATGTACATGTAGGTCTACATGTGTTGGCATGTACGTGTAAGGGTTAACTGCTTGACATGTATGTTTTTGTGTGGAATCGTCCTACATGCATATGACAGTTTTTGTCTCTGACCTCAATACGCAGATGCGGTGCAGTGGACAAGGCCCCGCCTGTCCAAGTTCTGGTACTACGCCCGGGTGGAGCTAGTCCCTCCCATGCCGTCCGAGATCCCCGCCATCCAGAAGGGCTTCAGCGAGGTGGTGGCTAGCGCACGCTCAGGGAAATTTATGAACCTCACCACAAGGGTAAATAGTTTTCCGGACTATAGGCAACGGGTGAATAGTCAATATTAGTGACCCAGGGTATTGGAAGTTGACAAACTATGTGAAGAGTTTATTTCTAAAATGCGGTAGGTGCCAATTTGGTATCCTTCAGAATCTTACCCTCTCTTAGTTGCCGGCCATCAGTTTCTGCAGCGTTTAGACAGCGCAACATAACTTTAATGAGTCTGTACAGTTACGAAGACGTTTAAGGATAAATGGTACACTGCTAAGCTCTTCGATCTTTCATAATTGTGGTAAAATTGCATGTTTTTCAAATGGATATATCTCATTTTGGAATTAAACCCTTCATGTGTTAGTTTACTTCGCTTTGCGTTTGAAACTATGCATACATAGTTTTATCAGCTTCCAATATGGTGGAGAGCCTAAATCGACTGTCCACCCAAAATGAAACAAAGTTATACAGTTTGCGCTCGTTATAACAAAGTTGCCAGGACCAATAGATCACTTTGTTATAACCAGGAACTTTGATGTACATGTACATGTTGTTAGATGATTGGAAAAGCAAAGAAGAATCCAAGAAATTGAGATTCTCGACATTCTTTGTAACAGTGGTTTTATTATGAGAGTTGACTGTATTTTGTGTCACTGTAATTCAGACTCAGCTGCCATTTCAATAGACCTAAAACACAATAAAGTAACGCAGTGTTTACTGTGGTGCATTGTGGGTGAAAGGTGGGGACAACAGTACACGTGTTATTGCTAGAACTTCATGCGCATGGAAAATTGTGAACAAGATCCTTAGATTGAGAAGGCCTGTGTTTTCCAAAATAGTTCCGTGTTAACTTGAGTGTGCCATTTTGTGTATCAAACTCACGGCGAATGCCAGGGCTTCACAAGACTGCAAGTTTGCTCCGTCTAACGTCAGGCAAAGGCTCGCATGGCTGACTGTCATGTCCGCCATCTTTGATTTCACCCACAATGCGCTGCAGTAAACATTGCGTTCATGTACAGTGGAACGCCGCTATAATAAACACGACGGGGTCCACGCTAAATGTTCGGTACAACAGTCATTCGGTATAGCAAAATTTACTGCTGAACGTTTCGATGCCATGTTGAATAGTGCCCTCTCTTGTCTAACTGAAGTGCGCCCTCGTGTGATACTGTGATTTGCTGTTTTCATGATGTTTTGCCGTTGCATTCACGTTTGAGGTTTCTAGAAATGTATCTGTTAATTATTTTTGTTTTTTATTAAATCTTGAGTTACAAAACTGAGATTTAGTTTATCCTAAAACTCATGAAGCTACCGCTCAGGATCGATCTCTGATACTGTACATGTACATGCTGTGGCAAATCTCGGTTGATTTGCAAAGAACTGCATAATGTTCGATAGGTTTTGTGCACAAAATATTGGGAGCCAAGGACAATGTTCGGTATAGCCGAATGTTCGATATTGCGGTGTTCGGCATAGCGACATTCCACTGTACATGTACCGGTATGTGCGCCATTATGTTTTAGGTCAATTGCAGGAGTGAAGGAACGGCATCATGTACATGTACAATGTACCGCAGTGTCAGTGTAACACAGCTACGGTACATGTACATGTAGGGCAATGCTCGTGCATGGGCACACTCACGTAACATGGTGGTAACTCGCGTTAAATGGTGGTAACTCGCGTTACATGGTGGTAACTCACGTTACATGCTAATTCGTGTTAAACTTTTTCTTGACATTTTTGTAAACTGATGGCACTGTATATTTTGGCAAACATCTTGCTCAGAGAATCAAGGTGTGATAAGTTTAGAAATTACCAAAGCCAATAAATTACCTCTCATAATTTTTCTGAATGAAAAAAAATTATTGTTTGGTGCAATGTAACTTGCGTTACATGGCCAAAATGCATACATGTACTGTACATGTAAATCTTTGTGTGATGATGAAATATTTTTGGAAGGTGGTGTGGAAATTTCCTCATAAGGGACTGAAGTACATGTACATTTACATGTAGACCCATTTTGCTTCTCTAAATTGAAATATAGAACTGCTGGCTTTTTTTTTTTCTATTTTCAAAAATACAAATTCAGTTAAGCATATACTGTAATTTAGCAGTTTGGATGACTAAAAAAATTCCTTCAGCATTTATAACTGTATTTTGCAAAATATTCCACCGATTGATGTACATGTAATTCCTTTGTTTCTTTGACTTTAACCCACATGGGTAAAACCTAAGTACAGGTACATGTACTCCTTTCTTTTGCCTTGTGATAAACTTGACATTTTATTGTCAAGTCTACCTTCCCATGGAATTGCCCTTCAGCTATCTGAAGTCGGAAATGGCCACTCTATGGTATAAATATGATCACATTAGGAAAAATGGGTTGCTTTTGTCACTGATTTAGGCGCTATTTAAAGCATTGGATGAACAAACAATTGATGATTTGACATGTAGCTGCAATGAATTTTTATCTTTGTACTCTTCTTCATTGTATGAAACTCTTACACACTCCTATTTGGTTAATTGCACTGAGAAGTGGATGCTTTTAAACAATGAAAATTATCCATGCTTTTCCGGACAACTGAGGGCGCTCTTGCTGTGAAATCATCTAAGGAAGACATGGTTCAGTGCATACATACATACATGTAGGTGTTTCTGTTCAAATTGTGAACTCGGAATTTACTAACTGAATACTGAAAACATTTCTGATAGAGGGGTTGATGCTTTCTTATTGCTATGCACATTTATAAACAACAGTGAATCAGCAAAGAAGAGAAAGTTTAGTCCAGGAAAATGACTTTTTTGTGTACAAACTAATTTAACATTAAGGCCTCTTCCTGAGATGACATCACAGTTTTGCTCATGAATATGGAAATGCTCATTAACAGAAAACCCAGAAGGCTTTAAAATACCATTTGAACTCATGAAACAAAGGTTGAAATAAGGTAAACTGAGGCACAAAAGTGCAATTCAGAGGTTTGTAATCACAAAAATTGATCACAGCTACATGTACCCTTTAATAGAGCATATCCAGCATTGGTGTTACTTGAGTCGAGGCGCTGCATCATTAATACCCCCAGCTCAGCTGGCTCATAAATACCACTGAGAACATCTCGGCTGCCCTTGCAGCGCAGCTCAACGCTGCCAGTTTGGGCAAAACGCAACTAATCCAACACAACCATCTCCTCCCTCATGGGTACCCACTTTACAGCCCTGGTCGGTGAGACGGACGAGGATAAACTGATCTAACATGTCTAACCAAAGTTGCAGCACGTAAACCAGGTGCCGGATTTGAGCCCCGGACCCAGCATGTACCGGTACATGTACATTGTACAGTGGAACTCTGTTAGAACAAGATCCTTGGAACTTCACAAATTACATGTACATGTAGTTACAGTAGTTTTGATACATGTACATGTACATGAAGTTACAGTAGTTTTGATACATGTACATGTAGTTACAGTAGTTTTGATACATATGTACATGTAGTTACAGTAGTTTTGATACATGTACATGAAAATACAGTAGTTTTGATACATGTACATGTAGTTACAGTAGTTTTGATACATGTACATGTAGTTACAGTAGTTTTGATACATGTACATGTAGTTACAGTAGTTTTGATACATGTACATGTAGTTACAGTAGTTTTGATACATGTACATGTACATGTAGTTACAGTAGTTTTGATACATGTACATGTAGTTACAGTAGTTTTGATACATGTACATGTAGTTACAGTAGTTTTGATACATGTACATGTAGTTACAGTAGTTTTGATACATGTACATGTAGTTACAGTACATGTACCTTACATGTACATGTATGTTATCAGTAATGGAAAACAAAGACGAACAAAGAATTGGGACCTAAAATTGTCCTTGTTAAACATGTGTACCGGTAAATATGACCTTGTATAATATGTAACAGTGCTCTTCTTACATGTACATGTACATGTATGTTCGACTGTACATGGGTAAATCCTGAATTTAGGCGTCCAAAAGTGTGACATGTTGGCATCCCAGTTACATCTGACCTTTGTTATTTGACATCTAAATATCATTGGAATCAATTTCAAATTATTGCTGCCCTGCATTTGTTTGGCAGGTAGTTTTCATTAATTCATCACTCTTGGAAATTAGAAAATGTGTTCTGAAATTACAAAATCACATGCCAGATGTGAAAAGGGCTCACGAAAAAAGATGGACACCTACATGTACATCTAATTTCTGGAATTGCCCACATGTACATGTATATTCAGCATGTTCAGGAGTAAGAGATCCAAATCTCTGGGCCTCATCCTTACTACAGGATCATGTACATGATCTTTATTTACTGATTTATGAGTATTTCTATTAATTTATTTTAGTTTATTTAACACCAATCACAGAATGAAATGGCAGTTGAGAAGACAGTGAAGAAATGTTAAGTTTTAGAAGAGTGAGGGAAACCTGGATAAATATTTCAGGAAAAACCCACGGAATCAGGCAGGTACTGAAAACTCAATCCACGTGGTGAGTTGCTGACCTTGGTGGGATTCGAACCGTGGCCGCAGGGGTGAAAGGAGAGGAAAAACCCACTGCACCAACCGTACTGTCATTACACATCTCATCTTGATCTTTTTTTTAATATATATCACCAGGAGGCATTCCGTAACACCCTTGTCTGCGTGGAGGTGGCGTTCTGGTTCTTCGTGGGCGAGCAGATCGGGAGGCGGAGTATCATCGGCTACAACGTCAAGTCTGACCACCCGGAGCCCAAGTACATTTAACGACAGCTGACAGCTGAAGCCTGCCAGTTCCAAGCCCAAATTTGTGCCGGATCACCCAGCACCCCTCTTTTAATAGTGGTGCTTCTGGGCGGTTTGCACGTTGAAGTGTGATTTAGGTTATTTTTCTTTTCTTGAAAGTTTGAGCAAAACAATTTGAGAAAGTAAAATTTAAATGATTGCATGTGTTTCGTATTTAAGACTGGTTTTTATTTAAAGAGAAATCTTTAGTGGCTTCGTTTTCAGTAAATTAATTGATGAACACTGTTTACCCTAACCCTTCTGGAGTATTTTGGCAAGAAACCTTGCTAGACAAATCGGCCTAGCCTGTGTCTCTTGTCAAAGTGCATGTAACTTCCCTGCCCAGTGTAGCAAGATCCAACAGGTCAACTCTCCCCAAGGCCAAGCAGCCTAGGAGTCTGTGGTTGCCAGACACCGCAAGATCCAGCAGTGGCATTGTTCCACGGGACTAGCTCCTATTGTCTCGACATCGCCAGTTTCACCGGCTGCTGTCGATTGCCTAGGGCATCAAAGCACGTCAGACTTTTACACCTGCTGCACTATGCTGTGTCTGGCAGGGCTAGGGTTAAGGAAGGATAAATTAGGCTTTTGATTTTATTTCCAACATAAATAAATACCGTTTCCTACGTGTACACGGTATGGCTATGACAGAAGTGGAGATGGAAATGACGTGTGTGGCTTTGCAAGTCATAACTCATTGACTCATTGCGTAGTGGCTGAAGACACATACATGTACATTGTACATGTATACTGTGTGTACATTTTAGCCACAGTCGGTTCATTCAGACATAGCCGTTGTGTTTGCCACACAGGAAGGCGGTGTCCACTTTTGTTGCCTACAGCAACAAGAAGTACACAAATGTGCGTAAGGTGTAAGCCACATGTAGTCGTGGCTTCATGCATTCTCCATACGTGTAGGTGCACTGATTACATCTAGCCACAGCCAAACCACTCAGACGCGGCGTTATACGTGTACGTCTCCCAGCCTTTACGGAAGAGTCCTAAAGACTACTGGTGTTTAGTCTTATTACTGCCCCCGACTCGACCTTATGTGGACAGCTTCCCAGTCTAGGCTTACCATGTATGGTAATCCGATTATTGCCTCTATGCATCAATACCTTTATTTCCAACACCATTTACTTTTTAGCATCAAGCGCATAGGTTGTGTTCCACGAATCCATTTGTGAATAAATTACTGTTGTTTAGAAAGTTGTTAATTTGAAACCTTTGAAGTTGAATTCAGTGTTGAGATTATTTCATGTTCAAGAATTGTGACGTGTTGCAGGGTGCTTTAAAGAGACATAATGTGACATGACTAAACATTACTGACAAAATAAATGAACAAGAGCCATAACCAAAGTCCACCCACATCCCCATACATGTACATGTGCATTAAGCATGTAGGCTTTCATGTGCCCTTTATACACAGAGTTGAGTGCAAGTGCGTGACTTCTTGTTTTAATGTTCAACAAAGTTATTACCAGATACATGTATTTCAAATTTACCAGAACCACACATACAAGAGAAATATTTTACATTGTGCTACCGAAAACCCATCACCTTTCCGTCAAATTTGCACTTAAATGCAGTCCCACAAACTACCAAAATAAATACATGTAATCAAAGGTATTTTACAGAACTTGTACTGCTTCGTATAGAACAGGGTTTTTTTGCAGGTGTATAATTATGACCTAATGACTAAATCAAATACAGGTGATTTATTGTTAGGGACCAGATAACTGTGGTCGTCGAGACATCACAAGACCGGACTGAAGACCACACACCAGACTTCACAAGACAAGTCGCAAGTAACAGTATGAACAGTCGCAAAGGAATGCTTTTGTTGCAGTTCAGGTGTAGCTTGTGACTTGAACTCAGACTAGAGGTCTTGTGTTGGTCTTGTTTCAATATTTTTTCAAGGTAGGTAATCGATGAATTTGAACTGTGAAGGGTGGTTGGTTGCTATACATGATATCAGAAATGGTTTACAACTCGATTTGTCAGTATTTTCTTTCGCAGCTTGTGGTTTCCCGTGGAGGATTGGACTTTGCAGCTGTCCCTTTGGTAGAGTCCTTTCTGAGAAATGAATGGACTACCGTGCTTATCTCCATGAGCAGCTAGGCCATCAACACGGGCCTTCATCGGGATAACTTTGTCGAAAAAGGGGGACCTGACTTCATAGATAAATGTATTTAATTGATATGTACTTGGTTGGTCTTAGACGTCGTTCCAGACCAGTTCGGGAGGGTGGATGCTTGTGGTGGCTCCAGCCAAAGGTGAGGGATGTTATCCGTGTGCGTTCTCCGGAGCCAGTCTTTAACGTCCAAGGCCAGTCCGGAAATATTCCCTACATTAGCCAAGTTGCTAGCAACGAGCTAGCCGCCGTTTAATGTTTCGTACACGGGCTGCAATTCGTCGGTAGGCGGTGTTAGTTGCCGTTCGAGTCTTGCGTCCGACTCCCCGTTGTGCTGGTCTGAAGACTGTTGGTTGTTTCCCGTATCTAAATAAAATGAAAAGTCGTGAATATTCAGACACTGTCGAACTATCATACAGATACGTGTAGGTCTATAGAACAGGCGCGGTTCTATCTACGGGGTGCAAGGGCGACTTTGTCTCCCCCCACCCCACTACCAAGAAAATGGGTATAGAACCCCCTGGTGTAGAGCAAAAACCCGGGGCTTGCTTCAACGCTATAATTGCGATTAATATAAGTTAAGCTTTGACTGGCTGAAACAGTAACACGGAGCAAGTAGTGGCATAATTTAAAATCTTTGAATAATCTCCGGTGTAGTGCAGCTGCAACTTATTCTCTAGAAGTGCCCCCCCTCCTGAAAATAATGTGTGCCCCCCTCATTGACCTCCACCCCCGGAAATTCGGCCCAAGTTACCGCATTGAGTGCAAGTGTCCTGCGACATCCCGGTACCATGCTGGAACCCATTGATATTATGCCAGTCATTTTTTAATGATACATATGGATGTAGGCCTAGATCCCAGTATAACAAACTATTCGTTTAAGAAAATGAATTAAAAAGGAAAATCCTCCCCCTGATACATTTAGCCAGGACGCTCTCATGTTAAAAAAATTGACAATTGATATATTTGATTTAAACGGTTTCCTCTCCAAGAAATCCAAGAAGTGTTCTCCTTTAAAACAGACTACAGTTTTTTAAAGCAAAACTTGAGTCGCGATCCATCCTCACCGGCAAGTTTCTTCTTTCTGCGCGTGCGGCATTTCCAAATCACGCCACCGCCGAATAACAGCCCCACTGTGAAAGGAAAAGCGTTGTTATAACGTTTGACAAAACAGAGAAGTGAAAAAAAAGTCAAACGCCTCTACTTTCACAGTCTCCTATTTCTGTCACACGTACGTGTACTTAGTATCCCCAGAAAAATATCCCCCTCCCTCGCCAGCTTCATCCCCGCCCCCAAAAGTCTAGTCTAGTGTGATGGCTTTTCACATAATCCAGTGGGCGACTTTGAGACGCTTAGTGGCGGCAGACAAGCCGGCCGTTTTCCCCAGTTGCGTGTGCGTGCTCGGAACTACGTGGAACCACAACCCTTGGCCCTTTTAGTTAAAATAATAAAAGCAACATAGCTCCTTGAATCACCCCAACAAATAAAATAAAGAAACAAACGCCACAGCAAAAAGAAGCAAACAGAAGTAACACCCCTAGCTCCCCAAGAGACGAGACAAAAAAGCTCATAAAACATATGAAAACCCACCTTCAAATAACACCCCAAAACAACCCCAAACAAATAACAAAACACCCCGACAGACACCTCGACAAGAGAGCAAAGATAAGGTAGATCCAGCAGAGGCAAACACCAACGACAATAACAAAACTTACAAACTACCACGAACGCCGACACGATTCCCGTAGCCAAGTTCACAATCGCTTCCGCGCCATGTCCGGGTTCGTTTCTTGGTCTTACAGCCAGCCTGAAAACCACGTTTATTTTCACATCCAAACCGTGACTATTAAACATGTAAGTCTGATCTTCTGTGATGTTATTAACTTCAAGCGCACAGAAAGTGGGCCTGTCAGGGGATTGTTGGGTGATGTTTCGCATTCACTGCCGCCATTTCCAAGGAATCGATCCCGGATTTGCTTCACTGGAAATTCCCAAACTTAACTGTACCAGGCATGGCACGAAAAGGGGTAGAAGGGTACCCCCCAACAAGTCCAATCCCTATACACACTCCAGCCTGTTGTCACTTTAACCCCCCCCCCAATGTCTGAAAAGAATTCGTGAGATACCAGTATAACTATGACCAACACAGAGGCGGGGGTCTCTCTGTCCCATGGCTGGCTTCATAATGTACCAAACACTGCCGAAGGGAAAGTTGTCATCAAAAGCCGACATGACAATAGTATCGCAACCAAACCGAGCTTGAAGAGGTCTTTGAAAGCACCCGTTTCTCATTTTACAGAGAAACGGGACTTCGAGTGTGACCGAAGTGTATGACGTAGGAACATGACTCCGTTTTGTTAAAAAGAGGGGCCGAGTGGGGGAGAGGACCTTCGACCTGAACATCGAACTAAATGCGGCACTAGGCCTAGTTGTAGCATTCAGGATCTTTTCGGCGCAAAACGGCTGAATCAACCACAGTAACTATCTCTGCCCCAGCTCACAGGGTACCGGTACCCAATTACTCCTGGGTGGAGAGAGGCAATGAGTGACAAGGTGCCTTGTCCAAGGGCACACTACCTATAAACAAAATGAGGTAACCTCCTGTCAAATCAGTTTTCACCCAATTTGTTGAATGATGATACGTAGCAGAAACAAGTTGTCTGCGGCTGTTTCGCTTTCTTTCAAGAAGAACCAGTGAAAATAGAATATGGCATTTTTTTGTGAAAGCAACCTGCTGTACTTTTTCAAAGTTGCTGGCCTGAACTATCTTACTTTGATGATTGGTTGCTGTGTAGATACCTAGCAATAAACTAATGAACAACCCTTTACAGGAATGTTTTCTATGAGCTAAATAATCTTGGTTTTACAGCTTTCATGAAAAACGTATTTAAAACGAACATGGTCGTCCATTCCCAGCAATAGCGCCCTCAGTAGTCAGGAAAAATCATTAATGTAAAATATAATATAAAAATGCACTTTCCGATACTTTCACCTCAATGTTTTTTTCATTTAGTTTTAATACAGCAAAGAGTATCCAAAAGTAGAGAAAAGTGCGTGGTAGAGAGTTGAAAGAAGTCTTTGTTGAAAATCTATCAGCACTTTAATTCCATTGCTATAAAGACCGGGATTCCAAGAGCTTCCCACATGTAAGAGGCCACTGTCGCTGAACAGCCTACGCCTGCTGGGGTAAGCAGTAAAGTGTTTGCAGACCGTTGATCTTCTCGTTGGCGAAGTGCGTGTCCATGCTGACGGTGACCACCGGATGGGAACAATCCCCTGGCACGCTGAGGGCGCTGAAGTCGTTGTCCATGCAGAGGGCGGCGCGCATGGGCAGCGGCAGCTCTGGGGTGGAGGACACCCGGACTTCTTTGCAGACACGGAAGGGCTCCGATGGATCGTCTGGAGAGTGGCAGAAACAAGATAACTACAGACGACGCCTTTTTCTAGACCTCTTGTTTAGCTCTAGAGAAAATGTTCAGCCGAACAGGTTTAACAGACTAGATGCTGTGCATCTTAGTTTTATTATAATGTCCCGCCCCTGACTAACGTGTCAGTTCGATTTTCCAACAGCGCATGCCCCAAATGAAGCGCGTCTGAGGTCGTTAGGACGCACGTGCTAGATCTGCCCTATCAGCGCAGCTTATGTGGACTGGCGCATATTGTGCCTTGTTTCTCAGTGACCGTGCTTTTTGAAATACTTAATTAACTAACCTGTTTCTGGCTTTCTACTTAAGAGCTCTGTAAAACCATGCCCTTGTCATGGAATATGCAAAAGTGCCAACTCCGGGCTGTAAAAACGGGAACATGTTTGCCACACTTTCCAACATAGATTCTTGAATGATTGTAGATAGTGGTGACGCAGGAAAAAAAATACACGTAAAGTGTCCCCACTTTTACATTGGTTCCGACAGGTTATGACCCTCATGATGTTTGGCAATGTAAATTAGCCGCCATCTTGCTCCCTCCGTTGGCAGCATCCAAGACCGGCTTGCGAAGCGTGATGACCAATCAAACGCTCCCGTGTATCCCTTACCCACATAAATCTGGTTCCCAGACCAGTAGATACCAGCTATTTAGTATAATAGGTCTGGCATCTGCCATGACAAAATTGGAACTCCAATCCTTTTCAAAAAATATCCGAAAACTGGCCATAGCTTGATGAACCAGGTGATTTCGGGATGTTATTGTTAATGTACTGGTCCTTTTTTCGATTTGTTTCGATTGGATATTATTTCTACTACTGTGTATCGTTTTTAAGTGGTTATTCTCAAAACCTTAAGAGGACACGCACTCTATTTATCCCAGACATAACGTCATAAATCTTCCACTGCTAAGTTTTCTGTATTTGTCAATTCAGGCTACCCACGCTGTACGTCAGGGAACCGTTGGATCCGCGCACCAGATACTTAAAGCTATAATCAGACGCATCGTGTGGTCTTAACGTCCACTCGTACGAACGCTTGCATGAAGAATTCCAGTGCTTAATTCCTGTAGGTCAAGACGCCTTTCCACAAATGCGTCAGTCTTAATATCCTTGCGTTCAAATAACCCCGAATTTAAGCAGTTACCTTGGACGAACGTCCAGTACCAATCCTGGACGCCGTCTTGGATGCTCGCTTCAAATTTGTAAGGCGCTGAAGTGTACTCAAACACATCTGAAAAAAAAAATCAAATATTCTGAATAGTATCTACGTAGAATATCAACTGCATCACGTTCCTGACAAGCCCAATGGATACCAATATAGAAATATTGTGTACATGTTCGCGTTTCTTGAAGTACAACAAGATAGAAACTGCGCTGCTGACCGATGAATTAAACGGGAAAATTAGGACGTCCAGTATGCAGAGAAATACGGTCTTGTAGTGCATGCATAGGAGACTGAAATCTATTAGAAAGTACTGGAAAAGTGCTTATAAAGTATCCCTTAATCAAAAACTCAGCTCCTGTAATAAAGTGATGTCTAATTTACAAAGAAGTCAACATTTATCTGGTATTGTTTGCGTGTGGAACCTTGTTCAAAACAGTCAGAAGTGCTTTCGTTAGTTCCCTAGCTTAATTGTTTGGAAATCGTGCCCTCCAAGTCGTACAAAGAGCTGGTGTCCATTATGGAAAACTTCCTGAGGGTATACCGTACTTAGATACACCAGACCGTGGCTACGAGCAGAGTAGCAATGGCCGCAGGCAGATCTGTTGTCGCTACAAATCATGTTCACCGCGACGAACCCCTGAAAATGTCAGAAACAAAACCAAACTAACCTCTAAAAACTAAACCTTATGTACGCGTACTTGCCCAGCCTGTGAGTCATGCGTCATAGTGAAGTTACAAATCATGTTTTTTTTTATTGTAATATTATCAAACGGCTGTTTGTGAAACTACGATTCTTAATCCTTCTGTTTGTTCACGTGGGACAGCATCCTATTGTAACTTTAACTCACAATTAAAGAAAGGCAAATTAAGTTTGCATTTTGGCCATCGATGGTTAATTAAAAATATCACTGATGTGTAGACTTGTCACCAGTCGTATTTCATTGTCCATAAAACCCAAAAGTTTGTAAAGTTTTTGCCATCTTTCTCCCACTAGCATCGCCTACCACTTTTAGCCAACTATTGAAATACAGTTCCCGAGGCTTTCAAGGCAGCAAACAGATTTCCAACTTTCCTTACCAAGTGCGAGTGATCAGGATCCCGACTTCCGTCGCCCCAGTTGGCCTCGGCTGTTCCAAAGAGCAACAAATACAGCAAACACAAAAAGGAAACCCTAAGCATGATGGCCTTGTTTTGTTTTGTTTTGTTTTGTTTGTTTGTTTTTTAAACGAAAACTTCCGGCTGAGTACAAGTCCTTCTTTAAGCCCAGCAGCCTAGAGCGATGGTATCCTAAGACGGTCTGGCGAATGGTGCTTTTTGTCAAGCATTGGACGACAATAAAATGAGGAGAAATGCATTATATGCATAAACACGTGTCTGCCCTGTCCTTCATGAATAATGTAACCCTCTAGTAGAACAGACCATCTTCAATCCACGCATATTAATATCAAGATGAGTTCATTACAGTCAACTGGAAGGAACGTTTTTGTAATAGATACCATTTGGAATCATTTCGATACAAGGACCAGTTTAAATATTCTTCGTTGCCCTGAAGACCGGGTAGGGAAAAATACAGACTGGGTAAAAACAATTTTGTTGAGTCTTCAATCCAATCCACGCAAAACTAAACTGACAACTAACGCTTATAACTAAACCACCCCCCCCCCCTAAAAAAATAAATCAACCTTAATCCAGACCAGACAAGAACATGCAAATGTACCTACAAAATGAACCCCCTCCATTTTTTATTGATTTGTTGTTTATTGATTTGTTTGTTGTTGGGGTGTTTATTGTCTGTTTGTTGGTTGTGGTGGGGTTTTTCGTTCTTTTGTCTGTACGTTGTTGCTTATCCGTTTGTTTTGTACTCTACAATGGCAGCTATACAGGAAAAATAGGTCCTCTCATGCAAGTGAGGTTATTTATTGCAAGAATATCTGGGACGTTTGATTTCAATTCTAAACACAGCCTCTGTTGTTTTGGCCACTCGAGGTTGAAGGCGTTGAAAGTCTCTGCTTGCTACCACTGAGTAAGTAAAACTAGAAAAGGAGCTTAACATTGGAATTTCAGGCTATTCGTGGTGAAAGACTGCAGTAAGTGGAAAGGCTTGCGGTAACACCATGCGAAGGAATGTATCTCTTATGAGTACGTGTGGTTCTGAGTATCATCCCGGTTCTTTTCAGAACCACACATACTCATAACAGATACATTCCTTCGCATGGTGCTACGATCCCGCAACCTTTCAACTTATAAGCTTAACATTTTGGAGGAAGTGTCTCTGATAAGATGAAAATGGCATGTCCGATTTGTGTAAGCTATTGGCGCCAAAATGATTACAAGACATCACTGCCGCAAAACAGCTTGACGGCTCAGTACATTTTTTTTCCTTTTTTACTGCAACAATATTGGAGAAGATGTTTGGGTAGTTCTGCCTCTGGCTCATACAGGATTGACCCTGTAATGAGCAGGTTTTTGGTATGTCCTAAAGCCCTGCGTACATTGATAATTATCCCATTAACCATATTCCAAATACGATCGACTGTAAAATCACTAATTAAGATGCAAGGCCTTTATTCAAGCGTGGTGATCCACTTACGGAAGTCACCATGCCGAATTGTATTTTAATTTGCATACCATGAATAATTCCACTATCATGAATAGTGCTATTACCATTACACATTACATAACACGTTTAGATTTGGGGGCCTACTCAGAAGGATTGTGACCCGTTACCATCCATTATTAGATTATGCAAATGAAACGTAGAATACATTCAATAGTATCTAGTACAATTAACAATTTAAATTAGCTCGTGGGACTGCTAATAAATGCAACCATATGGCTTTAAGGATAATCTTAAAACCATGCGCGTGTTGCAATGAGCCTCGAGCCGGACCAAGAGAGGGTGCAGTTTTTATTTTAGCTACTGAAGCTCCTTTGGTGGGAATTGAAGTTCGCTGGTTCACGAACGAGTTTCAAACGCACGCGTTTACGGTCGCATCGCTACCAACAATTAACACTCCTGACCAACGTGGCTCTTTTCAACCGATGAGGGGGAGCTTCTGATCGAGGCGGATAACCAGTCTTAATGCTATCATGATCAGCCTCGTGGGGTTGCCTTGTAATCGGTCTGACACACACACGCAAACAAAATCGCTGGAACATCCACAAGTAATCCGCTTTAGGGGCGGATCCAAGACCTCTTTCTTAGGGTTTCGGAAAAGTTTTATTTGAACAGGGTGTTACTACACGGACTTGTTACCGTTGGTGAAGCCATTTCATCTCTTTGTTTTGTCCGTATCCGCACAAGCAAATGAGACAATAGTAACTTTTAGACGTACCCCCCCCCCATGGCAATAAGAGAGGGAACTGACTTTTAAACCTCCTCGGATCCACGCCTCATTCTAGGATCCACGCCTGCGCTGACCACAGGGACTATCTGCAAAACACACGAGCCTGCTTAATTCTGGAGGAAAACAGCGAGTTTAAGTGCTTCCGCCAGTTCCAGTGTTGTTATTGATGAACTTGTAATAGTAATGACCGCGACGCCGCTCCAATTGGAGAATACCGCCTTAATTCGATAAGGTGGTAATTGAGATGAGCGCGGCCGGGCCCCCCGCCGGCCCTGCGGGCCGCGGCACGGAGAACTGGCCCCGACCCCGGCCCGTCCGCTGATTGGTCCTGACACGTTCAGGTGCCGCGCTGATTGGGAATTAGTCACCAATTGGCTGAGTGTGAGACACTCGAGCCGAGCCAATCACTATAGGAAGAGGGCTTCGTTGGCGGTAGGGGGACACAACGGCTGTTGCGTGGTCTGACGGTCAGCGCCGCCCGTGCGCAAGAGGAAAAGGCGATCAGCTGGTGGCGCTATCCACCGTGTGTAATTTGACCTAAAATTGTAGGTATTATTGTCAACTCACACGTGTTCTTTGCTTCGGCATGTAAACAGGCGGAACCTCTGGGCTCAGTGGCATATGGGGGGGGGAGCGACGCAGGAGGCAACCTTCCCCCACTTTTTGTTTAATTACTTCATAGGTGAGTAGGAAAGAAAGTAATCAGTATACTGTGTCTAATATAATTACTTTTCTTTTATCGTAGGTAGGGTTAGAGGCGTCTGTCCCCGGGAAAGATCGAGACATCACCGATGCCAGCAGGGTTAGGTTCTCCCTGTTGGCAGGGCAGACGTATCCCCATACTGCGGTTTGGGTACTAGCGCGGTGACATTCATTCGTTTATCCTTATTCATGTATCCTTATCCTTTCATTTCTTAAATTAATTAATTTTTACGTTACCTTGTACTGCGCCGTTGATCATTTTTTTATGGAAACGACGCATTATATTTTTTTCAATTATTATTACTATTATTTTATCAAATATTAGCACCAAAAGCCGTAGACAACAACAACACGGGAAAAAAAAGATGTCGGGACCGTAAGGCTTTTGATTATTTTTCTCCTCAACATCATGTTGAAAGAGTACAAAACCGCATTCGCTTTTGAATTTGACCCTCGTGACCAAAAGCTGGACGAAATGGCACAAGTGACCACACTGTAAGTGACCACTAATGACCTTAACCGCGGTTAGTAAACTTCGTGATATGTCTTTTAAGAGGGTAAACTTTCGAGGCATTTATAGAAAAAGGTTGATGAGTAGTCTTTTTCAAGCTCGAGTTTGTCATGTCAATAGAGTGTCCTATTTTACTGTATTTCAGTTTTATTGTCGAAAAATCCGACCAAGGATTGTTCATCTATTGTCAACATTTATTGTCAAAAATTAGGGACGGGGCATGCCCCCCTCAGTTGAAAAAGAGTGGGCCTCTGGCCCTCGAACTGTCTCTAAATAGACTGAGTTCCCAGCCGAGTTCACAGCCGTTCGACATTCGGACACGCAACAACCGTCGGCCCGGCCAACCTCGACCCCCGCGAACCTGTTGCGAGCAGTGTTACCGCGCCTGTCAGCGGCCGGAACCGTTTCAGCTGTTGGCTTGTTTTCCCTACCCGACACCGGATCCTGAGCGCGAGAGCCTGGCCTTTCTCTGGGATCGTTGACAACTGCTCTCTTCCCCTTTTTTTTCTTTCCCCTTCGAGCCTCGTTTTCCCGTGCCTAATTTGTTGCTGTTTCTGGTTGGTGGTTTGGAAAATGTGTTTGTGCAGCTGTCGTGGTTGACCCACTTTTTTTGTAACTCTCAGAGTTTGGAGAAAAAATAATGATGGTGGAGAGAAGCAAACTCAAGTCCGGAGCTTCTTCTTTAAAGATTGTATATTACTCTGTTGCGCAGGGATTGAAGCTTTTATGCGAAATCTCTCTTCAATTTCTTTAATTTCGTTTCAGATAATGCCAACGTGTGAAAGTTCTCACACAATCAAAGTTGGGGCCATGAAGACTGGGGAGTGGGGTTAAGGATCAAAGGCTCAAGGATTTCAATGTAATTAGTGTTTTATGCTTCAGGTTTTAATAAATTGGGGATTTGTAGACGCTGGAAATCGTAACAGAAAGGGAGTAATCATATTGTTGCATTAAAGTAAAAATGAACAGGCGAAGGAAATCGGCCTTTGGGGATAGATCTCTAAATGCTCTCCCCACACCTGTAGAAAATGTTGAAAAGCGTCGACAGAGTCTGCGGCTGTACCCATCACGTCCTGCTGGTGTGCAGTGGAAAGTGCCCAGGTCGACAATTCCAGGTGCTCCTCAGGAACATGCGCTTATTACGTCATCGATCAAAGCTGCCGGCAACCTCTTCAGTTTTGACCGGGAAACATGGCCATTTGACTGGGAGGCCCAACGTTAGTTGATATTCAAGCACTGCAGTTATCCATTCCGAAACCTAAGCTTTTGAAATTAAGTCTACCAGACCCAAAGCCGTGTTTTTTTTTGTTTTTGTTTTTTTTTACCTAGAACCAAGAATCGATGTGTGACCGGCTGGACCGAACATCTGTGACATTTCGCTCTGTCTGATGGGCCTAAATGGAGAACAGTGACCATGGAAGTGAGCAAGACTATTGAAAGGGTGTTTGTGAAATGATCGTGTAGTTCTTGTAATGTTTGGCCCAGGCGTGTGCTTGAAAGTGAATTAACAGGTTTCTCAGAACAAGCAGGAGTACAAATGTACTTCTCCCAGAATGGAGAGGCGTGGATATGCTTTTTCCTGTCGAAAGTATTTCGGTCACAATGAATGCATCATACCCTTGACCGGGGTGTTTGACGTTGACGGGCAGGAGCATGCGTGTCTCATGTCAGCCGGACAGTAATTACGCGGGGCTTGATTCTAAGCATCACCGCTGCTCGTCATGACCTGGAATTCCGACTGGGTCGGGCCGAGAACGGAGGGCAAAAAAATGACGACTTCGCCTTGGACCAATTCGCAACAACGCGAAAGGGAAATTGTAAAACGTTCGGGCTAGAATCCTGCGCCGTGGGGCTCACCGAGGTCGGGTGATGTTCCCGTCAGCGCGGCCGGCGATATGCGAACTGACTCGGCCGCGATGGAAGAACGGCAAAGACCTAAACGTGAAGCGTCACTGCCTAATTTGCCCTCCATATTCATTTCATAGATTTAGTAGATGCTGTGTAATTTGGTAAACAAACACGAGGCGAGTGCTCTAGATTGCTCCAAATGTCATAACGGGGAAGATTTGTAAGCCAAGCCCCGTCTACCTTGGAGCCATTGTGGACGATACTTAAAGATTGTCAGCGTCGTTTAAGGGAGGGTTTGATGGTAACAGGATAACGACACACTTTAATACGTTAATAAAGTCAAAGTTCTTTATGGCCTTCCCCACATTGTGTTAAAACGAGTCATGTTCTAAAAATGGTATTCCTCAGAGTAAAATCCCAAAGAGCCTTTTGTTTTCTACAAAGACCACAAAGCTCAAAAATCACTATACCGGCGAGAATAATAAATGTTGAAGTTTATTGTTTTTAATAAATAAGCAGGCATTTACTCACAGGAATGGAAGTTGGAACTTGACGTCAAGTTTCATATTTGGAATTGTTAGGCCTAGTGATGTAATATAAATATTGCAATGATTAATTGCAGGTATACGTTTGAGCACCAACATGGGAATTTCAGTTTGATTCTAAATTCTCAAGTCTTCCAGGTTCGAGTTGAGTCGAATCGGTTCAAATCGCCTCTGATTGAAATCGAATCAATAGAAAAGGACATGTCTTTTCCCCTGTACGCTGTCCTATCTGTATTAGGGAAGAATTTTTCATGGACTCTGCAGTGCAGCTCTGGAATATATAAACCAACGGAAACATCCCTCGCGGACACACTATTACCACAGCGAAGAGAAAATGTGAAAAGATTTATCATTCGGTGGTATAAAGGGTTTGCTTGACTGCCATCTTGCAGGCCAGTGCCTTTGTTTCACAGGATACGCACAAAGGAGGTTTCGCTGTGGAACAAAAGAACGGCCCTGCAAGATGGCTCCACGCCAAGGTTCTATTGACATCAGAAGTGATCCAATGACTCTCATGTCCAATACACCCATAGCTCGAAGAGGGCAGAGGGTTTTCATATCACGCCAGCTTCATGCTTCTTCCCGACAAAGACACTCAAGTGATGTGCGAAAAAGTTGTTTACTTACGCAGTGGTAAAACGTGAATCGCGACGGCAGGATGTTATGATTTTTTTTTTATATTAAAGAGAAGGTGGTATATGTGCCACACACAAAAGGCATAACACAGTCGTTACGGCCGTGGACAAATAATTCGATTTGGCCAAGCAATAAGTCCACAGCTTAAGGTTAATCTAATAGAGGGGCGCTTGACACACTTCCGTGCGTTGGGTCACGAAGCAAGGTCCATTGTCTGCCGGTGTCGAAGAGCACCTTTTTCAATTCCCCCCTCCGTGTGTTTTAAAATACAACCAGTGGAGGCAGATCTGGTGAAAGGACCGAGCTTAGAACACAGCAGAGGCGGGCAAAGAGAGTACTTTGAATCGGTTCAATTGCTGGCACATTTTCCAAATTCTGAACAGCCAGTCCCCTAAAACACGCAACAGGGTTTGAATTCGATATCTCTTGAAAAAGCTCACATATTGTTTTTACATGCCCTATCTGCCTCGAGCAGAAGCGCCCCCTATCGGTTGAAAAGAGTCGCGTTGGTTGAGGGTGGTCATCTTGTTGGCAGCGATGGGAGCGTGAAGAATGCATTTCTTGAGAAAATAGAGCTCTCTCTTGTCCCAGCTCGAGGCATATTATGCGGGCATTCCTTCGTTGCTGAGAGTTAAGCAACTCCGAGTGGGCAATTTTACTCTTTTTACGTCCACAGTAACAATTTTTCCGTCAAGTTGATTTTTTTTGTTGATAATATGACTGTCCCCCTTTGTTTTGCGACTAAATATAAATTCTAACCTAAGGTTGCATCCAAAACCGAAGTTTATAGAGTTAAAACACTGTATGGGCTTGGAAGTCCACGCAAGTCTTTGAAACCATCGACTGGTTTTGTTATACGTCCGCATCAGGTTTGTAAAACAAACTCAAATCAGCATGCAGAACTTTATTTATGGCAGAAAGTCAAAGACGACAAAGAAAATATCCAGAATTTGGTTACGGCTGTTGGTTCTCCCAGTTTGCATAAACTGTACACACCAGAAAAACAACAAATATTGGGCTCCAACCTCCGAGTTTCACACAAAAGCTGGAGAGTTTTTAATTAAGAAAATACTTTTCTTCTAACTGGCTCGACGGTGTTGGGTTACCTTCTGAATGTAACCGGTGAAATTTAATACCGTACATAATACGGACGTTTCACAACAGTGCGCCTCCAAGAGTTTGCATAGCGTTGGCCAATCACAGTGCGCGAAATCTGTCGACCCAGTACGCATTTGGAAAGGGTCGACAAATTTTGCGCGTTTTGATTGGCCAACACACTGCAAACTCTTGAAGGCGCAGTACTGTGAATCGCCCGTAATATGTGATACAGCGTCAGCGTACCAAGGTCAGATCCAGGAGAGAGGGGCAATATGGGACCCCCCCGGCAGATAAAATGGAACATAAATCAAAACCAAATATTTGCCTTATTTCGTTTCCCTATCACTCAAAAGTATATGTAATGAAAACGAAAATGTACCCTAATTCATCAGAAATGTTATAAAAGGCTACAAGAGAAACTTCCAATGGGGGAGGGGCGGCAAACTTGGCCCTTGAAATTGTTATTTGATCCGTAATTGCAACGTGTATTTCTCTGGTTTATCATTTTAATAATTCCCCCTAAAGCCGGTGTTTTTACCATTCCCGGGGGAGAGTTTGTCTCCATTCGAAATCTCGGTGGTCCAATGCCAAATTAATGTTTTCTTTCAATCTTGAAGTTAAACACAAGAATACGGTACATAATTGTGTTGGGTACATGTGTGAAGTTTCCGTTCAGTCAGCCACCACATAGGCATTTATTCTCATAGACTAATCCAACTAGACGCCCCAACTGCGGCGGCACCGCGCTCACACGCACATTCCTCAACTTGACGCGCGCGTGCACTTGGCAAATCACGACACCCTATTGGTCAAAGAGGCGTGTAAAACGCGCGCGTACCATCTGTCCACGAGCGTCGTGCCTGCCGCAGTAATGGCTTCTATTTCTGGTGGTCGAACTTCACTACAGTGAATTGAACTGAATGGAAAAGGTAAAAAGCTTCAGGTGACTGCCTTTAAAATGGATATTTTCACCAAGTGTCCAGTCTCAGAAAAAAGACGTCAAAATGATTACAAGAAATTACCAAAAAATGTTCTTGTCAGAAGAAGCCACTGTGATGAAATCGGACAGAATTTCGAGAATGGGGGTTCCTCTGGGCGTTTTAGGGTTAATTCTAAAGCACACCCTTAATTTCTACTTACGCCTGGTTTTTAATGGCTGTGTATGAAGTTTCCTTATGATGTAATACCTGCTAAGTTTGGGGGAATGGGTGTTTTACAAACATTCGCAATCATTATTACCACATATCAAAACTTATTCATAATTTATACATTTAAAATATTTACAATTGCTGAGTGCTATAAAGAAGACAAAATACGAAAAAGAAAATAACCCAAGCATGGCAAATGATACGAAGGATTTCATGTACGTAGAGTACAGAAGAAAATCAAATCCAAACTGCCGTAGTGACAAATGAGATCATCGAAACTGGTTGATGTACATAAGAATGCAATAATGTTCTTCTCGATATTGAAATCCGTCTTTTTCGCACTCTCTGTTTTGCATAAAAGCTTACACGTGTAGGGACAGACATGCCAGCAATCATCTGGAACGTTTTCCGTCTGGAACAGCTGAGAGTGTGCCCAGTCACTGGTTATCGTTCCGAGAAAACTCAACAGAAATATGAACGTTCCGAGAAAACTCATCTGAAATATCAAATAATGTATCTTCCTTTGGGGGAACGTTTCACATTTCCCTGAGGTATGCGGTTTGAGAACTCTGCACGAATGAGACAATCTCACCTCCTCTAAATTAGGGTTGTTAAGTGTTTCTCTGAATGAAGAAGAGGAAATTGTGCCCCAGTTAAGGAGGCTTTTATGAAACAAACAACTCTGTAATTGTTCGTAGTACAGACTTCGATCTATCCGCTCCTGTTAGGCCTAATATTTTTACTAGTCCGCCAATGGCGTGAGTGCACATTCGACCTGCGCGTGCGCACCATGGGACAGGTCGCTCGGTGATTCGCTACAGCAAGATGACGTAGGCGAGGCAGGCGGTGACGCAGGCGGCGACGTCATGGAGGGTGACGTCACGTGGTCCTGGAAGTCGGTCTTTTTAGGCCGACCTTTGGGCTTGGTGGGCGCTTCCTGGCTGCCGCCTTGAAGAACCTGCCGGGCGCAAAAATCAAAGACACAAATTGGAAACAGTTTCTTGATGATGTACAAAATCTGAAGGGGTGAAATAAAAGAAAAATCAAAAAAAAAAAAAAAAAACAGATAAGCCCTGAAACAAAAGGGCTTTTGGTTCCAAGCCTTTCACCGTGAGCCCAGAGCTGGACCAAGAGAAGGCACAATTTTCCCCGCAACGGAGGCTCGTTTGGTGGGAACAGCACTTTGCGGACTTGCATCGCCTCGCTACCAGCAGTTATGAACACTCCCGACCAACATGGCTCTTTTCAACAGATGAGGGGGTGATTCTGCTCAAGGCGGATACATGACTTGAATTTGCGTTTGTACATACAACAGCGTATACACAGAGCACTTGTACTGGAACATAGACCCCCCCCCCGGTACTCCGTGGACACCGGGCCGAGACACACCAATTTCATAGAGTCGTGTGTGTTGGGGCATTCCATTTCATTTTGATTAGAAGTTCTAGGACAGAATTTGTATCAAAAGTCCAACGAGAGACATTGAGCGTTATTTAACCTTGTTCGTGGTTGTTGGTGTTGTCACGAGTAGTGAACTTTAATGACAGACTGTGGGATTTTCGTAGGTCATCAATTCCATTGGTGGGTCCCAGGCACAAAATGCCTAAAGTCCTTATTGGATAACCTTGTGCTGTTTCAATACAATTTGCTAATAGACGTCAACACTTTTATCAGCACGGGAAGCGAGTATTCGAATGCATCTTGGGGTTAATCCTTACCTGCTTTTTCCATTTCATCCGGCGGTTCTGATACCACGTCTTGACCTGTAACTGACTCAGTCCAAGGGTGTCCGCCAGCTCCAGCCGGTCAGGCGTGGACAGGTACTTCTGCCGCTCGAAGCGCTTCTCCAGCCCCATCAGCTGCAGCTCGGTGAAGACGGTGCGGCTCCGCCGACACTTCTTGGCCGAGCGGCCAGCGGCGCCAGCCAGGCCGCCGGCGGCGGCGCCACCGGGGCCGGCCGACGGGTCGTGCGGCGAGCCGCCGGGGGATTTGCCCCGCAGGTAGACCGGCACTGGCACGGGCACGCTGAGGGCGGCGGCGTGCGAGAGCGGGGTGTGGTGGTGGTGGTGGCCGGGCGCTGAGCCGTAGACACCCCCGGTGCTGCCGATTGCAGGGTGGTGGTGACTGTGGTAAGCACTTGGGGTGAAGTGGTGTTGAAGGGGATCTACAAGGAGCACGGAAACACCAAAATCATATGCTTTCATCAATTATAGAATTACTAGCAAGCGACTGATAGGAACAATAACTTCATGGACAAATGATTTTTGTTCGTGTTCAAAACTTGTAAAATCTGTCATTTGTTTCACTCTCTGCAAACCAAGAACATTCAGAAAAAGAGCGCACACTTCAATACGAGAATAAATGTTAACTTTAATTCATTTAATTCAACATTTTTTTTTTCAATTCAACATGAACAAGGACTATAGCAACACCACTGTGAAAATAAAAGTAAAGCCAGAAACGATTTAAACAAGAAGAGTTCGCGGAGTTGGATCTATCAAGGTGGAATCGGTTAGTGTTTTGACCTTCAAACTCTGTGACTTGTTTATTTTGCGTAACTATTTATGCACCACGAACTTGCACCTTGCTGCCGCCCTTGCCTGTCTCGTGGCATCGGCGTAACAGTTGGACCGAATTAACTGACAAAATTGTCTGTGTTATAAACAACATTCACATCGTTTCCGCTTGTCAGAAACACAGTCAGCTCCCCCCAAAAAATATTTATACAAGCTGGACCCCAAACAGGTTTGCTGGCTCCCTCAAAACGCATTATTGTCAGGAGCGATTCTCGTCTGGACCGTCCCAGGGCCATTAAAAAACAATAAGTGCAGCCCGCTACCGATCTGCTACTGAGGAGAGAGAGAAAAGCCGCCCCCCCTCCCCCCCAAAAAAAAGTCCGGCCGCACGCTGACTGCTCCATCCACCGTGAGTTGACGGCCGGACCACCGGGGGAAAAACAGCGCGACAGGCCCGGGCGGCTTTGCGGTCCGCGATCCCGCTGACGGGTGGCGACGCGTGCAGGGCGCGCTCTCTGCCGAGGCCTTTACAAGGGGAAACAATGTCCCGGGTGAACCATCAGGATAGTGTCGGCCTACCAGAGTGCTGGTGACCCGAACAGGTTTATTTTTGAAGAAGGTCGACAGTTTCTTGTAGAAGTGTGTAATGGAACATTTGGTTCGAATCTGAGCCATTCTGTACCCAGTTAAGGGACCCTTGTGTAACACCTCCGATTATTAACGAACCTAGGAGGGGTTGTCGGAAGCACGTCTAGCCACTCCACAGCGCACTGTCACTATGTCAACTTAACTCGTCAATTCCTTTGGATATGAACCACACTTCTATAAACTCTGTCCAACAAAGTTCCCCTAATCACTCCAGTCGATGGAATGTACTTTAATTAAAAACAGCCAAAAACGACCCATTGCTGCACGTCCTGTTTAGTGTGCAGACGTTTATTTACGACAGCTATGAAACGCTTCCCACCGTAAGACTCATAACTCATAAATTTGACTGACCTAACACAAAGAGCTCATTTATTATGAGCTATCTTTTAAAAATATTTGTTTTCTTGTTTGTTTCTGTTGTCAAAACCGAACCATGGAACATTTTATGATTTGATGTTGATGTAGTTATCGTTATCAAATATCTTATGGCGTGCCTTGTTGTTACTGTAGTGTGATCTCCCCCCAAAAAGAACATTTTCTTTTATTTGACATTTGTATGTGGTTTTTATGTTTTAGTGATGGCTACTTCAATCAAAACTCCCTAACACTTATTTCTTGATGCAGCCGACAAACTTGTTACTGGAACATGCACCATGCGTTTAGCTTGTTTGTGAAAATTAAATGATTTTAGGGACCCCTTTTCCTATATGAAAAACTCATTCTGCCCCCCCCAAAAAAACCAGACTGATTTTTTCCGGTTTTGTTTGTTTATTCCGGGGGGGTCTTTGTTTTATTTTGTCTTCGTTGTTGTTTTATTGTGTCTTTTTCTACTCTTTTGTTTCCACAGTTAGTGGTTTTTTTGGGGGTTGTTTTATTTTTAACATGCTTGTTTCTGTTCCTTTGTTTGCCTGATTTGTATTTGATAACTCTGAGCAGTCAATTCATTCAATTTCGCTTTTGAAAAATTTACTTGAGTAAGTGTTTGGTAATAAATTACATCACTGAAAATGAAAACTTTAAACTTGAAGCCCCCCCAAAAAAAATTATTGAAAATTTCTGGAATTGTTTTGAGCATAATAGGAACGATACAGGGATAAGAACATAAAGACCAGCTTTGTGTGTTTAGGTGTCAATACATTTGTTGTTTGTCGTGCAGATTTCTCGCCTTGCGGAGAAAGCCCTTTCGCCATCGGTGCTGTAGCTTTTGAAAGCCGAATGTAAGCGGCCGTTGGCACATGCGCGGATTACCTGCACGACAAGCTCGTCCCGCTGTCTTCTCTCGCCCAGCCCCGGCCGGCCCGGCTCGACCCCTTCCCGAGGTGAAGGCCAGATTGTCTCGGGCGACCCGCATCGTGAAGGCTGGGTCAAATTATCGCCCTCTTACCGAGGGAAGAAAAAAACATCGGGAGCGCGCGGTGAAAAAAAAAAAACAATCGCTCTCTCACGCAGAGATAGTTGCGTTCAAAAAAAGTGTCCCAGAGAGGAAGATGGAATTGCTGATGTCATTGTGGCTTGCTGATCAGCAAGGACGACAAAAAAGCTGGTACGGGCGATATAACCAATCTGAAATGATGGTTGGGAACAGCCACATCGTTTAGCTTGTTAGAAAGTACTTATCGACTTGTCTTTGACCCAGCAATCACGCAGTGTCAGTAAGTGATCGCTAGAGGATTTAGCATATTGGGGTCCAGCTAGTTCTGTCTGAACGATCATCGCTGGCAAGCCGCGCACTGTTCACTTCGACGGACGAATAAAATCAACCAGATTCAGGTAAATTGAAACAAAAATCACAGAAAAACACAGCGGCAGGACATAGCATAAGAACGGAGACACTACATTTTGAAAAAGTAATGATGGATAAAGTGTTAAGCACTTTTTTTTACAGATTAGCGGAAGGAAATAACTAGTACATGCACAAGTTGCTAGGGCCAACATTGGCACAGAAGACTTCTATTTGACATCGGTAAATAAGCCTTTTGCGAGTTAAATTTGAATAAAATCTGGAACACTGACTTCTTTTTATTCACGTGAACATAATTTGAAATCTCCATACTAAATACACTGTTGCTATGCCTCATGATTCGGGCAAGCTTTTGCTTAGTTACATAAGAGATGCCTGGAGATTCGGGCAAGCCTTTACATTAATAAACTGTTTTTAATTAATGGATAAGAGGGGCACAAAGGAACCAGTCCATTCCAGAGATGGGGGTCGCAATGCTAAAGCTTGCCCCGAATCACGAGGTAGGGCAACAGTGTCTTTAGTCTGGGGAATTCAAATTGTTACGTTTATATGGAATCAGATAAACTCAGTGTACCAGATTTCATTCAAATTTAAGTCGAAAAAGGGCTTATTGAATGCATCTCGTGACTTTTACTTCTTGGTGCAAGATCATGCAAATAGGCTCAGAGATAAAGCAATGTTATAAAGTTGGCCTTGATGGTCTCCGCTTGTACAAACAGTTTCCAATGAATGCCGTAGACCACGCCAACAGTGCGCACCGGCGGGACAGCTCCGCCCGGCACTTAGCGCGCTGCGCGTCCGTGCTGGGCGGGCAGGCGGGACGCTCATAATCGAAGGCACTCCATTAAAATTGCTGGAGAGTCGCACCCCCGACCGGGGCTTGGAATTCCGGCCGACAACCCGATCCTTCAGCGAGTGCGATTAATGCGTCTTAATGGAGGAAGTTATTTATGCGGAGCTCAGTGTTTCCGTTTGTCAGATATCTGCAGTCTTCATTTTAATCGGTCTTCGACCCATCTCTACAACGCGCTGCATTCAACTTTGCCATTTGAGAAGACGAAACAGAATAATACCGATCACCGATTGTGACACTGTTGTGCCACGAGTTTCAATTCGGCTTTCAATTTCAATTCTGGCATATTCTTCTTTCAGTTTCACAGGCAGATGGAAGACGCATAGACTCAAAATCTTGTTTAAAACAGTAAAGAGAATGCGGAAATGTGGAACTTGTTGCAAAATTCAGAAATTTCGACGTAAATTCTCTCTACCCAGATCACCGATGGCGCCTTGCAGGCAGAGCCAGTATTACACTAAATTTTGAACATCAATAAAAAGACTAAATGGTGATGAAAATAATCCAGAAATGAATAGCATTTTTTAAAACCCTAAGCTATAGACTAATCTGATTAGACGCCATAGCCGGGGTAGCACCGTGCTCACACGCGCATTCTTCTGCTGGACGCGCGCGTGCATTTAGCAAATCGCGACACCCTATTGGTCGAAGAGGCATGTAACGCGCGCGTACCACCTGTCCACGAGCCCCGTGCCACAGCAGTAATGGTTTCTAATTCTGGTTGTCGAACTACACTGTAAGAGACGGGTTTTATCAGACCATAATTTCACTGCCTGGAAATGGGAGGGGGCAGATTCCACCCCTCTCCTTAGAATGTGGTCTTCCTGAAACTCGGTATGCATGTACAATCACCCTGAATAATAATCGTCTCTCGTCAAGTTCAATTGTCATAATTTCAGTAAGCACTTTTATGTACCGGTATCCACCTTGAGCAGAAGCACCCCCTCATCGCTTGAAAAGAGTCGTGATGGTTGGGAGTTTTCATCTTGCTGCTAGAAATAGGCTGTAACGCGTCACATTTGGACGCGCCGTTCTCGTAACATGCGACATGCTTGAGGTGCAGAAGATCTGCACGTGAAGAAGCCCAAACATTTCGCCTCATTCCTAAGAAAAGTCTTGGAGTAAAGTCATTTCCAAAAAATACCCACAAATTTACCCTCGGCGAAAATATTTTTGTATCCCTGGAATGGACTGGTTCCTTTATGCCCTCCTTATCCATTGAGAACAGTGTATTGTTGCAAGGCGTCTCTTATGTAACTAAGCAAAAGCTTGCCCCGAATCACGAGGTATAGCAACAGTGGTTTTAGTAAGGGGAATTCAAGTTGTTATGCTCACGTGAATTTAATGAACTCACTGTGCCAGATTTGGGTCAAAGTTAACTCTCAAAAGGCTTATTTGCAGCAGCCCAAATTACAAAAGTGTCGAAGTATTCTCGGCAACATTGCTTTACGTTTGGAATATGTGCAGCTTTTTCGAATTAAGCGCGCGATTTTCTGGTTTTGCTTTTTTGTCTTGCATGACCCGCTTCGCACCGAGCATAAGGAAGCCCTCAGTTTGAGCTGGTGCCCATCGAAAGTGAAAAAAACCAGATCTACAATCACAAAAATGGAAAGAAGAGGAGCCACAAATTGAACATAAATTTCAAATATAAGTCAAGAGAGACAAGTGCTAGTATTTTTTTTTCATATTTCTGATTCCAATCTAAATAAGAATCCAGAACTGTATGCTAGACATCTCTTTCTCGTTTATATGAACGCTGTTGGTTTTATGTTGGCTTTGAAACAGTAAATTGTGCTATACATGTATATGCATTTACATGTATAACAGCCTGTAACAATTGTGCAATAAAGGACTCAGGGGACATTCCCCTCTTTTGGATGGTCGGTTTGCTGCCCCCAGCTGTAAAGTGGGAGAATGTTATACCACAGGAAGAAACGGAAACATATTCTTCCGCGGTCTCTCCATTGGAATGACAGGTCAAAGTGAAACCTTCCCCGTGTTAGTCATGCGCAGGTATTTTAAACTTCGCTCGTGGCACCAAAAATAACCAGTGCCAAACGGTCCTCCTTTGTTTCGTGGAAACTCGGTGACCGTCTGTTTCCCCATTGCCACCGCGCGCACCGGAAAGTACGGCTAAACTTCCTGGCCAAATAGCCCTTAGCTTTGAGGGAAACGTGCCAATCCGGAAACAGGAATGCGCAATGAAATATCGTCAGAATAACAGTCACAACGTCTATTTATAGGCGTTGTTTAAACTAAGGTCTTTTTTTCTCGTAGTTGAGGATATTTCCCTCGGGTGTACACGGTGTTTGCTTGTAGGCACCCGTCCCAAAAATGGCACCTGGCCTTTCGTAGTCGGTTACAGATATCTTAGTGGATATCAGAGCATCACTTCTACATTCCACATGAGACTGGATACTTAAAAAATCTCACTGTTTGAAACTTGAAGTCGGTGATATTTGGAGAGCTTGTCACATTCTCCATAAGATGCGCAAGGTTCCCCACAGTATTCGTTATATTGTGCCCATTTCTGTGTGTGTTTCTTTCCTTTATGACAAGATCTCACCAAAAACAATATAAGGATTATTTCGTTCATATTTTTGTTTGCTTTAGAAAAAAACACAAAACCCTTTATTTTCATTGATTGTTTAAATCTGAATCCCTGTGCTAACTTCAAGTGATTGGAAACGACTAGCGTTGACTCTCGATATAAAGAGAGATGTTTCAACACAGTATTGTTATAGAGAGAGAGCAAAGTTTCAGAATCCCAATTTTCTTGAATGATTTAGTTTTTAATTGTTTTCCGTTCCTTTTATAGCAGTTGACTTTTATAGAGTTGACTGTAATGCCTATTCGATTTCAGTTCGAATTTTTTTTTCTCGGAACCCTGTGGCCGTTGAGTGGTTTAGCCAATCACAGACTAGCACTCTACCAAATTTAGCATTCTAGCAGGTGGCTGAGAGGACCAGTGTGAAAGTTCACAGCACGCGGCCGTCATGCACGTTACAAACGTCGCGTGCGTGCGTAAATTTTAAAACTTACTTGCTATTAGTGCGACTTATCTGAAAACCAAACCCAACTAACTAAGTGTAAGATATCTGCATCGTCTGACAAGGCCATAGATCTTCTTGCCCGTCCTCCATCGAGGGTCGCAACTGTAACAACATTAGACTCTCTGATTTCATTTTCACACGTAACCGGAGCCACTGTGGATATTTATAATCAGCGCCGGTTTCTGTTGTGCTTTCGGTCCCGATTATTCACCCAAATCTCTGCTCACCCCCGCAAATAAATTTCGCGAGCACCCAGGGCGCCAGTGTTTTACTCGAGTCCGTCACAGGTCCCTGCAAGTCCCTTAAAGTCCATCACAAGTCCACAAGTTATTCAGTCTTCAGCCAATTCACAGGCTATTCAAATGAGCTGTGACAAAAGCATTACTTTGTCGTTGTTCACCCTGTTATTAAAGGACTGACCCTGTGAAGGGACTTGTGAAGGGGCTTGTGACTGGTCTTGTGAAGGGACATTTGAAGGGACCTGTGATGGACTCGAATACATCACTGCACTGTGCAGTTGTGAACTTTGACGATGGAGTAAATGATTCCCTTATCTGACACGTGATCCCTTCCTGATCCCTCTGAGGACATTGTGAGTTTCCGATAAAACTTACTAATCGGCGCTGTGTTGCAACTCACCCCCCCCTTATAGCGACGCTCGAGCAAACACAGTGAAACCAGTTAACCATTCATCAAGTATGCTTGATCACGATTCCCGTTACACTCTTATTAAGGGTTTGCATGGCCGCCATCTTGCAGGCCGGTACTTTTGTCCCAAAGGGTGTGCACAAAGGAGACTTCCCTGAGAAACAAAAAACTACCCTGCAAGATGGATACCACGCAAAGACACGTATAGTGGGAGCAGAAATTTTAAAGGATTCGACTGCTGTGGCGACATCACGACGGAAAAACGATGAAGGATCAACTGTCGAAACACGTAACCTTGAATGCGTCCCTTGTTTGTCGGTAACTTTGTTTCCTTCAAATTTTGAGTCGACAGATTAATGATGTGATACCGTATCTCACTGCAGGATTGCATCAGTAAGGATGCTCGATGTAAGAACCGGGGATATATTTGTTCGCGTACAATCTGTTGCCAAGATTTCCGTGAAGAACCCCTTGCTTTTAAATTGAGATGTCATGCAAGGTACACCGTACGCATGTAATCCGCTCAGTTTCCAAAGAATACCGTTACGTGAGAATCTGCTATAATTTTAATAGTCTGATTCTATAAAATTCCGGTGAGTTTACGCACAGCCTAATGACACCATCGCATCAATCTTTCTTAGACCACTGAGAAAGCTGGATTTCCTCTGGCCCACAACTAAGTTACAGTGACACACAGTTGACATTTTTAGTATCGCTCAAAGTTTCCTCAATCTACTAACACCATTCAAATACACGAAAGTTATAATTGACACAGCATCAAAAGCCCACTGTGATTGGTCCAAGTGCTGCTCCTTTACCGCGACGCTAGACGCCCGCTGAATTGTCCAAGCAGGGATCACGTGGCCCAGGCCCAGTTATTTCAGGTGCGTCGTGTTCCCATCTCTTCTTCTTCTTTAGGCGCTCTCTGCTCACGCCACTGCTGTCGAGTCAAAGCAGGTACCTCGGCCCGAATTAGGCTGCGTTTGCCCCCAAACCCTGACCGGCTCGACAAAGGCGCCGCTGCGCGGTCATCGTCTCGCGCGGCACGAGACAACCTCGGGTTGTTTTATTGCCGAAATCGATCCTGATTTAAAATAAAATAGTGATTAAAAAATATATTGCTCCGCCGTCACAGGCCTATTGTTTCAGGGTCACCATTGTCCTGCGTGCTGGAAGCGCTAATGAGATTAATTAATCATTGTTTCGGGACGCGTGACAGGAGGGTAAGATTGAGAAACACCTGTTCACTCTTACCTCGGGGGTTCGAGTAAAGAAAAATCCGCTTCCCGGCGGAGCAAATTAATCACAATTTCTGACGACTCCAGGCCTGAGGTTTTCCCAACACGAAGTGAGCACGCGTGCTCCGAACAGCCGACCAATAGTGAAAAGGCACTGGTGAGAAAACATGGTCAGAGAATTTCACGTGACCTAAAATGTAGTACTAAGGTGGGACACGAACTTAATCTGGATTTTTTTAATCAGTTTTCTTAGCTATAACTTTTTAATTGCATTCCCTAATATAACAAAGATTTGACCAATGGTAGAGCTCGCATAATAAATGATATAAGGAGTTTGGATGCAGTTGAAGAAGGTAGCATCTCGCCAGTTGAAAATGAATCACTGTTATACTCGCAGACAAATGCTTTCTTAACATCGGCTGAAATCTGCCCAAAATAACCAAACAGTCGTGGTTATTAAACGCTACCTTTCCTTTAACAACAAAGCCCGAATATTTCCCTTATTCGTGGTTGGAATCTCGCTTCCCTCTGACTCCAAGAGTTGAATTACAATAAGACTTGGCCAAATCTTGGCAATTTTTCTGCTATCCGTTGCTGATCGGCCAGAACATCCATTTTAGTTACATTAGCCTGTAAATAAAACACTAGGGGTAGATTTTCTTCATTAATCCGATATAGAAAAGATACGGCTTGCAGGAATACATGTAGATTGTCCCATTTGCACGTATGTTATCATTGCCCGTGAGCGAGTTGGACCACAATAATTGCACGAGTCTCCACCATACAGCTTTTGCAAGCCGCGCTATAACACGATACTTCAATAATTCGAAAATCAGCGGCCGTATTTTGCGCATGTCTCCCAGCTTCAGCGAAAAGAGGCCGGAATTCGCAGAGGTCCGATCGTTCCATGACACCGACAAAAAGTTTGGGAAGTCACCGGTTCGAAATCAGCTCCCTGAATGATTTGTATTTTTTTTTTAAAGTTGAGCTGACAAACTGAATTTTTGAACTTTCTTTTTCAATTCCAGACAAAAGTTAACGTCACAATCAGCATTTGCTTTTCTGAACCGAAGGGAGAATTGACAGTAGGGGCGCTTTCAATGTTCAGTGCGCCTCATTTGCGACATGGCTGTCACCTATTCTCCAAAATTAGTTTTTGATTTGAGAAACAATCCGGAACACCTCTACACAAATCCTGCATCAGGTTTTGCTGCCAATACTGTGACTCAGGTTAGGGACGCCGTTTTGTGGGGTAAAGTTGATGCGGAGTGCATTTGACGAAATCAGTCAGACCTCTCTCAGCAGGGATTGTAAGTCGCTTTGTCCGTTAGAATTGAATAGCAGTTTCGACGTCAGGCTGTTTTCTGAGTCCCTAAACTAAATTATGCAAAATGAAGTAACGGGAATGAAACTGAAGTATCGAAGCTGTGTTACCTGAGTTACGTAGAAGACTGCGGGACTTGGGACACAATTGGCCTTATTACAAAAATATGGGAAATCCCTCTGTCATGCATGGCTTATTTGGTTTTGTTTTGCGCGTCCTTTTCGTGACTCAGAGTGCGCCATTTACTCTCAAAACAAAAGCCCAGTTACTCAAACGAAACATTTTATTCAAATTTTACTATTTTGGTAGACCTGTCGCCCGGACTCGTACTACAAACCCTCATGCCTTTCTTTGAGATGATTGGTGGGTTCTTCTGTGTAACGACCGAGTTGCACTTCGTACTTCCTTTCTTTATGTTTGGAGCTTCATGATTCGTCGTTCTCTAAAGACGAAATCACGCCAAAAAATATCGGACATACAATATTTTAAGAATGGACACTACTTTAGTTTGTTTGACTTTTTTTCATCATCTATTGTAAAAAACATGACACACGTAGGAAATACAAACGTAAGAAAGACCCTTCAGTTTGACACTATTCCACTTTAAATCGATGATAATCACTTTGAATTTAAGTAAGGCAAACATTTTCAATTCGCTCCAAAATTTCTTTTCAAGTGTTGTCATTCGAGGGGGCCAACAATATGGTATAATTTCTGATAATCTTCCAATTATTGAGTTGAATAGTGCTGCAGTTTTCCCGAACCTTCTTTCGTTTTCGGTGTGCGTCATCGGATGACCGATTCAAACCCTTCGGAAATTTCTGGGGCGAGTTGGCCGCCACGATAGTTAAAGTGTCTTCCTCCCGTGTGAGACCCCCATGCCCTTAAAAGGAAAGACCCTTTGAGAGTGCTCATGAATGTATGTACGCCTTGCCGGTATCATAGTCCTAACGACTTGTGACACTTCGCCCCACGGGAGGCTCATGTTGAATGAGGACTCAAGGACATAAAATTTCCCCAAGAATGCACGATTACCTTTACACGCTACGGTTCAATTTTCGTACAAGCCTCCGCAGAACGCAGCCCGAAATCCAGGTCTTCTCGAAAAGGAAATGTCACGCAGTTGTACATCAACTTCGATGTATTTGTTGAAAGATTCTTCCAACATTTAATCTAGTATTTCGCACTAATAAACCAAGAACATTTGCTCTCTGCAATCCAAGCAGTATACTTGCATTTTCAAGCGAGACCTTAAACTTTTTTGTGACTAGAGGAGATGGTATTGTGTGAAACGGCAAATCTATGTAGCACTTTGCAGAAAAAAATTATCAAAGGAAGTTTCCCGGTAGTTTGCACGACTTCAAACCATCAGTGTGTGTTTCTCTGAAACAAAAACGCAGGATATGACATTACCACTGTATACATTCGACCAATTTGACTTAGTTGTCGGTTCAAGTTTTCTGGGCTTAGTTGTCGACTGATTTTTGAACAAGAGGTCGAGTGCACACTGCTATAGAGTGAGGTAGTACATTCCTTGTAAACACTTTCCGCTTTGACATCCTTGATATACATGTCTCGAGTCCCTGGTTTATCCCACTACACATTCGAGAACAGATTTGGATTTGTAATAGCAATTATGACAGACGATTATCATCACAAGTATCCTACAGCAATCGTTGTCAAATTGGAAAGTTTGCTATGATTTTTGATGTTTGGATACTAATTTAACCCAACATCTTCAACCCTCCAATTCCAATCTGATTTTACATACACCTTAGGGGGTAAGGCTGATGTTAGTAATGGAGGTCGATTCACGGCCTCGACAAAGTGAAATGTCGAAATAACAAGCTATCACTAAAAGAATGACAACAGTTCTTTACCATTAAGACGAAAGAACGTTCGTGCGGCTGACGTTTGTAGTAACCTCGGTGATAAGATGCACTTGGCTCCCTCTGAGGCGGCGCCGTGCTTGGGTGTGTTCTCCCGGCGGACTCGCCGGCTGTCACCGCTGCCGGCGCTCGCTCCCGGCTCCCTGGAGGACGGATGATGCTGCAGAATGTCCTCGATGGAAAACCCGGTCCTCTTGGCCGAGGACGCGGCCGACGATGCGGCGGGGAGGAGCGCGGAAGCGGACGGCGGTGATCTCCGCTGCGCTCCGCTGGAGAGATGTGGCAATCCCACCGGGTAGGCGGCAGGCAAGAGCAGCGGATTGCCCCGCGCCGTGTCCATGAGCGCCACGCCGAACGGTCCCGCACGACCGGTGAAGTCGTACATGCTCGCTACAGCGTTCATATCACCCTTAATTCTCCACAAAGTCCGTAGTTTCACGGAGTCTCCTCTAAGTTTGTATGTGATATCAGCTACTACCACATAGAAATCTTGAAAGACTGTCGCTTCCAGAGCCAAGCAAAGATATGAAAATAGTGAAAATAAGTCGATTGTACGAACTAGGCTTATCAAATTGATCTTTCGACGGAATTTCTATCTTCACGAAAGGAAACACGCAATGAATTTGCAGTTCAAAGGAGTACAATTGGGCACGGCGATCATCCTGAAACGCAAATTATCACAGCTGAAGCGGCTCTGGGTAGGAAGTCAGTTACACCACTCTGCTCGAAGTGCAGCCTTCCTTTATCTGCAATGAGTTTTGTGAAGCGAGCGTGTGAAGTTTCTTGCCTAAGTGTGCACTTGGAACAATTGTGAGAAGAGCGCATGTAGAGTTCCAGGTCTAACAGTGGTGTGCGCTGGGGCAAAATAACTGAGCACACCGCATACTGTCGCAATCTCGCCGGGGAGAAGACCCCCACCGCTCCGGTAGCTACACTCGACACTTAACGGCACCGATTATGCGACCCGGAATGGAGACGCGAACGGTTCGATTCGCGAAACCCTGCTTACAAGCTTCGACTACGGCCCGCTACCTGCTAAGCACCGAATTCGTACTTATTGTTATCCGGCAGTCAGTGTATAGCAGCTGTAGCCATAAGCTGTGACCACTTTCCGCTTAGCGACTCTCTCCAAGAAGGCCTCCCGTGGTGGGCTGGTCGTGGTCACCACTCCTAACACTCCAATCAAGAGACCAATCATCGGCTACTTATCCACCCTGGCGACTGGGCTGGCATATTTTCCCAGCACAACTTCAAGGAGAACATTCTCCAGACCTGTGAGACCGTGAGCAAATCTTGGGGGCGCGCTTCAAGATGGAAGCTTACTTTCAAAACCCGGCAGTAGAATTAAGGTTGGATTCTTTAAGTGCGGGAAGGAATTTTACATAATGGCGAGTGCGTTTTCCTGTACTCGAACCAAATCATGAAAAGAATAAAAATCATCACCAGTCGGTTTATACTTTTCATAAGATGAACCCCGATGGAACGCCTCAATTTTTCACGTGTGGTAGCTTGTGAGTGAACGTTGTGGCAGGAAATTTTAAACTAGTGGCGTATCCAGTGGGGGGAGGGTGTCTGGGCCGCTGTATTCGCTTCCAATTCCACCTCCACACCTAAAGCAGGATATGCCGCTGGTGTTAAGTCAATTTGACGGACCTCTTACGGTTATAATAACTAATGTTCGGACAGGTCTCTTTCATCACAGAGCTGAAAAGCGTCCAACAACTAGAAGGAAGTTTTTTTATATTTCTTTTAATCAAATAGCCAACCTTATGTTTTGAAAGCGACTGAGCTGCTTCTTCCAGTCCGCATGTTCCAGTTGATCTTCAATCAATTCTGAAACTCTGTAGAAAGATGTTAGGCAAAAGTCCTTGTCCAGAGTTTACTAGATTTATACATGATTTATTCGCGACGTTGATGGCTGTAACTGCTTTAATCATTAGTGCTAGTCTCTAAACTTTTGAAAACTATCAGAGGGCAAAATTGGAAGAGCGGACAACTTAAGGGCTTCGCAGGACGAACGGACCGCACAGCCCCGCCTCGCTTGTTTTCACAGGTGGGAAGTCTCACGCCGGGGGAAGGCCGAGCAAGAGCGCGATTTGGCCCGGCCCCGCTGAAGACTTCGCGCGGCGGGACCGGGGCCCCGGTATCGATGGCCGCAGAACACCACGGGGGAGGGAGGGGGCATGTGCTTGGAAACAGTTGACTTATCCCAGGAAAAAAATCCTCGGGGAAATCTCTATCAGTTTGAAGATACAGGCCGCTCTAAGCACAAAAACTTTCTCTGCATAGACATTAGGAAAGTAAGAGTTGTTACCCGACACAGAAAAAAAAGACTCATATTTTTTCGAGAAGAGCTATATCCAAACTACGTTCCATGCTACAAAACGCATTTAGTATTAATTTAATGACATTTTACTCTGCGTGAATGTCCCAATTGACGAAAATAAACAGCTAAACAACGTTACCTATCACAGCTAAGAGCCATCCATACATGTGAATTTCAAAGGGTCCTGAAATATGATACTTTGGGGGGAAAAGGTCTAGTGACTGACGTTTGATTAGGCTATGTTTTTGGAATGTGGACAAAGTACTCGAAGATGACGCGACAGTTCGGTACTTTTTCTTCTTTTTTTAAACTATACCCCTGTTTAGCATTACCTCTCCAGAGTGATCAGCTACCCGGTCAAGGAGAGATCCTTGCTTTCAGGAACCTCTTTTTTTTCTTTACAGTCAAAATGTTGAGAATTTCTCCATGTAATCTTAAGTGTTTGACCTTTCCGGGGCGTGGCTGTATTTTGGGGGCACACACTTTGAGAATGAAGGAAAATGGTACCGTCCCACAAATAGCCTATCTATTAATTAATGCACATTTCGAGGGACCATAGACCTCTATCATGACGCTGCCATGTTTGTCTTGTTCCCTGTGGACTCATCGTCAATAGTAGTACAATCTCACATATTGATAAAGGGAACAGACTACTTCTCTCTTCCAGCAGCCTCAGTTTGTTTACATTGGTTTGCGTGGTGCAAGATCAAGATGGCTGCCCCATGACAGTTGTCTATGGCCTGCGTTGTCTTGTCCCCTGAATCCCCCCATGGGTTTGAACAGTCCGTCTGTTGCATACTTCCCCACCTGAGACATGGCTGCCCTTTCTTTCTTCATTTTATGACAACCAATAGATCACCTGGAGTGGTTTAAAATTTGCTGCGTACACAACGATCCCACGTTAGCACGTGCCACTGAGTTACACCATAACCTTATTAATGATCCTGTGAGATGTCACAGAAATCTTGAAATATCAAAATTTTTCGACCTGCTACATGAATATTCATTGCCCCGGCATTAGCTATTCTGGAAGCGTCAAAATCAGCTGACTGTGATTCCTCTTTGATTTCCAGAGCAATCAACCAATGATGTACCCCATCTCCTTTTAACGAGCCCGTAAATAGACCGCAAGCTGACATTTCTCACACCAGGCACCGGCACTGATTCAATCAGGGGTCCCCGGGACCCGTTTGCAGCGGGAACAGGCGATGCGATTTGACGGCGGCCCCCTGCCGACCTTCCCCCGTACACCTGAGCCGGTGGAGCAACGCCTCGAGGCCCCTTAGCACTGCTCAGGCTGCCTCGCTCCAGTTTCCTTGTTTTTAAGGGGGGGGGGAGTTGCTCACCTCCATTAAAAATCCCAAATTTCTCTACGGCAGTTGAGTTGTACATTTCTATTAATATAAAAAGGATGTAGAATGTTTGGATTTAAAACTGCGACAACGGGTCCTCTCTTACTTCAAGTAATGTAACTAAGGTCTCTACGATTTCATTCTAAAATTTGAACTAAACATGCTTCGTCGAAAACAAGACTTAAAGATGCAAACTGAATCAAATAAAACGCCAACGAAGGGGTACTTTTCAGTGGCAAATAAATTTCTATGGACATCCAATTTTTCAGTCTCAACTTAATTGATTTTATGAATTGGTTGTAAGGATCAAACAAGAACCAGAATTGGATCAAAAGTTGACGTCTTGCCGGGCGACCTATGGAATATCATTCTTTTCAGCAATACCTTCCAACAAACAGTCCATATAAAGACTCGGCTTGACCGGCCTTTGAAGAATGAATTATCCAATTACAAGGGCCAGTGAATGAAAGAATTGGGGAACATTACGTCCTTGTTCTTATTCTATAATTAAACATTTTGCTTTCTTTCAATTTTAAGCTGGCTTTAAGAAAGAAACACAGAGAGCCGCAAAGGGAAACTAATTGCCGGTCAAGTTGAAATGCGATCTTCCCGTCCCAGCGGGAGGCGCCGCTGGCCACCAATCACACTTGTACACCAAACTCCACCGCTGGCCTCGGAAGTCGGCCTGCACAGCGCAAATAACACAAGCGCTCACCTGTGCGTGTAACCCCCCAGGAAAAACAACACCCGGGGCCAGCCCTCGCCTCCTTTTTTTATTTTTAATATTAGGAAAAAAAGATATTATGATATTGCGAAGGCCGTGTATTTTGATTTGGGCGGCACCTCTGTTGGCGCGGGGTGTACAGCATTCTGCGGGGGTTACAACAATATTGGGATTTAATTTGGCTGTTGGAGACGCCGCGACTGCTACACGTGCTTGTTCAGCAGGTTAATTGCTACACGGTACTGGGCTCACGGTGAGGGAAGGTACCTGGTGCCTCGTTGTTGTAAGGTCCCGAGCGACCATTGGGTGTTTAATTTTTTGAAATTGTTATTTTTGGTCTTAGGATTATGATTTTGTAGTTTTGTTTTTTTTTAGATTGTGTCTCTGTTTTTGTCTTACTTTTAATTATAATTTCTGCTTTTTTGTTTGGTTTGGTTTTAGGTTTTTCGTGATTTTTGTTTTTTGTCAAGAAAAGTTTGTAGCTAATTTCACAGTCCTTCGTTGTATCATATTTCTCGGGACAGTCCAATTTCCATTAAGCCTAACTTAACTCAAAGCAGAAAACAGAACAAATCAACGGAACAGGTTTCAGTTCGGTTCGTCGTTGTAATCAGTGGCAATTTGATGTCACTTGCGCCGCTAGAGGATTCCTTCTGGTGGAGCTATCATGCCCCTTACCCAAAAGTTAGTTTGTAGGCAAAATCCCCCTACCGCCCTCAATTAGGAACGGACATGGACGGGGGAGCTTACGCAAGTGCCACGTCGGGGAGCCAGACTACAGTCACGATCATGAAGCCTGTCGACGGGCTGTCGGGAAATGTCGCACCCCTCCCATTAAAGTGGCCTGGCGACGCCCATTTTGGATTGCATCAGTACCATAGCGAAACGACCGTGGAGCTATAATTTATGTTAGTGATACCCGCATGTAAACTGAAAAAAAAATAAATAAATCAGCTCAGTTTTCTCTGCTCTTGCAAAAGTTGAACCCAATCAACAATGCACTGTCTAATACGGGCGACTCACACAATAGTGCGCCTCTGAAATCTGTCGACCCGAGGCGCATTTGGAAAGGATCTACAGACTTTGCCAGTTGTGATCGGCCAACGCGTTGCAAACTCTTGAAGGCACACTGTTGTGAATCGCCGGCACTGAAAAAAAAGAAAGAAAAATCAGCTCCGTTTCCTATGCCCGTGCAACACTAGAACCCAATCATCAACGCAGTTTCTAATTATGTTAGACACTACTGCACACTACATCGAGCGAAGAAGGCTTCTTCTCATGTCCAAGACAAAAAGAGGAATTTTAAGATTGGTCTGCAGTCCGTGTCTGAAAGTTGATCTATTTAAAACGTACGATAATTGTAGCGTAACAGTATCGTACAAAACAATACTACCGACATCTGATACTAATTGAATTCACTTTTAAATGAAAAAGGAGTATCGGAAGGCATCCCATCATGAATAATTCATGAGACTTGGCACAATGGACTGCGTCAGAAGCATAGCCAAAATTTGCATAATAATCACTAAAAAATATGTTTACGCAATGCATGCTTTCAATATCATTGAAGAATCACTGACGGAGTACAACAGTGTGGTTTAACTGAAATATCTTGCCTGTAGTACGTCGTCTGTTTGGACAAAAACATGTTGCCTCTACATTATTCTCATAAAATTCAAAGTGTGAAAAAAACAGGTGACAGGTCCGAGTAACATTTTGTTTTGGGAGGGTCCTTTCACGTTTAGTAAAATCCGAAAGAAAGCAATGGACAACCCTTTCAAAAAGTACCATTTTCCTTGCCCTCCGTCTACAAAACTTTGCATTTTACCGCACAAGAACCAGTTTCACATGTTCAACCAGTGAAACAGTGTTTGATGCACCAAATTACTTGTCTAGGAGCGGTAAGATATTTTATTTGAATTCTATGTGAAAACCTTTGGGTTTATTTTGTCAATGGATGTTTAGCGTAGTAGCCATCTTGCAGGGCAGTCCTGTTGTTCCTAGGGAAATATCCTTTGTGCATACCCTGTGAATCAAATACACTGGCCTGCAAGATGGTCGCCATACAAACCCTCTATATATATATGGATGTACGTGCTGATCCTTTGATTTCCCCCAAACAAACCCGGTCCTTTGTATTGAAGTGAAACCCACAGGCAACGGTCGTCTGCGCTGGGCTAGACCTCACCGCGTGCAAAGTACATCTCACCTTGTCCTCTTCACACCTGAATTTTTCCCCTTTACTTCCAGCTCACGGATGAGAAAAAAACAGGGCATTTCTGCCAGGGAGTTTAAAGCCTGTGTGGTCGGCCGCTGCTCGGTTGGCACGGCTGGGCGTCCCCCCTTAACTTCCCATTAGCGGCTCGGTAAGTACGGGGCCACTTCCCCTCCGCGCCGTGCGCGCTAAACCGTGGTCCTCGGCCTACCGCCGCGGCCGGGCTCCCGCGTCCCCTCGACCGCCACTCGCTTCAGTCACAACATCTATTCATTAGCCGGGGCAAATTGAATTTCCAAGCAAATGTTTTTCTCCGGAATTGCGACCGGCAGCGCGTCGTGGTAACGACGCAGGAAAAAAAAGTCAGCGAAAGAGAGCAGGGAATAAAAGTGTCCCTCCATTTTATGAAATTGAATTTATTGGTTTATCAAGCTGCTGCGCTGCGGCAAAGCACTTGAAGAAGCAGACCTGATTCCGGACCACCCTCTCATATATGCCTGCCTTAAATCATGGGACTAGTCTGGAAAACGGGACCTCACAAGTGCGTTGCAGATCGAGGGAGAGAAAAAGTGTTGATCTAAAGTGCATTTGATCGAGGCTCGGGTTAAATGTCCTCCCCAAATTATGTTTTGATGACGAAATTGCTCAACGAGAAAAATTATCTCCCGGAAAATTGCCCAATTTGAGTAAAGACAACCTCACGAAAAAATGCAACCAGCCACAGGGCTCTCGTGACGTACATCTGGGCTTAAAGGAACAGTAGAAACTTAGATCGGTAAGCGTTGGGTCTCTGGTCATCTTCAACACACTAACAAATTAGGATCTGTGTTGTATTCGAGTCCATCACAAGTCCTTGTAAGTCCGTCACAAGTCCATCACAGGTCATTCCGTCTTAAGCCAATTCACAAGCTATTCAAATGAGCTGTGACAAAAGCATTCCTTTGTCATTGTTCACCCCGTTGCTTATGACTGGCCTCATGACGTGAGGGGCTTGTGATTGAACTTTTGAAGGGACGTGGGATGCACTCGACTGCAACACTGATAAGGACCAAAGCATGTGCCTAATTTACCAAGTTTCTATCAGAACAGATGGATTATAGCCTTAAATAGCTTAGCATATTAGACCTCACGGGTCTGTGCATTTAATTAAAGGTTTGCCCGAGTTACGATTAATTAACGAGGTGTGATGGGTAGGAACAGAAGGGATTCCGGATACCGTAGAATCGCCACACCTCACTGAAGCAGCTGACGCGAATAGAAACTTAATTGTCAACTGGAACTTGCACTATTTTGGAGTTGTTTTTTCACTGTTTTGGAGTGGTTATAAAAAGGACTCGCTCTTTCTGAGTGTGGGTTTTTCACACTGTTGCATTTATAGAGCAGGTCTTTGGATTTCAAGAGAAATGTGTCATCATTTTCAGTACCCCGTTTAAAGGGAAACAACGCAATAAGGGACGTCCGAACAGGTGTTCAATAGTCCAAACAATTTCCAGAGCTTTTAACCTCCTGGATAACATGACGTTCAGTTGCAATGTATTTGTAAATCTTGTAAGTCTATCCCTGGTTTATATTGTGAGAAATGCTCTGTCGTTCGTTTGCAATTGTGCGGTTCCTTTAAGTCTACCAAACATTTAAATCCAAGTGTAATGCGGCTGGCCAGAGAGTGAGCTTGGCACGCATCAAACCCGGCTGTCGATATATAAGCTGGCATATATCGGGGGCAATCGGTTTCAAATCTCCGGCCCATCCGAGCGTCGTCACGGGGCCCGCGGCTTTTCCCTGCCGCCCGTTGTGGGCCTCTCTCGTTGTGCCGGGCCCGGAGATTCACAGGAGACGAAGATTTGTCAGTTTTGCTTTGGCTCGGGGTAGACGTGAAGATGGTGGTCTGGTGACCGCGGGTCGGCTTTCTCGTCTTTCCTTCGCGCAACCCCGTCGGCAAAACACCAAGAATTTACTTGCATGTCAAACAAAAATCCTTCATATTTATCTGTTTCGTTCAATAAAGAGGGAATCTAGGGCATTCCACGGCTGGACTTTATCATCAACGTGTCATCCATTGCTAATATGACATTCGGAGGTTCTAGTTCTGGGAAGGTGTATTTGTTGTAAAAATCTTTTTTTTTTGGTTAGGTTTAATTTACAGAATACAGATACGAAGCAATAATAAGACAATTTCTCATTCTGGACTTTCAGTTTCATATCTGTAACACAGCATTCGAAATTCTCGTTTCCTGTCCATGGTCTGTTCTGTCAGCACTCACGATTCGGTCCATTTCCGATCCCAATTTTGCTTCTCCCAGCGTTTCGGTATGTGTCCATCATTTCGCAGGTCCACTGTTACATATGCGTCATATAGTCTTTGGACCCCAGACCCAACCAGTATATTTTCGCGGCTCACCTCTAAAGTCAAGCTAGAGAGAAGCGGGTCTTACACACCTCCACACTGTTTTTGCGAAAACAAGGTACTCAGCAGCTTTAGATTTTCCCTTGTTTATCCCCCTCTTGCAAAGTGATCTTCAGTTGGGCCGACGACTTTAGCTCCTGTGTCTTTCGGTGAATGAAGATTTCAGACTCATCAAATTGTACCAAAATCAGTTAGTTACAAGATATTGTTATGGTGGCCCTGGAGGGACGTCAGACATTGCAAACAGCTTTGCAAATATGTGCTTAAAAAATTGCGATGTCGCACGTTCTAGCCTCCGTTTGTTCTGTGCGTGTGTACGGGTATTTGTAGTCTGGTACTGAGCGGACGCATGCACATTAATACACTGAATCGAAGATATAAATTAAATTTGGCGCGATTAACTGGCGGCGCCGCTGACGCTTACCCTGAACATATAAAAAGTTGTTGAGATCAAGATGAACTTGGAAGATTTCTTACTTCTTGGCCCATACCAAACGTACCAGACTACAAATTCCCGTACACGCACAAACAAAACGGAGGCTAGAATCTAAACAACTCCTCTACCCCCAGGCTCTTGACAAAACAGCCGAAAACAAATACATGTAAGCAAACTATGCGACAAGGTATGCAATACAATGTGCAACATCGCAAATTTTATCGCAATTATTTGGAAAGATATTTGCGATGTTTGATGTCCCTCCAGGGCCACCATACATTGTGCTTTTATTTTGCAGTTGGAAAAAAACTGATTTTCTCATAGGGCGCAGCCAGGATTTTTTTTTGGAGAGGGGGAGCAACTCCCTATTTTCTACGGGAATTCCAAAGGGGACAAATCTAAAAACCATTTTTAGTGGAATGGGTCAACTCTTTCACTTTTTAAGCAAATGCAGAATATTTTTGTGACAAATGAGGGTCAGAGCAAACGTTGACTGAAAGGCAAAAAGTGTATAAGTTACACTGTGCGATGTGACAGACCCGCTTCAATGTCATAATGTCTCTCACGCATATTTTGTTTTGGACTTTACTCAAGAAATCCGGCCATTTTAGATCGTGTTCCCTGAATCCACATCGTTTATTGAAAACCCTGAAATAGCAGGGAGCCTGGCTTTGTAGCTATAATGGGAGGTATAGACTCCTCATTTTTTAAAAATTTGCTTGTATTTTTTGTCTTCATTTGGAAAAAGAAGGTGACATGACTTTTTATCCATAATTTGGAAGTACTCATCGAAGTACAAGGTTAGAAAGAAGTTGTCCATAGTGAATGACATCAGGACGAGTAACTGACCAGTAGGACACTGCTCCAGGCCCTGTCCCGACCACAAGCAACAACTGACCGATGGAAAGAGACAAAGATGGTCATCGTCCCGGCGTGACGTCTGAATGGCTCTGACAGGCTGTAGTCCCCGTTAGGCTTGAGAGCCTCGCTCTCGCTGTTTATTGCCCTCTCGTGCTCCAACATTCGGAATTCCTGCCGAGGTCGATGGCTGATGCGAGTACAAGCAGTCGCTTTGGTACAAGTATAATACTTAATGTGTTTTCATATTAAGTTTATTTTTGATTTGTATATACAAATCAGATTAATCAGAGTGAAGTTTGAAATCGTGTGAATCAACTCTTCCTTTATTTGGTTGTTGAGATTTTTGTTATTCTTTATTATTTACTCTGGTTTGTGTTTGTTTTGGGAGGGTTTCCTGTTCAGCCTTATTCTTTTTTGGGTTTGGTTTGATACTAGGTTTCGTTAGGTTTGGTTGGGCTTAGTTAGGTTTGGTTTACGAGTAAATATTACTGGTCGTTTATTATTGCATCATTGCATTATCTGGAGGCTGACATCGCCCTCTGACTGCAGCATGTCGAAGGTCGATCACATTCGAACATGCACAGCACGACTCTTGTCAACCTGTCAGAAATGTTTCTACACGCCGCAGCGCAAGTTCGTTCATATCATGCACCGCTGCACCGTGTCCAAATGTCGCTTCACCGAAACACATCCACCTGCATTATCTTGACGCGGTGTGCCACCAATCATGTGTCATGTACTCGACTCTGCACCGATGCACAACGCAATAAACCACTTGAGGCCGTCATGAGTTAGCACAGCGCCACGGTTCACTCGTCAAAGAGTCGCCGATGAGGACCCGCCCGCAGGGACGCTAACCCGAGACAACACCAACAGTAGCCGCTTCCCACGTTGGTTGGCTGACTCACGACGACTGATTTATGTCCAATCGGTACTCTCAATTCTGAACAAATTAAATGCCAAACGAGCAGTCATAAGTCGTACCTTTTCTACATTGAGCAAGAGGAATCAAATTTAACATTTCCCAAATTAATTTAATTAATTAAGCTGTGTAGCATTTCATGAAAAGAATACAATGCTGAATTGTAATTATGTATAACATCAGATATTTTATATTGTCGCTTTCTTAAGCCCATGTTTTGCCAAAGCATTTGTTTGTATATTCTGCTGAGAGTTGGCTAAACAGTTACGGATGAAATAGGTATGTGCGTTTGAAACGAGGTTCCTACACTCATTATGCCGAGTAAGAACAAATCCAGTGGTTCATGGTCGAATTGTAAACAGAAAATTGACCCGAGGGGACGTCTGTAGTAGTCGCTGACGAATCTTCCCCGATATTAATGAAGATCGTTGTAGACCTATGGACTTATTTCTCTTCTAAGGTCTGCATGGTCTGCCTGCAAGCTGCAAATTAGCGTTTGCTAGTTGTCAGCACTCGTAGCAACCAGAACCAAAAACATGGAATATCACAATCTGAGTTACGACAAAAAAAGTATACTCACAATCCCGCTGTTGAATAACTTCAAGAGTCTTTGCTTATTAACTTATAATTACTCCCAGGACCTTTGGTTTATTATGAAAAGGCAATAAAATGAAGGTCTTCATGTCACGCAGAGAGCAGAGAATTACTTGAAAATGTTTTAAAACTGGAGACGTTGAGGTTTAGGGTATTACGCACTGTCTGTGTACAAGTTGTTTTCTGTTTCAAAGTTTTGCTCTTTGTCAAACTAACACCATAATCAAAGGCTTGTGGTTCGATGTTATTAAGTATATTGTGTTAGATCCCTACGGTAAAAGTTTCAAGCCTTTATCAAAATTTCATGATTCCATTTTACATTATACTTTTGGTTTTGGTGTGTGATTACAGGACTTTTTTCTTTCTTTTTAATAATTAAGTTACATTGAACATTTCTCGCAATTAGCAGCCGACAAAGGAACGGAAACATTCCTCTGTAGGTATGAATCCTTGAAAAGCCCCTTGGGTGCCTTTCCGCCCTTCCATTTGCAAATAATTTTCTCAAGCACACGCTTCACAGGCGAATGGAAAATCAATCTTCCGGCCTTCGTCGGAATCGTGCCGCGAACCTGATACGAATTACCGGGAACGCGAGTCCCGGCCGGGCTATCTACCGCAGTACCGGGGGACATGCCCCGCGGGCCCCGCCGGCTCGTGCCCTTCCACGCGCTCGGCTCAGCAGCGCCGTGTGCTCACCCCCCAATACCCAGGCGGGGGAGGGACCTTGCTCGGCCCGGGGAACTGTTGACGAGTCATTGAGCGGGTGTTAATTGTTATTATTCTTCCCTAATTTCTTGTTGACGGAAGAAGGGCGACGGCCGGTGCTTGTAGCCGGCCGAGTTTATTCACCTCCTATCAGGGAGAAACAAAGACAAACGAACCCGCCTGTACCTGTTACGCCGCAGTTTAGCGTCCGGTGCTTTACACTCTTCAACGACTGCCCGTGAAATGTATGTACTCAGGAATAAAAGTGTTTCTCTTTCAGGAAGTAGGCTACCGGTACTTTGTAACATCATAAGGCAATTATCAAGATCACAAGTATTGCTTCGCAGAGGCGATTGAAATCAGCAAGCTACGAGCATACTGTTCACCGGATTTCTGTTTCGAAGTTTTAAAATGAATGCCTCAATCAAGGACGGAGCATGAGAGGCACCAGTGTTCATTACTGACTATCTTTCAGGAATCTAAGCTCCCACCGCGGGAGATAAATTTCCTAAAATAATGTCACCTGCGAAATGAAAACAATATCAAAATGCTAAACTGTTGTGTTTAGCAAACGTTAGGAGCCATGTAAGAAATTATATCGCCCCTAATGTCTGTTTATGTAGGCAAGGATAGTACTTTTATTCGTAAGAGTTTCACAACATGAATGCAATATGTAAAGCACCATACAATTATGGAACAATTATTGTACACGTTACAAGGTATAGCCTACTTTTAAAACTATCGAGAAATCGTTGATAAAATTTTTAAGTGCTTATTATAACTTGCATTATTATCCAAAGCACAAGTCAAATTGATTGACGTAATATTTACGTACAAGTGGTACGTGTGAGTTTAGCCTGAACTAGCATTCGCCGTCACTACGTTCGAAATCAGGAGGAACGAGTTAACGCCGGTTCATACTACGGGCGAGTGTGAAAGCGAAGCAATTTTTGACGTCACAAAAAATTGCAGCGATTTTTCGTTCGAGTTCAAACGTGTTGAACTTTTGCAAAATGTTTGATCTGACGTCACAAACTCGCTGTTCAGTTCGCTTTTGCGCCAAGTATTGGCCGGTCTCTATGCATGTTACAGTTTGCAGTCCTTTTTTTCACAGTGATTGCAATGCAACTTGCTTGCGATCGGTGTCATGATACAAAGGGTGGAAAATGACAACCAGGGGATGTTGAACATTCGACCTCAGCTGTGTTACAAAACAAGCGATATCCTTGTCGTCTTCTCTCGCTACAAGTGTCTTGGAACAGGGAGCAACAGTGCTGACTGCCTGTAGGTTGTGCCCTACACTTGTACGTACAGTGCCATTCAGTGTCGAGCAAGACCTGAGCTCGAGAAACCATTGGGCCTGTCGACGCAATGACCTACCGGTACAGAGCCAGAGTGTTCACGAGGTAGAGAGGGTATACGCATTGTTAACGCTCCCGAGTTACAGCAAAGGTCATCCCTCCAAACACTGTCATTCATTCATTTCCTCATTCAGTCAGTAAGGTCTATTGAGACACTTTCTTCGCGGCCAAAAGCGGAATTGCTAAACTTAACAAAAATCGTACATTCTGAATCATAATCAAAAATACAATATAGCAATTATCATGCACATGAAATGAAATTAGATTCGTATGGTGAGAATATTCTTTTTCCTGTGATTTCTGGTGCTGCTCAACAAGAGGATGGAGCTTATTACACCGAGATAATTTGAATGTGTGCCGGATCAGACACTAAATAATGTACGGAGTCTGAAACATGACAAGAATTACAATGTGCAGTTAACATAATTATTTATGCATATAGGATCCACAATTATTTGTAAACCCCAAAGAATTATTTATACAGAAGTCATTTCTATTGCACTGGTAGCTTATCCAGAGGATGTAATCGCAAAAGTGATACACAATCAACAACTTTTGATTTAATCGTGCCAATTGTAACATGGTATCGAAATCAGAAAATGAAGATCGTGTTTACGAGAAACTTTATTTAAAGCCTACTGGCCGACGGGGGAGATATAAGCTGAGGCGTTGAAGCGCCTGATTCCTCAGAGCCAGAAAAGTCTGACCGTGAAAGGACCATTCCTACAAATGTTGTCCTTTAAAAGTGCGCAGCAAAGAAAACGTTAATGAGTGAAAAATAAAAATTACAGCAGTGCTCACCGGAAGGTAACTCTGCTTTCGCTTTACAACTGTCGATAGACCCTTAAACGTAGTGCTAAAGGAAAAACAAACGCATTAACACAAACATAACAAAGGAAAACACATATTTATGGCAGTGTTTTCGTGCCGAGGGTATTATGTAGTTGGTATTGCATAATCCAGAAAGGTGGCCAGAAGCATTCATTTGTACACGCATAGCTTGAAACAATGAGCAAGCTCGAGCGACAACTATAGTTAACTATATACATGTAGTTCGACTAACACCGCCCGAGCGTTGAGTGGTTTTGACTGTCTAGTCGACCATTTGGGACCAGGCCGAAGGGTACGGTCGCAATATCAATAGCCGATTTCATTTATCATTGCAGAGAGAACCATAGGCCTACATATGAAAATAACTGCAGTAGAAGTGTTTCTATTCCGAATTCCCTGAAACCTAAGAAGCCCTGAGCGGGACCAAGGGCTGGAGGGCGCACATTACCGGGCAGCAGAGGCTCCTGCTGTGGTAACATGCGGTCTCCTTGCTACCAGGATAAGGAACAGTCTCCAGCAATATGTCTCTTTTCAACCAACGAGGGGGTGCTTCTGCTCAAGGGGAATAGCCAATGGAACAAAGCAACAGTTATGTGAACACTCTGTTTGAGGTCAAATGTACTATTTGCATACAGCATCTAAATACCAGTGATTTTGACAAAACTGCCGTCCCCATGCCTTCTACTTTAAATCTTCTCGTGGTGGTTGCTATCAAAGCCAGTAGGCAACAGATACAGACCTTCCTCGTAAAGCCCAACGTCAATATAGTCCTGTCGAAAAAAATACAGCGAAGCAAACAGACTGTAAAGTAGGAGTGGAGACTAGAACACGACTAAAAGTAAGGCCGTTTCAGAATCATCTATTTGGGAGCTGCTTTGGCCAATGGGAGGCTGCTACAAACAACGTCTTGACTTCCATGGACACTTATAGAGGGATCCAAATAGGACGCTTTTAGCATCGATCTGCGTGGTTACAACTGAAGTGTCACACTTACGAACAGGATACTGCATGTACTGTGTCGACTCCGCGAGCGCGCGCGATAAAGTTCAACACAGAGAGCCTCGGTTTCGATGCGGATATGGGCAGAAGGCGCTAATGTGAAGTCCCTCTATTGTCTTAGTTCAAGCTGAAGCAAACCATTGCGGCATTGGACAAGACTGATTCTTCAAACAACTTTGCGGAGGTTGGCGATATCTAACTATTGCCTTTACAGCAACTTCAGCAAAAAAGGATCCATTTTTCTTCGACGAGTCGGAAGCAGGAGCTTCGACTCTTCCCATTGTGACTAAACGTTAAAGGCTTTTAACAGGATGCAAAGGCTGGTGTTGTCACAGACAAATACAGGTGATAATACAGTGCAGGTTTGCAAGGGGCGCCATTTTGTTCAAGTTTAAGGTCGACTTCCCACAATTTGCACAAGTGGAAATCAGCACAAAACCTGACGAAAGTTTTGATAGATGGTTGTATTTGGAATATTAACGGAAAGAAGAAAGGATTTATTAAAACCTATTCTCAACGCGCACTTACGAATCTTCTACTGAGACGAATACCGGGAAAATCAGGAATAAGTAAGGTTTCTAAGCGCAGCTAACGAAAGTGTCGACATAGCTTATGTCGACAGTTTTCCTTTTAGGCCATTCCTTAGCATACCGATTGGCGGTGCTGTCTATTGTGGTTTGACCGGATTGAGATCCGAATTTGTCGCAACTTTGAATTTGTCTGTATACGGCTGTGACCATGACTCAACTCTGGAGGGTCGTCAAGTGGTATAACGTACCGCTTCTGTTTCCAAGAATTTCTCCAGCGAATTCAGTAGGTCTTCGAAGCAAGGCCGACGATCCGGCTCCACGTCCCAGCATGACATCATTAGGTTGTATCTTTAGAGCAGATGGGAACGAGAGCAAGGTATGATCTTTGCCAGTTAAGTGGTGCATGAATGTCGTATGTTATGAGCTTTGTTTTCCACGTTATCACCTTGTCTTCATTTACCCAGACCCAGTGCCTTTGTTGGGATGACGGTTTATGGACAGTTAGAGACAGGTTCCTGTGTTATTCGTAGCCCACTTTTGTGAGCAATGGAAGAATTGCAACGAAGTTGCAGAAAAAACTATGCGTCATTCATGATAAAATTTCCAACATAAGGGAGACATCGGTCATTAGGGAGACATTTCAATGTCTCCCTAGGCTCCAACTACCAAAAGGAGGAAAATTGTTATTGTCCACATTTTGAGAGATAATAGATTAGGATCTGAAAGGAAAACATGCAAAGTTTGGTTAAGATCAGATTAGGGAATATTGAATTATGGGACGGTAAAGTTTGAAAAATTTCCTATGGGAATGTCTCCCAAGTGACCCATCTTCGGTGAATCTAATAACATTGATCATAATTTTACTAAAATTTCTTGGTATGTACTAAGCTTTATTGAACGCTGACAATACACAGCTCATGACAGAAGAGGGACTATCTGCCAACGAAAGCCTGGCTAAAATCTTTTTTAAAGAATTCTGGGAACCGAAAAAGCAAAAACGGAAAAAAATACAAAGTACGAAATTTTGCAAATGACCACGACGTACAGTTTGTCATCACAGTGCTTCGGTTTAGGCATTCGGTAACCTTCTCGAAGTTTGCTTATGACGTCACGGACTGTCATACTGGGGAACGGCTGGGCACCTTAAAGCCGTAAAACAAACAAAAAAGGTTCAGTTAGAAAAAGGTATAATGTTAAGATTGTGTAAAAATGAATAAAATCACTGAAAATGAATTTTAATCTTTTCAATTCATAATTTATGTTCTTTAAATAAAGGTACTAATTTTCGTTGAGGAATTTACTCTAAAATAGGAATACCAAAAGTGACAATTTCCCAGAGGACGATTCCAAACGACCAGACGTCGCTCTTAGTCGAGAAGATATCCTTGTCAATTGACTCAAGGGCCATCCAACGCAGTGGTAGAGCATTCTGCCATTAAATTAACAGTTAGATGAACTATATGAACTTGAGTGTGCGACATGAAAAAGCCTTTTGTACTGATGAAGTTTTTACCCCAGTGCATGGTGGGATAGAATGGTGGTCATCCGATGTAGACATCGCTCAGCGCTGCAATGGTCATACGCTTCACGAGGATGTTTCTAAAAGGCACGTTTTCTGTAACCATCGTTCAAATCTTCTGGGGCTAGGGTTAACGCTTTAATAACATATCTCCCGCAACTGGATGCAGCAAAACAGCACCCTAAACCTTCCCTGTGATCGACTTGTAACTCGCATGTCTGCCGTTTCCCATAACCATAGCATGCGGCAGCCGAGTAGACTGCACTTCATGACCCTTATTCAATCCCATCATTCACTGCGGTAAACACTGTGATACGTCATTGGGCCGTGGAGATATTTCTATTAAGTCATTTTTAAATCAACGCATCGGTACAATTCAGATTTAGCTGTAGCAGATAGAATGGTTTGGGAGTTGAGCTGGGTTCGGCTCGACTGATCAGTACTAATTGGAGTTTGGTCAGGCTGAGTTGTTGGCTAATGCTCGGGCAGATCAGGCTGTGCGCGTCTGGGGCTTTTGCCATGATGTATCGGGATGCGTTGGCGGTTGTTGCTATTTGCTGTCGTTACTGTTGTAGCCTTTGTTGACGCTGGTGGTATATTTGCTGCTGTTCTTGTTATTCGTGTTGTGACTTTTGGGGTTGTTGAGGTTGTTGCGGGTACCTTTGTTGCTGTCGTCGTTGTAGTTGCGTTGTTGCTGTCGTTGTGTTGCTGCTGTCGTTGTTGTAGTTGTGTTGTAGTTGTCGTTGGTTTGTTTGTGCTGTTGCTGTCGTTGTAGTTGTGTTGCTGCTGTCGTTGTTGTAGTTGTGTTGGTAGCTGCTTTTTTGTTGTAATGCCGTCACATTTGTACGCGAGGACGATATTGAATCTAATCTTGTTAGGCCTAACTAATGTTGTTGCGGTTGTTTGGTTCCAAGAGTTCTTTAGTTGCTTTGATGCCAATTTTGTTTCATACATATGATTACTCACATTGGTGCGTTTTTGTGACGCACGAGAGTTTCTGATCTCCTCGGCGAGACCAAAGTCAGATATCTTGCAGGCTCCGTCGGCAGTAACGAGCACATTACGGGCTGCCAGATCCCGATGAATGCACTTGAAGTCCACACAACAGAAAGATTAAAAAAAAACCGAAAAATCTCAAGCGCTAACAATTGTTTTTTTCCCGAAAAACCACAACCTCAAAGTATCCCAGATTGATATACAGTTCATTACAATATTGTATTCAGTAGTTACATTACAGCTTTAACATTGAGCTCAGATAGATCGAGCACGGCTCCAAAAGTGTTTATTGATGGATTGGAAATAGCACGAGTACTTTTACTGAATCAACTTGCCAGTGAGTGCTGCTTGCTACTTTCCCAAGACAGCCATTATCAATTGAAACACCACCTTCATCTGTGCCCCAAAGGTATGGCTGCGGCTTCAGACGTACGCGGGCGAAGGAAAGTCAGTCAATAGTGGCTGCAGTAACTCCGTTACAGTGCGTGTCTAGTCCCAGCTGCAGTTAGTGCATCCGGTGCAAAGGCCTCACATACCTTGTTGGCTGACAGGAACGCCATGCCCTTGGCAATGTCCCTCGCAAACTTCATCAGGTCGGTGCCGCCGAGGGCCTCGTTGAGCACGTCAATGTACGTGTAGTCCTGGGAGCGGTTCTGCCGCAGGTACTGCTGTAGGTTGCCGTTGGAGAGGTACTCAAATATTACATACAGTGGATCTAAGCGAAACAAGGACAGTGGGAAGTCAAATATATGCTAAAAGAAGCAAAACATAATTGTGTGTTGGACTCATTGTTTCAAGTGGCAACAATAGAGGGCGTGCTTTCATGTAGCACCAACGCTCTTCGGTGATAACTCGCTACGCATGGACAACCGATTTCTGTTTGTGCACAGTTTAAGCATGCGTGCTGCCCATGTGCACGAGGACGGCTGAAATGTAGGGGCGGAGTGACAGATGAAAAACGACTGAGAAGGAACACGTCTGCGACATTTGCCACGATGCTTTTTCACGCACCCAAATACTTGAGGATTCAGCATCTTTTACAGAAAATTCTGAGCAGAGACGAATCATTTATGAAGTGGTGTTGCTCTTTCCTTGCGAACTTTGCAAGCCTGGTTTGAAGCCCAAAGCTCCGCCCTTGCACGAACTAATGCTCAATATCTGGTAACAGAAAACAAAAAACTTTTACATCGTGGATGAGCGTCTCAGACAAAGGGTCCGTAAACCAATTTTCCGAAGGAACACACATCACCTTTCTCCAAGCAGCTGCCAAGGTAACGCACCACGTTAGGGTGCGATGACATTCGGTTTAGGAGGTCTACTTCCCGGAAGAGATTTTCGATGACATCCTTCCCGGCGTTTTCTGAAGAACAGGGAAGAATAGATGAATATTCCTCAACTTTGCTTCTAGACAAGAGACACAAACCACACTGGCCCCCAAGAAATGTCTACCAGTGGCCCTTTGAGGTGTTTTGCGGGAGTTAGGGAGGTACAGTGCATGCTTTCTGTTGTTATTGATCGGAGTTCTATGCATTACACGTGACTTCACGTCACTTGAAAGATCCTGCGTACAAAAAATGCTTGATCGGTTTGTAGGGAAAATTGAATGAATCCTGAGCATTTATGACGGTTGAAGTCAAACAAGCATTGAAGGGGTGAATATACTCAACTTACATTGGAAAACAAAAACCACAGAGGTGACCTTCATGCAAACAGAAACAGAGGCAAAGACACTCGCCTTTCAAGGTCTTCAGGGCAACATAGGTCTGGTTCCCTGTGCTGAGGATATCGGTGGCAGACGCCAGGTAGACCACACTGAAGTTGCCCTGACCAATCACGTTCAGGATGGTCAGCTTGGAGCGGGGGAAGGGCTGGGTGGCGGGCAGGGCGGCGTAGCGGGAATTGCCGTCGGTGGTGTCGGGGTATATGCGCGGCCGCTCGCTGACAGGAGGACCGATACAGGTGGAGAGGTGAGCTGGTCTCGGCAAAGTGCATGCGAAGCGTAAAGATGTGAGCTTTGCCTAGAATTTTATAACAGGGTGTCTGGGTACCAAACAGACTCACGGATCTTGCCAACAACTCCTTTGCTTCTTTCTCGATGCAGTGGGCAATGTCATTTATTGACAATCAACTGCAAACATGTTTTTCCTAATTTTTGTCTTTGTGTTGTGCTAACAACTCAGTCAGCCATCACTTGTAATACCTTAATAACTCTTAACTCCTAAACTAGTTCCGTTGTGTTTTCTCCTCATGGCACGTCCAGTGCAGGATTATAATTGATTTCTTATGCTGACGTGGACTAGGTCTTCCAGCCTCGATTCCGTAAGTAGAAAACTCAATAACATCAAATTATTATGCTGTGGTTCGCAAGTTTTGTCCTCCCAAAGAGTCAGTGTACAATTTTTTAGTCTGTGCCGTTTAATGTTATTGACATGAACCTGAAAATAAAGCCATAAGTACAGTGGACATTTTGATTGATCAGCTATATAAGAGGAATTAATGGTTGGTCTTGTAACTTTCAATTAAACACGTTCAGCCTATTTTTGCGTAAGCTTTAGTCCACAGCTGTATAACAGTGGGAGACTTTGAGATGCTGGTGGCAATAGACATACCGGTCCTTCTTCACAGTATTGCGCGTGCTCATAACTATGCATGCCTGCTGAGAACTGGTTAATTTGTTAATTTGAAAAAAAGACCGTTATGTTTGCCGCCACCAAGTGTCTCAAAGTCTCTCATTAATTAAAGGTAAAAGAAACAAGAAGGCTTTGAAGCTCACCGCACGAGTCGCTGGATACATCGCATAGTTTGGGAGCAGGTGGTATTTGAATCCTTGGGCAAAGAGAAGAAAATAATGCAAAATATACATTTCTATGACAATGATCATGCCCAAATAGCACCAAGTTAGGTACACATAAAAATGTGATGAATTTGGTACCGGAAACAGTTACACGTTACTAAGTTACAAATGGAAAAGGACACAGTGTGCCTGAATTTCCTGTTTAACGGATAACGGTTCTAGTATAAGCAGACACATCATCCTTTTTTTCCTGAAATGACTAATGTTGTGTATAATTTCAATGGACCGTCCTCAAAGTATCCATGCGCCGATTTCACCAGGTGACGTCGTGTGTAGTATTTTAATTAAGTGTCTGTGTCTTGTTGTTACAGTTAATTTAATAAACTGTACATGAACTGTCGAATCGTGGTACTTTTGGAGCTGGGCAAACAGACATCAGAGCAGGACACTTATACCAAAGGATTGAATGCATCTACTTGATCAAACAAAATCGAAATCATTTCTTGGCGTTGTTATACTGACCTGCTGTCCAGACGTATGAATGATACTGGCTCGTCCACTGAAATAAAAAAGAACAAGTGTTAATTATCAGTGCAAAACCTATTCCTATGCACGCATTGACACTTTGTATACCACGCGAGTTACCTATGACTAACTGACTTTAAGTCTAACCTCGTGCCCAGTGTTATGGGCACATTCATTCTTCAACCGGAACCGTTTGTGGAACCGTTTAATGGGGAAACCGATGGCGTCTCCGAGGTCGTACCCAGAGCCATGGGGGGGGGCTCACGTAACCTTTTATGGCCTTTTTTAGTGATAAGGTTACATATTTGAGGTTTTTGGATGCTTTTTGATATGTATAACAGCCCCAAAAGGTCGCCTTTCATTGTTTTCTGGATGACGATTTTTCACTCACTGGTAAGAAAAGCAGTGGAATTTTGTCCTAGGAAACACCGCTCACTTTAATCCACAATTCCAGCTACCTTCAGGTCTGTTTCGAGTTTTCTTCCTCTTCCTGACGACAACGAGGGCGACGAGAGAGAATGCTACACAGCCCAAGACGCCAAAGATCACACCGACGATGACCCACGCAGACAAAGCTCCTTAAAAAAACCACACACACACACACACTTAGAGGTTGGAAGACATGCTATCTGCCTTGGTTGAAAACAGCCAATGGTGGGCGGTAGTGCTCACTTTGTTGGTAGCGATGCAACAGTAACGTTTGCATTTCATAGGCACTGTGAACCAGCAAAGTGATGTTCCTACCAAGGAGCAGGCGTTGCTAGGAAAATTGCACCCTCTCGGGTCAGGCTCGAGGCGCATAGAGTCCGCCATAAGAGTGGCATAAACATACCACACGGCGAACAAAGGTATTGCCTTTTTCACCTCTTTGCGACCTGCAGCTCGTACGAAACAATCTTCCATCTTTGGTTCTTGGTTTACACCTGCCACACAAACTTAAGTCAACAGTTTTCTGAATATTAGGTTTAACCATGTACGGAATGACATCTTTATTACCTACAAATTAGTTACAACGCCAGCCAGTCATCACGTTTGAGTATCTATTTCTTTGTCACACTGTGTAAATTTGGCGGCGGCGTTGCACTTGTCAAATAGGGAAATAAATGTGCGCTTTCTGGTAATAAATGTTCGTTTCACATTGGATCAAGAGGATGGATTGCGGTATTCCCCAAGCTGAAGGCAATGGATATACTTGGATATAATGAATAGTCTTTCCTCTTTGCCTGGCCCTTAAACCGTCCGATCCTACTACCCACCACTACTTATAAGTGCAGCGAAATAGCCTGCAAGAACTGTGATGTTAATACATTTTCGTATGACACAATACCATAGGCAAACTTACAAGTGAGGCAAGTCAGCGTCACGAAAGTTTGCAAGCAGAAGGCTCGAACAAGCCTCAAAACTAACCTACTGTATTGCATCATACGGTAATATATTAGCATCAAAGTTGGAGAGTGGCTGTTTTGCTGCACAGGCCTCACTTGGCGATGGGTAGTCGGATCGGGTAAACAAAGCATACAAAACAACTTTTCAAAATTAAAGATTTCCAACGATATTGTTTAACAACTTTACTTCAATTTTGTTCAAGAGCAATTTAACCTACTTTTCGGTTTGTTTTTCTTGAGAGTGTTCGTGAACAGTTTCCTCATATAGAGAATGATGCCCGAGTGATGCGCACTTTGTAAGATTGGGCACAGCAAGCCGGTGTTTCACCAAACGTTTAAGACTGGCCACGTGACAGGTTCATGACCAATATAGCAATGGTTAACATGTCATACGTATTCTCGGATGTGAAATTGTGACGTAGAACAGTTTTCTTTCATTGCCACTGCTTTTCAGTTTTGCACTTCTTATGTGAAGCATTTTTCTTCATATAGTTATGGTGTAAGGAACCGAATTATCAATTATGTGGTACGAGTAAACTTTGCCTCCTCTGCAATGCTTGCATCTAGCTTGATCAGTTTGTTTTTTGTCATAAATTTTAAACATGCTACTCTGCCAAAACCGCAGGAAACGCAATGCACCGCATTCGCCACAAAGTGTCACTTGATTCCAGTTTGGTTCTATGCATAAACCAATTCTTTTAAAAGCCAAGATAGAACTCGACTGTACCCAGTGGAAAGCGTATATAGATTGTTCCACCTTAAAGGAAGACAGCGCATGCCCGTTATCACAGGGTGCAAAACCCAGTTAGGATTGAACGATTTGCCAGTAGTACGTTGTCTTTTTGTTCATTTTTTGTGATATTTTGGCAGTGTGGATAACAAACAGGTGAAATGAGCTCACGACTTTTGAAACTGAAGGGTACAAGATTAATGATTACAGAAACGACAGAAGATGACTACGTTAATTGCCATAGCGACTTCAAGAGTCCACCAAGACAAACAGTCATGCGATAAATTACTGTCAGTAACGAGAGTACACCGCCCTCCCTCTCCATAGCTGGAGCGCTTAATGTCACAGTCTTGATTACATCGTTTTGACCAATTCGTCTTTGTGACGTTTAACGACGTTGTACCACAGCCCACTATGACTGATGTCAGTGATGCATCCGGTACCTTTTTCATTAAGCCTTCTAAGAGGTCTGTAGATTGCATTCTGTCTCTTTCATGTCGTTGACACCTCTTCAGTTTTTGCTCATTAATTAAATGTCGGCCGATTTGTAGTGTGCAAATAAATTTACAAAGTGGACTTAAGGCATTAAGAATAAAGGGAAATTATTGTACACGATGTGAGTTTAACTGATATTCAACACAAAAGCCATAGTAAACGCTCAAAGTGTGTTCTAAAGTAATGCAACCATATTTTGACTGATAACTAATGCCGTATGCAATGTGATGTTTCATATGTACACTCATGTAGCGTGCATTTTATTGACTTACCACAGACCTCCATCATGCAAAGCAGCATCACCAAAGGGAGGCTGGATAGGAAATGGTATGTTCCCTTTCATAAATACGTGAAATTGAATGACAATACCCGATGGGTTTACGGGGAACACGATAGCCATGGCAGCATCATGAATAAGGTCTTTACATGTATAATTACACAACCTCGGACGACCGCAGGTACGGGGCTGAAGCATCGAACTACACCAGTCATTGCGTGACGCAATGCCTAACGAGACCGCTGATTGGCTCAGGATTTGTAAACACTCTTGTAGTCGAGATCACCACAACACCGTCCACAAGACCAGACATAATGTCGTACAAGAGACTAGCCACAAGTAACGGGCGACAAGAACACGGGAATACTTTCGTTGCAGTTTGTTTGACTAGCGTGCGACTTGAATTCTGGCTGGAGATGTTATGTCGATGTTGTTATGGTCTGAAGGGGTCTTTCAATGGTTAAGAGGTCTCGACCCCAACCTAGGTTTTAACGGCATAGATACATTGTCCTCTGGTGCGGTTGTCCGTTGTCAACTTGAACAGTCAAACAGGAAACCAAAGTGTTGGATTTTTTCATTAATATAACAACGACCCTCCCAAGATAAATCCCCACCTACCTTTCTTCAGTACCAAGGACACTTCAATGGTCGACCCCTGTTTCATGCCGAGCGTCTTGGCGTCACAGACCAGCTTCTCTAAGTCCATATCCTCCTTCACAGCTAGTTCCAATGTCCCAGTGGTGTTGTACAGTCCCCCAGAGGCCTCCACCGCCTCCACCTCGTCACTATTGTGACGGGAATTTGCCAGGATCCAGGTAATGTCTGCGGCGGGCCGGGTGCCGGTAGCGCGACAGCGGACCGTCTCGTACTTGTCACTCCGCACTGACAGGACGTCACCGGAGTGGTATTCCTTTCCACTGTGCAAGATTGCGAGTTCCTTTGCATGTGCATGTACTGTGAGGGGCAAATCAATCATCATGGAATATTTCAGACAATAACCAATACCTTCTCATTGTCTTGTCCGTCGCAACAAGTCCCTCCACGAGTCTTTGAACAAGACCAACGATGAGTTAAGAGAAGGAATGAACAGTGACAAAATCGATGTCTTTTCACAGTTCTCAGCAGATTTACGGGCCATTTAGAATGACGTGCGCCACCAAGAGGTTGCCACAGCGGGACTTTTTGCGGTGCATTGAGGGAAAACGGGAGATAAAAGTTCTTTGCGCGGAAACTTCCGCTGATTCGGAAGTGCTCAAGGCGCTGTTTTATATGCACGTTTTTGTGTTTCAAGGCGTACACGATGAGATCACGCGCTTTGCTTTCACGAACACAAAACTCGACTCCATTAACATAACACACGTACGTGTGCGTACGCGTTGGGCCGGGAAAATTGCCCTGGGAGTGATTTTGACGGATACATAATGCTTGGCGTCAGTGCTGACATATGGAAAGACACTTTTTACTCGATTGAAAGAGTGTTTTTGTACAGCATGGAAAGCCCCGATTAATCACAATTATCTCACTTTCCTCAAATTGTCTATTGGGATTTGCTCTTGAAATGCAAATCGCGGCAGGTCGACCATTTTCTGTCGACCATATTAACTTGACCATACTAACCGCTTGGTGGCGCACTGTATCGTGAATCCCCCCGTATTGAGTCTGTAAAGGAATTATTTGTCGTTTTGTATCACTTCTTAATTTAAGCTTGATGTTTTTGCTTCCACTTCTGCTGGTAGGTTGGAGAACAAACCATAGAGGCTGGCGTGCTTCTTTGTAGAGCTGCCATATTTTTGGTCGTGTTTTATCGGTTTTGGATATTGTTTCTGTGTACAGTGTGTAAATGTATGTGATGCACTGCCGGCTTGGTGTATATTACTGGTCTCTACATTACTACATATCACGAAGAGCAATCAGTAGTAAATATGCATGCACAGACCAATGCGTATCTGTGAGAGCCAGGGCTGTACGCCCCCAAAGAAGTTGAGTCTAACTGTATAAAAAAAATGAGTTACCCTTGCAAAGATACTTGTTTTGCCTACCACTATTCATGGGTACATTTTATGTTTTTTAAATTAATGACTTATTTTGAGGAATCTGTTCTATTTTGCTAATATTAACTAAACTTAACATTCATCAATTATTTCCTCTGCGGGTTCTTGCTGTTGTCACCAGAAAACAAAGGCAGGCGATCTGTTATGAAAAGGCTTGTGTGGATCATAGGTTATTTTCTCGGCACCAAGTATGAAATTATCCGAAAACGTTACTCACCATTTACATCCAACCTGAAGCCCACCACCAGCCCTCCAGTGGCATAGCCCCGATTGGACGCATTGCAGGAGAGCGTCAGGTGGTGGTCCGACGGCGCGGGCTCAAACACAAGCCGGCTGGTGCTCACAAGCAAGCCCGTCTGCGGGCACGCCTTGTCCGAGCTCGCCTCGACAGGGAGCTGGCGGTCCCCCACGGCCCACTGGAAGACGGCCGCTGGCCGGATGCAACTGAGCGTCACACAGGTGAGCTCGACAGCTGTGCCACTGACCACTGTCAAGTCGACGTCAGCATCTTCTTCACTGTCAGGACTGTCTCCGCTAACGCACTGGCTAGAGCCGCTAGATTCTTTGCGACAGAGCTGCACTTCGCGGAGAATATCTGCAATGAAAAATAAAGAAACAAAAACAAACAAACAGTGCATAGAAAACCTAACAAAAACAGACCCAAAAAAGGTCGGTTCGAATCAAATAGCGGCTACACTTGTTTGGGAAGTGTAGCGCCTGATACATTTGTCTTTTACATAGTGGAATCTCTGAACTCTGCTTACTGTTTATCACAGGCTTCACGCAACCGTTCGAATACGACTGGTGAAAGCCTTGTTGATAGGAGAACTGTCCATCGAAGCAGAAGTCAATCTCATCGTCCAGTGACACGTCGTGTATCGTCAACGAGCCATCGGTGGTGTCCAGCACATACCGACTGTCCCGGTAGCCCGGACAGTAGTTTGGGCCAGAATTGTAACCGCCGGATACGATGAGATCTCCGTTTAGGGAGTTCTTGTGCCAACTTATCCTTATGATCGACAGGTTGGCGTCGGGCGAGTACTTGGCGCGAAGCAGCAGGGCGCAGTTCTCCCCCAACCAAACCTCGCAGGGGACAGCCTCCACGTTGTTGCTGTAACAGACAACTACATGCGAGAACACATTAGACAACAATGAGAAACTCATCCTCACTTTACCTTTCAGTGGGGAAGAACTGTACATAAAAGTACTTCTATTAATCATTAGATATTGTGACCATATACTGCGCTGCACCTGTCTTCCAATTAGGTACCTTGCCACCTCAAGAGCCAACCTGTTTGATTGGAAAGGGAAAGAGGGTTCTGTGGGTTGGGATGTACAATAGCAAATCCTGTTGAACATGCAAGTCTCATTTTGGTTCAGGTTGAAGTTGAAGAGGCCAACTTAAAGCAAAAAACTAAATCTTCATAGCCCAGCAGCTGTTGAAAGGTTGTCAATTAGTACATGCAGAGGGGAAGAACAGGCAGAGAGTGAGTGCGATACGCTATTAAACAGTGTGAGGTAAATTGTCTGATTCCTATATAGGCTCTAATGCGTTGTTACGAGTTTATGTCTTGCTGTATCACTTCAGAGGGAAACTTTGCAGCGTGTTACTAACTTTGCTAAAACAAAATACGTATAATATTTAAACGTTTTGAATTGTAAATAAATCCTTCGTCCTTGAATGTTCCATACTGGTATTAATTTTACACGGTGTTTTTTGCACAGATGCAATATAGCAAAGAGAGAAATATACACACCTTGATACTGCAGTAGCATAACAGCCGAGATCGCAACCCTGACAGAAATCATGTTGACGACATCAGCGGGCAATGGTCCTCCGGCTCAACACCGACACGATGCGAGCCCTTTTAATTTCTCTGATGAAATGGGCCGATATCTCTGTCCTTCGCCGAAGCGGTGGCTACTCGCTGACGTGGGCAGGTGGTGATGCATTACTCTCCTTGCCCGCTCTGCAATCGCCCCAATCCTGTCCCGTACCAAACATGGGCGTTGCCAGGTTTTTTTCCCGGAGGGGACCATTTTTTTCCCAGGGGGTCACCAACGTGATGCAGAGTTATCAGCTAGAGGAGGTCAATTTTGATATTATTCAAAGCAAATTGGTACTTTTCATCCCCATTCATGTATTTCTTTTCTTTTGCCCCACCCCCCCCCGTTTTTTTTTCCATTTTTTAATCTCTCATTTGTTCCTGAGTCAAACGCTGCTGTGTCTCCCCGATGACCAAGGTAGTAAATCCGTCATAAATCAAGTAAATTTAATAACAGGTGGAACTCCTGTCAAGAAATGACATGTTATTAATCAGTTGCATCCGCTGATTTTGTGTGTGTGTGATTTACTACTTTAATTGAAGCTCGCCATCGGTCAGTCTGCCTGGGTTTTGACTACTACATAGCCATTAAGAACTGCTATCTGTTGTGGTCCAAACGATGCGGCTCTTTTGTTGGTGTTTAGCACCCATCCCAAGATTTGACAAGCCGCTGCTAAGTGATGTTAATCGCACGTTTCGTAGACACTTAAAATAATGTTATGTTATGCTACGTTATATGTTAAGTTATTCCACCATAGGAACAACCCCAAGCCTTAGGAGGGCTAGAGCAATACGGGTTTAACACAGTCTGGATTGCATGGCGACGTTTTTAGTAAGAGCATGAGAGCTATGTCATACTTGATAATTTGCCTCTCCGTAGCGTTATTTCGCGAAAAATATATATTGTTACTTTCGTCGACGGATGACATTAAGAAACTGATCATTTTTAGTCCAATCATTAAAAGTACACACATTTTGATGAAAAGGTCCTTTTCTCAAAATAGGCCCTATCCATTTCAGCTTGTTCTTTGATAGTTTTTCGTTTTGTATTTTAATGGATGTTTGCGGTCTTTTATTAATTTTGGTTAATGATACTAGTAACTTCGATTAATCATGCTTATCGTTAATGTTAGATACTTGAAACTTCCCGCACGTCTGATTAATTCATCTTATCCGGTCATTCATCTGTCTATTCCATTTAGAAAATGGCATGACTATCCACGTTTTGTGTTCTTAAATTGACTTACCTTGCACAACTCGAAAGTTCAGAACATGTGTGAAGATATCGCACGGCATTTGAGATGACAAATAAAAACATTTCATCCATCCTATATTTAGTGCAAATTTTTCTATCCTGATAAAATTTATATCTGACCGAAAAAAAAACCCAGAAACAGGAGTGTTAAAGGTTATATACAACCTTGTGAAGATAGTTTCTTTCTTTGGGGCATTTTAATAAAATTTTGGACTGTAAGGAAGAAGGAAAGTAATTAAAAAGTGCGTAATTTTCTTGGATAAAGTACAAACAGAGAGAGTGCGCAGTCAGGGTGCTTTTTTCGGGTGAGGGGTGGGACAGAATTTTTTCTGATTTGTTTAGTCTTAAATCTAATGCTCTGAAGCAACTGTTTTTCGGTTTCTTTTTTTTTTAACTTGCACGGTACGCTCAAGACGCACATTCAGACAGCACGTGATGGAGTTTAGACGCAGATTCTGGCACGGTTTGGACGAATGCAAGATACAGTTCTCCCCTCTGCCATTAAGGTTGATCAGAGCTGTACCCACAATTATCCAATTAGACGACATAACTGCGTAGGGACCGCACTTACATGCACATTCTTCAGCTTGACGCGCACGTGCATTTGGCAAAATCACGACACCCTATTGGTCGAATACGCATGTCGCGCGCGCGTGTCATCTGTCTACGAGCTTTGTGCCAGCGCAGTGACGGTTTCTTGTTCTGGCTGTCGAATAACACTATAGAGAAGCGCCAACTTTAGACCTTGGAACCAAAACGGCTGTTCATATATTCAATAAGCCTTTTGCGAATTAACTTTGACCCAAATCTTTTACACTGAGTGAAAATCACAACTTGAATTCTCCTTACTAAAACCACTGTTGCTATACCTCATGATTCGGGGCAAGCTTTTGCTTAGTTACATAAGAGACGCCTTGCAACAATACACTGTTCGCAATGGATAACAAGGGCACAAAAGGAACCAGTCCATTCCAGAGATGGCGGTCGCTATTCGAAAGCTTGCTCCGAATCACGAGGTATAACAACAGCGTCTTTAGTCTGGGGAATTTATATTTTATTTTATTTTATTCACAATTTAACTCGCAAATGGCTTATTATTGTACAGTAAGCATGCAGCTACTGTGGGCACTGACGCATATGGAACCAATTTGGTTCCAACAATTTTAAGACACTCATGTCGTAACTCTGTCTGTTCAAAACAACCATGAGTGTGACGGGGTGAAGGCGACCTCTGGCGTCCATGCACCCCGTGAACTCCTTCCAAGAATTATTTGGAAGGGTCGTTTTCGGATGCTGTCAATCGTCTCTTCCTTTTTCTTTGCGACACCCCCCCCCCACCCATAAGGGAGTGCGGGTACCAAAATCCATTACAGGTCAGGCGATGCCGCGGTTGAGGGTCAGTTGGTGGTAAATTGTGGCGTGTCGCGGGCGTCGTAAGATGTACCGAACACTACTGGCTTACACAATCATGAAATATCCAGCAGTTTGACTACGTCATTATACTCGAGGGCCCAATCGTTGAATTTGAGGACAGTTGGTGTCGTTTTCTGATTAGTTTTTTCCCACTGACGCTAAGGTGTTGGCGTTATCGAATCAAGAAATCTTCATGCTGTTATCGGAAATAAAATCAAGTGTATCTGCACATAATAATGATCCCTTTCACACATGTTTATCGTCTGGACAATTTTGGTAAATCTCAAGAGATCGGCTGAAATCGTGTTTTTCTTTGTCGGCGTCCCATGATTTTGAGTGCGTGTGGGAAAATACACGTACACTGGCAACTGTTTACCTCATAAAGTAATGAGAGATCGAGATCGAGTTTTGTGCACTCACTACATCAGACAATGTACTAGCGTGCAGTGACACATTGCAATCTTGGAACAACAGAGGGCGCCAAAAGACAGACGACAACCAGACAATCAACAACAAACCAATTCTCGGCACGTCGTCGGGTGTCTGGTAACATTTGTCCGCACGAGTCTAGTTGCGACAGAAATTTGACGGCGTCTCGGCAACACAACGAAACTTGGGTAAGGTTTAATTCTGGTCCTTATGCTGGACAATAACAAGAACATTCAAATTATGGACTTCCGAGCACTTTTGTGTTGAGACAAGTTTTATTTGAAGCTTTGAACTAGGCCTAAGTGACTCTTGAAGTTGAAAGTCAACGTTTGGTTTAGCCAGGCCAGGTTGTCGTGGTCGTGTAACTTACCGGTCGTTCATGTTTACCAGGGCCTAGGTACGAAAAATGGTGTCCTTTTTTGTTTTTGTATTAACTACGTGTTCACATTGCACGGTAAGGCGTACAAAGAGTTTGTGTGCAGCATATACAAGTACATGTCTGCTCAACTACATTACATGTAATTAGGGTTGTTACGCCCCAACCAGGCCTACAGCATCAGTCCCAACTACCTGTAGTATAAAACATGTACATGTAGTTGGCCCGTCCCAACTAGAGTGTTATAGTTGGGCCAGCCCAACTACAGCACAGGGGTCCAGTATGCATGTGCCCAAGTTATGCTGTTGTTTACAATGTCATGTCATAGATGAAGTGCCATATTTTTAGATGAATTGTGTCAAGTTTAAGATGCATAAACTTTAATAACGTTTAAGAAAATTTCTCCATAAATTGGTCAACAATAGTTGGGCCAGCTCAACTGCAGCACTGCAGTTGGGACTGTCCCAGCTATAGTTGGGACTAACGCTATAGTTGGAGCATAACAAGGTTCATCTTGTTTGTCGTTGCCAGTCGCTGGGTTGCTGGATTTGTCTAGAGTCAAGTGTGATGTTTGTGCCCTGTTGTATTGTACGTCTGGCATGTCTGAGGGTACAAGTACATGTACAAGATAATGTGATATTTGAGTGCAAACGAGCATAGAGGGTCTGTGAAGAGTGCCCTCCCAGAGGACATGTTTGTTACGTGTATTTAGATTTAATGACAATGAATGCGCAAAATCCTAGAAGAAGAAAGAAATGCCCTCCAACGGGATGATAAACGGAGAGGGTCTATTGGCAAGGTTCAAGGGGGCAAGATGCCATGAGCCTGTGTTGAATAGTACATACATGTACCTGACCCTAGAACTATCAATATCCCAGGATTCCTCGTTCCACATCTCCAAGGGGCATCTCAAGGAGCCCCTGCCAGTAAGTTCCAGGGGTTGTCTGCATAACATACATGTACATATAGGCCCCCTGTGTATTTCTCAGTATAGATGTACCGGAACATCGTGGTCTGAACTGTGTGTTTGTGGTTGAGGGGGGTGATTTCAGTTCAGTGGCGTACATGTAAATGTACATGTATGTCACATGTTGGCGAGGGGGCAGGGCAAGAGAACATGAATTTCCCCCCCCCTAAAAAAAAACAAATTACAAATTTTTGAAGAATCGTCACCTCCCAAAGGATGGTGCATGTACAAGGATATGCGGTAGGCCATATCCTTTCGAAAATAGTCCCTGAAATTGAAATTTAAAAAAAGGAACAAAAATAGAACATGTCAGAGATTTACAGGTATGATGCTGTTTCCTGGAACTTTGTTAGGAATTTACATGCAGGAATAAAAAGGAACTGTACATGATGTTTACATGGACATTTGCTCATTTTACTTGGTTTTTCTACCCTGTAAACAAAAACGTTTCTATTGCATTTCTTATTCATGTACATTGCCATCTACACTGTACGTGTGCCTCCTAGCACATGTTTATACATGTAAGTTGAGCTGCAGTCGGCCAAACCAAAGAAATCACTGTTTTTGCATTCCCTGACTAGAGGGCTTCCAATGTTTACAGCTGCATGTATCAAATCCGACGACCAAAAACAGAAGCCATTACTACGGGGCCATCCTGTTTGCACGCAGGTGGCACGCCCGTGAGATATTCCCCCTTAACCAATAGGTTCATGTTGTAATTAGTTGGCAAAGTGCAGATGCGCTTAGGTTGAGACCGCCGTGGGAGTCTCATTGCCCCTCGTAAAGGCATCTCATCAGATTTGTCTATGTATGCTCTCGCTTTCCCCATTTTAGTTTTTAAATTTTTATTTCAATTGATCTATTTAGACACCAGCTGACGGGAAACATGCAGTAAGCATGATACCATGACAACAGCCAAACGACAAGGTGAGCAGCTCTCTGACGTCGGTGTTTATGAGAAGGACAGGCCTCCTGAGGTGAAGGCACACAGTGACCTGCTGTCAAAATCAGGTTCGTTAGGACCTCGTTAGGGCTGTGACGAGTGACCAGGATATATCCGATACCCAACCAAAAAGAGTGGGTTAGTCGGTGCCCTCTGTTGTGGTAGTTGGCGCTGTCATGTACAATTCCCCACACAATTCAAGTCACGAGACCAGTCATGCTTTTGTCACAGTTCATTTGTACCGCTTGCGACTCGGCTTAACACTGGATGACATGTGATGGACTTGAGGTGGCCTTGCAGGGACTTGTGATGGACTCGATCACAATGCCGCTGTTTTAAGGTTCATTACCAAAAACCATACTTGCAAAACGTCTGCAACAATATACATGTACATTTATAGCTGAAAACAGAGTCTAAATGTTCATCGCTCAGTAACAATTGCTCCCTCTCAAACCTGTTCAGAATTCGTCCAAGTGACACAGTGTACAAACTTTCCTGTGTGTATGAAAGGAATGTTTGCGAGCTTGTTAAGAATACTTTTGTGAGGTGACAGATCAAATGGAATATTTAATTAGGCAACAAAAAAAAATGATTATTTCTACTGAACAAAAATGAAATTTTCAATGTTTGATGTAAAGCCTCAATGATATTGAAAAACTCCCTTGGTTTGGTTCACCTAAAAATTCAGATATTTTCAGGCTCTCGTTGATTAATTGTGTTTATTTTTAGTAAATAGTGATCTTTATGAATGGAGCAGTCTGAACAATATCATCAAGTGATAAATGGAATGTACTGTTCCCCGAGGCAAAGCTTTATGAAATTGAGCATTATGTCTATTGTCCAATGAACTTATTCTCTCCATTGCAGTGGTGAAACAAGAATTAATTTTTTCTTCTTGTACAAAATTGCTGAAGATTTGCACATACTGTAAATTACCCATTAATTAAACATTTTAATCTGGTGTAAAATTGCACGTCAAAGTTACGAAGTCCTGATTCAGGTCATACTTCAAAAGACGTTCCTTCTTATTTGATAAATTGTGTTGATCTTTTGACAGCACATTTTATTTGTCTCTCTCTGTTAGCATAAATACATTCACATGGAAAAGAACAGAAATTTCTTGATGTCATGATGGGCCAATGTGGCATAATATGCATGTTAATCATACCAGTCCAGGTGTGCATGCATTTTATGAGAGAACCGTACACAAGACCAGTCCTACGTTAGATTAGACAGCTCTTGTGACTTGAATTTAGACTAGAGGTTGTGTGATTTTCTTTCGGGGTCTCATGATGGTCATACAGGGACCACAAGATTTGCACAGCTTTGTGAGCTTCTTTTGTGCATACTGGTAGCTTGGCAGAAGTGTCCGTAGGTCGGCAGAAGTGTCCAAAAAGCCTGATAGAGAAAGCTTGGCACGTACAATGTACATGTATATTAGCCACTAAAGTAGTTGAGTTTATTATGTCGAGCAGAGCTGCAAAAAATAGGCTTAAGTCTCACTTCTTCATCTTCCCCTAAACTCCAGGTCTTACCATGTCCGGGGATGAGCAGGCATCGTCGTCAATACCCACAGCTGGTGGCGACCCTCACCGACACAGGAGAAAGAGAAATCGCCCCGTCCAGTACCGCCCAACAGATAGCTTTGATGTGGTTCAGCCAAGCATAGCTACTGGAGGCTCCACTCATGGTAAGATTTCTCTTTCCAGCGATATGATTAGTTAGCACACAAGCACAAGTGGCACACAGGATAATGTAGTGTGTCTGTGTCCCGTATACCAGGAGGCCAAAGGCACTACCATTGGAACATAATTCCATATTCTAGGAGAACGAGTGCGATTTATGAATTTAAATCCTCGAGCAAGCTTCTGGCACAGTAAAGATATAACATGCCACCTTTGAATTTACAGTAAATTTTGCAGATGTGTGTTTTGCCTTGAGCATGAATATAGCAGAGTGCATTGAGTTAGAATAGCACATTATGCGGGGTTTGATATGAACTGTGCAATACAGTTACATCACACTGTTGCCGTGCATCAACCGATCATAATTGAGAATTCAATTTTGCTCGAAGATAATGTTAAAATGTGGCACCTGAAGCACTGCATAATACTTTGTGGTCAAAACGCTTACAGGCGACACGTAAATACTATTTATAAAGATAAATTTCTGAGAATCCCAATTTCCTGAATTCTTGTGTTTTCTTTGTGTTTCCACTCCTGTTATAACCAGGACCTTGTTATAACAAAGTCCTGGTTATGACAATGTTACATGGTTTTCTCTAGTTCCTTATCTTCATTGTACATGTAAGAAGAGTTCACTGTAAATACAGTTGTTAAAACTCCACGTGTTCCAGGCTGCGATGATTTTCTGTAGCTGATCAATAAAGCACGTACTACTGGAATGGGAAGCCAGTCTGTGCAGTAATTCCATGGCTTCAGAAAAGAATTGTAGCCAAGAAAAGGTCAAGTCTTATCCTCCTCGAGCAGAAACATCCCCTCATTTGAAAAGAGCTGCATTTGTCGGAAGTGGTTTTTTTTGTTGGTAGGGACGCGACTGCAATGCTTGCATTTCCTAGTCATTCATGAACTACATGTAGCGATGTGCACTTAGTGCCAAAAGGAGCCTCTGTTGCTAAGGAAATAGTGCCCTCTGTTGGTGCAGTTCACTGTACTTTACTTTAGACTTACATGTAACTGACTGTACCTGTACTAGACTAGACTGTATTGTACTTTAGATTGGTTGCTTCCTCCTCCTATTGCACCATGTTCAAGCATTGGATACAGGAAGCAGATCATCAGTCCTTCTCGGAAAATCCTCCATTGCCACATGTATGAAGCCATCCTAAAAAAGAAACAAGGCATCTGTGGTAATTAAACATAGTATATGATTGAAGAAAAGAAAAAGAAAACAAGGAATGATCAACTACAAAAATTCATGATCACAGGATTGAACCCGGGACTACTTAGTTCCATAATTTGGAACAATGGAATACCTGGATGATTTTAAAACAACTCTATTTGGGAAATGTGGAGTTTTACCTCAGTAGCCCAAAGCCCCCATGGTGCTTTAGAAACAGTTCCCATCCTAACACATTTCAACAGATACAAGCAGTGTAACCTTTTGCGCTGCAGATCGTCAAACAGTGTGACTCAGCAATGACACGCACCAAGATTAGGGCCATTTTCCAATGATCAACTTCGTCTCAGGCTTCGTCCCCGAAATCAATCCCCGATTGTGGGCCTGACGCATTTAAATAAAATTAGATTTTCCGTAATTTTTGGCTCTCTTGCATCCTATTTGATGTTTTGTGGCACTATTAGACAAAATATCGCACTTCCAGCTTCAAAGTCAGGTAGAAAAAAAACAGCTGAAGCCTGAGACGGAGTCGCAGTTGAGTATTGGAAAACAAATTGAAATCAAATAATGTCCGTTACATGTACATGTACATGTAACTCAAATGTCACTTTATTTGCTGGAATGACGTGGCAAGCTTGGGTGGCAATACAATAACAAAGTCTGAGGTCGGATGATAATAATCTGTGATTCAGTTATGACCAGATGACTTCAATCAAATAGTAGCACAGAAACACAGCAGCGTGGCATCGTAGAGTAGCAGTAGTAGTTGAGTTTCACAGTAGGAAGCTGCTGTGCTGGTGGTGGTAGTGACGGTGACAATGGCTGTGATGACAATGGTGACAGTAGTGACAGTGATGGTGTTTCAGTTTGCTGAGCTGGCAAGGTTTTCACCCAGCACCCTGCACTTGTGAACAAAACAAAATACAAAAACGACATTCTGGCCGCTTCATGCAGGTGGGTCACTGTACTTAGTAGCACATGACTGGACAGAACCCATGAAATGAATCAAAACAGTTAGAGTATGAGTCATTTGGTACGGAAGGGTGACTTATGCGGTGGTGGTACCAAACTTTACAAAATTAAGCAAAGTCCAACATTCGGTTCCACTGGCCAGTCACTTTACATAATGACCACTTGTGTGTTCCCAGTCCAAATCTCACACCTTCACACTGCGCCCATGTTCTTCAGTCCAACAAAGTTCAACAAGTTCATGATAATCAGCCACCATTTGACAAAACTGCTTAGATTTGAGGGGCTTGGAATAATTAAGGTTGAAGTGCAGCTGCAATAAATTTTTCTTAGACACAGTTTTTCTTCAATTTTGCATCCTTCTTCAATACAGTACAATGTATATGAAAACTCGTTTACATGTTCTTTCCTGTTTGGTTTAATGCTTTGAAAATGGCATGCTTTTAAACAATTAAAATTCATGGTTTCCTGGACAACTGAGGGCACTGTTGGTGTGAGGTTACATGTAAAGGAAGAAATGATTGAGTGCATGGGTGTTTCTGTTCAAATTGGGAACCCAGAATTTACTAACTGAAAGCAATTCTGAGAGAGGGAAGGATGTTTTTGTTGCTATGTATGTACATGTGTTTAAACCCTGACTCAGCAAAGAAGGGAAAACTGAGTCCAGGAAAATCTACAAAAATGCACGACTGTTTTTGTACAAGCCATTGTAACATTGAGGCTTCTCCCTGAGATGACTTCACAGTTTTGCACATGAATATTGGAATACTCATTAGCGTTAAAAAAAACAAAAAGGCAGTTAAATCCCCTTTGGAATATTGTAAAAAGCTGAAAATAGGTTAACTGAGACGCAAAGGTTCATTTGGAGGTTTGTATTGAAAAGAAATTATAACAACTACTCTTTACATGTAAGTTTGATATAGGGTGGGTGAGTCAGGCACTGATGTCGGTAGTTGCAAAAAGTGTGATTGGTTTATTTTCTTTGGACCATACCTGCAGTTTTTCCCAAAAGACCGGAGGATATGATTAATTTTGATTAAAACAAAACTGTGTCCAACTGATACTAAAACGTGGACTTTTGTTTTTCGTTGTTTGTTTCTTGTTGTTTGAACATACTCTTTGGTGGATGTCTTCCATTCACTAGGTTTATCAACACCACCATCAAACTTCCAACACCACTGCATTACATTACCCTCTGAGATAACATCGACCATACGCCAAGCAAAGAAGCCTGGATCAGGAGTTAATGATCAGGGGTGTGAGGGCACAGTGCCCTCTGTTGATGACCCTGACCCAGCGAAACCAGTAAACCTGATGGGCATTATGGACATCCACAAGACAATAGCTAGGCAGCTTGAACAAGCGTCTTCGTTTGCAAGTATGTATACATCCCAGGTACTCAATGCCATTAAGGAAGTGACCCGGTATTACGGATTCTGTTCCACCACGCTGGAAATGGTTTATATAGCCAGTTAACGTCAGATTAAAGGCTGCTCGGACGGGTTTGTTTACCCGCAAATTCTTCAACCTTGCTATTGTACCTTAACCCAGCCGAGCACGACGCATTAATATGGTACATTAACCGCAGAAATTAGAAAGGAATTCTTAAACGAGTGTACACGTCCTCTGTGGAACAAATAAGGAAAGTTGTGTGTCTTTTCACATCATCCTGTGTCAGGTGCTTAAAAAGCCCCCACATTTTTGTCAGCAGATTTTTATACCTCTCTTCCCAAACAAATCTCGGTTTTTCCTTGTCGAAATTTATTCCAGGAAAATGAATTGACTTTATTTGTTATAATCTGAAAGCTACATATACATTAGCTTGAGTTTGGGTTCCACAATTAAATAAACCAGAACATGCAATAAGCTATATTTAATGTCACTGAAGTCAATTTTTACAAGTTCACACTGTGTATTCCTGTGTGTGCATTTGTGTGGTATTGATTATTTGACAAAAACTGCCACACTGCTTAATACAAGTTGATCAATTTGTCTTGTAATCCATTGACATGTACTTTCTAAACTTGCAGACAGTGAGCATCAGCCCTGCCCCTTCTGCTCCTACGTCTTCAGTAGCGTTGCTTTCCTTGCCAGACATCTCAAATACAGACATGGGATCAACTTGGAGATGCAGGTTGACTTGCCACCAGATACCACAGAACCATCTGGCCAGACTCCGTATCAGCCTACCCCAAATGCTGACCAGGATCCTAGCCTGAACCTTGTTTCTGCCTCTGCTAGCTTAAACTGCTCAAACAGAGGTCAGAGAAACACTGAAGAACTACTTCAACCCTCTCTAATGAATGGTGATGGTAACATAGAATCGTGGAGCAATCTCTCAATTCACACACCCGAAGTTAGTAAATCAGAGGTCAAGGGTCAGAGGTCAGAGATCTCAAACAAGTTGCTGGACCGACTTGGGCCACCAATGTTCAGGCAGGTCGCTGTGGACAGCCAGCCTGGGCAGCCTATCATTGTCTGCGACAAGTGTACCCGGGCTTTCACTACCCAGGAAGACCTGGAGCAGCACCAGCAGGTCCACAACGTGGCTAAGGCCTACCAGTGCCAGCATTGCCACAAGCTCTTCCAGAACCCAAGCAGCCTCAAGAAACACACCAGGCTGCACACCGACGGCAAGATCTACGCCTGTGAGTACTGCGACAAGTCATTTGCCGCCGCTGCCTACCTCAAAACCCACCTGCGACTCCACACCAAGCAGAAGCCATTTGTCTGCAGACACTGTGGAAAGGCATTTGCTGCCAGCGGTACCCTCATCAGTCACGAGAGAATCCACATCAATGATAAGCCTTATGGCTGTGAGTTTTGTGGGAAACGCTTTAGGCAAGGTAGCCATCTCAACAGGCACAAAATCATCCACACCAACCTTAAACCCCACGTGTGCAGTAAGTGCAGCAGAGCCTTCGCCGATGTGGCAAACCTCCGCCGCCACGAGCGGATCCACAACCAGGACAATCCCAACGTCTGCGCGGAGTGCGGCAAGAGCTTCATTAACCTGAGCAGCCTCAAGAAGCACGAGCGACTCCACACGAACGAAAAGCCCTATGTCTGCCGGCACTGCAGCAAGCCCTTTGCCTCTAGTGGGAACCTCATCAGCCACGAGCGCACTCATACCAATGAGCGACCCTACGTCTGCAAGGAGTGCGGAAAAGCCTTCACCCAGAGCAGCCACCTGAAGGCTCACATGGGGACCCACTCCATGGACACCCTCTACGTTTGCAAGCACTGCGGACGGGGCTTCACCCAGCGCAGCACCCTTTGTGTTCACGAGCGCATCCACCTAAATAAGAAGCCCTACACCTGCAAAATCTGCGACAGGGCTTTCACCCAGAGCAGCACCCTAAAGGCGCACATCCGCACCCATACCAAGGAGAAGGCGCATATCTGCAAAGTCTGCGGAAAGGCCTTCTCTGCCAGAGGCAATCTGAGAACTCACGAGCTCATCCACACTGATGAGAAACCATTCAAATGTGAGATGTGCACTAAGGCTTTCAAACAGGGAAGCACCCTCCGTGCCCATGAGCGTACCCACACAAATGAAAGACCCTACGTGTGCCGAGCGTGTGGGAAAACTTTTGCTGATGGAAGCAACTTAAAGGCTCACATATTAAGGATTCACTCCAGGGGTAATAGCCCTGGTCTTGGACTTGTCCCTGGAGGTTCCTCCTTGGTACAAACAGATAATGAAACTACCAACACAGAAGATCCATGTTTAACAAATCAGTTCCTTGGTCTCAGTGCAGACCTTAATGCTTCGCAGTCCCCATTCGGAATCAATACCACAAAAACTTCAGGATTACTTCAGCATTAAGAGTCAACCCGGGTGGAAACAATTCTTAAAAAGTGATTCAGTTAACAATGTATCGCGAGTGGATTGTTCAACGGATTTGAGAGGAGAAGCAGACCCGAATGATCATCAGAACTCTGCAGGTATTGTGCTTGATCTTTCAAGAGGGCTGGAAATCCTGAGCAAAATCCTGAGTGAGGTGAATGCTGTTGTCCGAGCTACACATAGCAAACTTGCACCCAAGGGTGATGGATCAGTCGATCACTCAAACACTTTGCGAGCTCAGGAAGCTTTCCGTGGCACAGGAGAGCATGCCAACTTCAGGCAGAGTCTCGTAGACGACCTTGAGCTTTCAAGAATTTTACCACTGAACTGAGGGCCTTTGTCAATTTCGGTCAATTTTTCTATGTCAGTCCCCAGTTTCATCCGTATGTGTTTACCCTTTTGTTAACGGATGGCCTTTAATTAAGAGGAAGAACGAAAACTTGTACTGTACAAGTACGTGCTTAATGTTAATCGTAGAGTGCCTGCCGTACATTACGTGTGTACCCGAAAGGGGTCTTTACATATGAAAGGCACAATAAAGTCGGATTATCATCTAGAAAGCACGTACATGTAGAGCGCCCTCAAGTGGTTACAGTAGCTATATATTTTACGCCCTCGTGGTAGGGCCTAAAGTAATCTGGCTAAAATTTAGGATCGAAAAGTGTCTATATGTATTTTAAAACTGTCATTGGATGGCGCTCTGCTGTTCTGGAGTTTCTTTATTTCCTAGTCGCTAAAACATTTTCACCATTTGACCCACACGACTGAGTCTCTCAACAGAGGGGAGAATTAATGGGGCGTGTTTCATAACGACAAGGCAACACCATGTTGTAAAGTTGACATCTCTGTGATACAGACATCTGTCATGCGTATGATCCGCCCACTTTTATTGAACCTGCACGGTATTGTTGTCGTCATACGTGTACCTTTCTGAATATGACACTGTGAATGATTACGATTGGTTAGAGGTTTTGGGTGGAGAGTGCACGAGAAGCGAGGTCGGTGCAGTGGTTCGTTCCTCGCATTCCAACTCTGTGGATTGGGTTTTTAGTCCCTATCGTATTCCGTGAGTTTTACCTGGAATATTCCTCTACATGGGGGTTTCCTCCCACCTCTTAAAGTGTGATTGCTTCTCATAGTGTCCTCTCTACAGGTTTTGGTTTTTTTTTGTTGTTGTCGAGGTCGCTTTTCAGGAATCCTTGGTGTCATTACCAGAAAACGATTCATGATTTTAATAAATGTTGTGCAACCATTTAGGATTCAAAATGGATACAAGGCGTTGTGTGCCAAAATTAAATTGTTTTCAGCGCAGGAATTGCTTTAAATGCTCTTGTGTTAGTCGACACTAATACAAGGCGATGCTACAAAGTGCTAATGTATTTGAGGTTATCACCCTTCGCTCAACCACCGTCTTCACGGGCGGATCCAGGACTTTTCCTGGGGGATTAGGCCGTAGATTTTCCTTTTTGCGGACTAAAGACTCCTATTTGTATTAACACTCACCTTGTACACATTAAGAATCTATGGAATACTATATTGTTTTACCTTCTTTTTTATTGATATTTTTAAAAATTATGTTCCCTATTTTTGTTTTTCCTTCTTTTGTCACTCCATCCGAGCCTGATCTCTTACCCGTTATTGAAGCAGCAGTTTAAGCGATCAGTTTGAAATGAATGGCTGGAACTGTTTTACTCATTTGTGCCCATTGGTGTTGGTATCTTGGTACGTCCACTGCTGAGGAGGGGGTCTGTAGTTCGTGACAGAAGGTCCCAGTGATGGTTTCACTCACGTCTAATCGTCGACTGTCACGAGAGTGCGATCCTATCAGCCATCATTTTGTGCATTAAGAAGGCTTCATTGTCACTTGGGCCTTTACTCAAGGCGCACCTGTCTACCTGGACACACGACGCACACTCTGGCTGCTCACGTGCCATGGCAGTCTCCCCTGAATGAGAGAGAGGGGGGTGAGAATGAGAAAACGCATTCGTAAACCAAACGAGAGGGAGGCAGTAATTCGGGCTTTAAGTGTTTAAGCTTAATATTCGTTTGTTTGTTTGTTCTGTTTGTTTGTTTTTAGGGTTTTTTGTGTGCGTGTTTGTTTGTTGTTTGTTTTTTCCTTTTCTTTCATTTACAAAATGGATGAAGTTCTTTTCACTGTGAAAGTTTTGAAAGGAGGCCCTTTCAAAACTTGGCTATGTTCACCGTAACATGCTAGAAAAACGTTCTTTTATGTGTGTGGTTTGAGATTTTTTGGCACTGCATCCCAGCCAATCATAACCGTTGAGCAGAAAGGCCGTAAAACTGCAAATCGAAAGCAGTCATGATCAGGGATGAGTGTATTTAGTTTACCGGTCATAACCTAGAGTCGGTTTCGTTGTTTCTGTCCGATAAATTTTATAAACCGCTTCGAGGATTTGACTGCAAGATCATCACGTGAAAATCTCCCGCGAAGAACGACCGGTCCTCTCTTTTATTATGACCGCCAAAACGCATCCCCAGCTGACCCTTTCGTTCACCCATACCTGTTTTACAAACAAAGTGTGGACATTAATTTATTCTCTTGTGGCTGAGGAAACTTGAGGAAAATGCTGCTTTTTCTCCAAACTGGGATAACTCCTTCGAGCTGCATTTTAATGGTGATTTCCTAGACTGGTCCTCTTCATTTTGCCACAGATGACCTTGACCCAAAAATGCCTCTGAAACTGTTTTTCTGAGAGGGTAAAAATTGTGTGGACCTGTGTGAGTCCACACAACGTCATCATACTCTACATTATGTGGACTTCCTTTGTGCAGAGGTCCACACAGTGTATGTCACGCTTGTACGACCACGTGTGTAGAATGGGCCTCGAGTGTTCAGGCGTCCTGTCATGCCTTCGGGTTGACAGTGTTGTAGCTGGGTGCTTGACGAGCCAGTCCTGCGGCCTCCGTTAAAAATGGTTAGCCCCGAAATAAAAATAAATATAAAACTGAAATAAATACAGTCTGTATTCTATGCACCCCAAATGCACTACGTGGCTTGAAGGTGGTTTAGTCCCGATCAAGAGTGCATTCGCCCCCTCTTAGCTTTGGATGATCATGTAGACCAATGAGTGGTTGAAATCATTTTATAACCTCCAATAGACCTTTATCATGATGCTGCCATATTTGTCTTGTTCTTTATAGACCCGTTGGCAATGGTAATACAACTTCACTTATTGACAAAAGGGAACGGACAATTTTTTTCATCTAGCCTCACTTTTGTTGCGTTGCTTTGAATGGTAGATACAACTAAAACATCTCGTTTTGTCTGTAGATTGCCGATGTGGCCGTCGCATCACTGTCAAATTCAAAAGTCTTCATTCAGCTGCGAGTTTCAACTGAGGCACTGCATATCCAATCATAATTGCAAGGAATACCATTCCTCACGAAGCACAGCGGGGATTAAATTTCAGGGCAGCCCTGTTTTCCAGACAATTTGCTTACGGATTCTAGTAACTAGTTACTTGTGACCATACTTTCAAGGTCATTTTATCGTCAAGCTTCAGAAGGGCCGCGAGACACTCGACAACGAGAGACTTTGAGACGCTGATGGCAGCAGACATACCGGTCCTTTTTTAAGATATTGTGCGTGCTCAGAACAACGCGCGCATGATCAGAACTGATACAAAGACCGGTATGTTTTTCGCCACCCAGTGTCTTAAAGTCTCCCATTGAATATCATCACTTTTACTCTGATTTTACCTTTTTAGCATCGCCAAAGTTGCCAACTTCATGATTGCAAAAGAATGCAGGTGTTTATCCAAAACTGTCCTCCATAATCAATTTCAACCAATACCTCTCCACGGGACTCGGAAAACCGGGATTTTGTTTTGCTGCTGCTGTTGTTTTGTTTTTGTTTGATAGTTGGGTTAATTGTTTGTTTTGCTTTAGATGACATTTGAAGCAAGATATGGGACGGAGAGACCCCCCCCCCCGCCTTTGTGTTGGTCATTGTTTGATAGGAATCTCAGGATTTCTTTACAGAGTTCTAGGGGGGATGTGTTTAGGTAACAAAAGTACGGTGTGCGTATAGGGATTGGACAGGTAAGGGGGGTACCCCTCCGTCCTATATCTTGCCTTGTATATTCGATGGAGCTTGGAAACTCCTGTGAAAGTATGTAAGCAAATCACGGGTACATTTCCTCTGTCCGCCATTTTCTTGTTTACCACCGATATCGGGTCCCTCTAGCCTCAGGTCTATAAATTCCGTTCCAAACATCCCAAGCAAGTCTTGTGACAGATTGACTTTCCAAATTACCGCACAGCGACTGTAATTCTTTTTTTACGAAGAGACAGTTGGGAAGAACTCCGCACAAATATGCATGCAGTGTATTGTTCGTTTGGCATGCGTGAGTGTATTTTGCATTGTTCAGTGAGTTCAAAAGCAAAATGAGATTTTGCTTCCACACTTGGCATTTCGTGATTTACTGCAGCCACGATACCGTCAAGGTTGATTACCTGACGGCATTGATCTTTGCAATTCACTACAGACCTGTTTTTAGTTTGGTAAAGACGCAGCATGCAACGAAGTATTTATTGTCGTGAGACAATTTATTTCAGATACGAAGCGACTGAATAGGGTTACTGACTTTATGGGCTATTGTATTTCAAAGACCGATCAGTCTGGCATTCTGTTTTTTGCAGTTATCCTCAAGCGTATAGATCGACGTGTTGGTCGTCGATTCTGTCATAGGTTCGCTTGTAGGGGATCAGCATTTTGCTAAAGTACCAAAGGGATGTATTTGTAATGCACCCTGCCGGTTCGAGCTCGGTAGTGGTGCTTGTTGTAGTGAAAACTGTTTTGATTTTTTGTAGTTTTCGGTCAGGTTTTCTTTTTCAGGACTGGGAGAAACGTCGGGCGTACAACGAATAAAGATCGATACACTTATTCTCATTTGGTCTTTTCCTAATTTCCAGATCTGCAAATTTACGAATTTGTACGGTGATGCATACAAACTATTTCGGAGGGACAATCGGAAAACATTTTCCTTGGAAATCAATCTGTTATCGACGTGTGTAAACAAAACAAGTGTAAATCTCCTACATCGCATCAAACCACCGCGGTGTAGTTGAAAGTTGAAACAAACTGTTCAACTGTTTTATTGTTTACTGCCATTTGGTCCAGCTAGCCAGAATTTGAAATTCCATTCACAACGTCTAGAGCATATCATGCCTTGTGGGTCTTTGTTGTAATGGACAACCAGAATTCTCAGCCACAAGACGAACTGCTGGTTCAAACTCATTGTTCTTTTGGAATGCATGGGTTCAGTCCCTGGATATGGCTATAACTACCAACCACTTTCAAAATGGACGTTTTGACATCTCATAAATTAGCCTTCGGCGTTCGACACCGTGGATACCCATCCAGTAGCACAAAAACATCATTGCGTGCGGCGATGCCATTCAAACATAAAAAAAAGACACCAGTGTGAGTAGGGAGCTACTCCGTGTTTATTTTTTAAGTTATAAGCGCTGCAGCAGGCGGCGCGGTTAGTTATGCAAACATTCAAATGCCGCCACTTCGTGCGCATTAACTCGGCGCGCAGCACGCGCACGCGTAACTAGTCCATGTTGATTGGGTATCATCATTCCATGCGTGCGCAGAAATGCTCAACCAGTGATTCAATGCAAGATATCAACGTTCCCCTTCGCCCTCCTCGCGAGTGAGTGTGACGGCAAAATTGTTTCAGGGAAATTCTGCATTCATTGGATTATATCCACAACATGTAATGCATTGTTCAAAACAATTTCTCTACCAAATCGGCAGAAATGTGGAAAGAAAAATAGAAGTATATTCTATATGATATAGTAAAGCTGGTCGTGGCTTCGCCAATCAAAATTGCCTTTTACGTGTTACTTCTTACCTGGTACTACTATCTGGAATGTCATTCGTGCCTTGAATGAAGACTACACAAACTGTTGGATCAAGATTGATTCACTTTGCTGTCTGGTGGATTGCAAATCACAGACAGACTGGCGCCTTGCCCAAGGGATCATCTTAACTCCAGCATCGCATGACGGTCAGAATAAGAGAAGTTGAAATGGATAAAATAAATTGATACTGAGAACTGATGTCAACGCTCTGTAGGTGTTCTTGGCCAATTTCGGAAAATGCGCTGTTCAATTTGTAAAATAAAACTTCAATTTGGCGTGGATTTTGAAAACGACTTAAACCCTGGTTTCATATTCGCAATACGAGCATTGGACTTCGTTTTTAGAGGTTACATGTAAGTTTTACTTCATTTAAGGGGTTACAAATAAGTGATTAGGATTTCGATTTGACGTATTCTTTGCCAATTGCGACCGATGGGTAATCTTATTCACCAAAAAAATCTGTCTTTTACCGTAAACTGTCGGGTTATGAGTTTTCATTTTCATTTGCTGTAAGTCGAATTCACAAAATTTCAGTTCAGTTTGATAAGAAATATACAGGGTCACAGAAATCATGACACCGCTTTGATAATGAATACAGAGATAATGAAGGTGAAGTTACCCATGAAGGATTATGGCGTGTTTGTTATCAAACTGTATACACCAATCAATGTCTATGATTTTCCTGTGTTTTCCCGTTCAACCATTGCAGGAAGGCCATTTGTGAAGTTTTATGTGATTGTGGCAAAAACGTAGTAGGCCCTACAAGAAGGAAACCTGAGCGTCGGTGTTTGTGTAGGATTCGTACAATAGTCGGCACGGTTATAAAACATTAAAGCTCTATTTCAGTCACGAATATTCAAACATTTAACCATTTAACTAAAAACTTCTAATAATAACTTCTTAATATAACTTCTGTCAGCACAAAAACAAATTCCAATTCTTGATCAGGCATACTTTAAACACATACCGCGCAAAACTGCCTGCACAGTTTGCGAAATAGATTGAGTTCAAATTAAGATGAATGCAGGATTCCAGAGGTACATTCGATTTCGCACAAACGACATGAATGTTAACATTCTAAACTTGTACATCATCGAGAACTGAACGCTGACTTTAGACGACGCAATGCACCCGCACTGAAACAGAATTTGTATTTGTTAAATAGAAACTGGGTTCGAATGTTCGTTCCATTTCGCTTAAAAAACGAATGCTGCCATTGCTAATTCCTTTACACAGTTTTTCGAAATTGGCCGGGAAAACCTACAGTAGCTGATATACCCAGCAAGAAATGAGACCGAGGGGTACCCCCCCCAACATGTCCAATCCCTATACACATTCCAGACTATTGTTACTTAACACCCCCCCCCAAGATGTCTGAAAGGAATTCCCCAGATTCCTGCGAGACAATGACCAACACAAAGCAGGGGGAGTTCTCTCCGTCTCATACCACGCTGCATTTGGTAGCTGAAGGATAAAGAGGTGTTTAAAGTAGGGCACAGACGAGCCATGCAACATTGTAGCTATTGGCGCGTTTCAGACACAACACGACAAAGCAGGGATTATTGGAGGCCGCCGACATTTTCGTGCTATTGTATTGCAGACAACAAAGATGAAGTATTTTGCATTTTTTCCAAGTGTATATCTTGCTGTTAGGCAGAAGGGCTTTTTAGGGTTCGTCTGTTCTCGGTTTGTTTGAGTGTAAAGGTTGCCTGCCAAGCGAAAAGAATTAAGGGTCGATTTGTTGGGTCAAATTGGCCCGGTTACCTGCACTGCAGTGCCGTACGTGAGGCAACTGTGCCGTTAAGACCAGTATACGTGTACGCCAAACACGCATCCGATCTGCTGACTTGGCATCGATAGGAACAACGTGAACCTAGCCCTGAAGGATTAAGGAAGTTCGAAGCTCTCATGTGAGTTTGCAAATGCCTGTGCATAGTCGTCTTTCATGGTATCTCCGTGTTACTTAATATAATACTAACTAATAATAATACAAGGTTTTGGAAGTTGTAACCTGTCGTTGTACTTCCACCCCTTACGGATCGAACATGGTAGTCATTTCCAGCTCTGCTAACTTCTAGAGGTGACCATGGAGCTAAAGTATAATATGATGCACTTTGCATGGCCCCTGGCTTCAAGCTTGGGGATGGTCTCCCGGAAGCTTGTTTGAATACAGATTGCTTTCTTCTTTGTTTCTCATATTCTCAGTCTACTGCAGCAACCATGGAGGGTTACACCACTCTTATTTTGCTGATATGCCTTGGTTGTGTCTGCGCGTATGACTTTAACAAGCTATCAGGTAAGCATTCGATTCTTTTGCAACAGTTTCGAGCCTGTTGCGCCCATCCGGAAACCTCCTGCAGTCACGAGATTCTGAATCATACCTCAGCGGGGTCAATATTAGAGGCTTTGCATGGTAGCCATCATGAAGGGCAGTTCCTTTTGTTCTACGGAGAAACCTCCTCTGTGCATACCCTGTGGAACAGAAAAGCATTGGCCTGTAAGATGGCAGCTCTGCTAACCCTCTATATGCCTGTACACGCACAAGTCAGTTCCAAAGTGTCTTTTTTCATCTAACCGACATACCCACCCCTTTTGAAGATAGCAGAATTTTCGGATTCCAGTGGTTAAAGCTGTACAACCTATCCCAAAACAAAATTCTTTTTTTTTTTTTACACAGAATTAGATCATTTTTTCTGGGCGCAACTAATGCATTCGAGAAATGGGAGGTTTTTTTGTCATTGTTTTCACGATAGGATAGAATGCCAAAACTTACAATAAACTTCGATTTCGAGTGTTGTTTTTTCACAACTTCAGTTTATATTTTTATCAAACATTTCCATGAGACCTAAGTAAATCAAAGAAGTTTCAAAATAAAGCAGTTGTTTTACTTTATTCACGATCTTGTCAGGAAAGAGACTTTATTCATGGGTCGGCTATATTGAAATCGAAAACGAGGTTAACTCTTCATTTCAAACTTTAAGAGTAGAAATGAAAGTAATAACATGAGATATGTTCACGGCAAAATAGTATCTGCCTATACTCTGATTAATAATTTCATATTTGTGAATAAAAACTACGAAACTGTGGCTTAGTGTTTGCATTAAGGTTTGAAAAATACTGCAAGGAAGGCTTGCGACGCATGCAAATCAGAAAATAGGCTGGTGCCATCCTAATCGACAGTTCGCAATTCATCGGACTGATTCAGGCATAAGATCTTAAATGGCGTCTGCGTGAATAAGGTCCATTACTCGGTGTGTAAATCAAGAGACGATCTGGGGCGCCTGCTCACCATAATTGTGCAACTTAATGGCAGACGGTAGCATATGCAGTATTTATTCGTATTTGGTTAACACGAAGGAAGTTAAAAATCTATCTTTTCACTTGTCTAAAATCTTAAAAAATAAGTCATTTCACAACGAATCATTGATGTATTATGCAGTTTTCTTTTTTTTATTTAGTGTTATTTGCTCATTTTTTTCATCCATTATTTGTGTAATTACTTTTACAAACCGCCGTTCCTTAGAGACCAAAAGACTTAATACCCACAGCATTAAAAAGGAAACACCCACTCTCAAAATTTGTGTGCCCATCGCATCCAAGACGGCGGGTCACAGGTCTCCGAACTAAAGCTGACATTTACCGGCATGTGTCACAAATGGCCTTTTTTTTCAAGGTGAGGAGAGAAGGCTGGCTCTTCGCAATGAGATATACAAGTTGGTGGACGACCACGGTGAGCATTTCGTGTCAGTAAAAATAATCAATGGGTTTCACACATTCTTGTGGGGTATTTCTGTTGTTTAAGTGTAAACTAAAGATTTAGTATGTGAAGCGCAGTTTCCGAATCGAACCAGATTGCTTTTCCTGAGTTGACATTTCAACCATTTGTCCTGATGTAAAAAAAAAATCAATTTGTGACAATACACCTTGCAAATTCCTCCTTTTTTGGGGTAAATCCACAAATGTTTTTCATGAAATTCTTGTGTTGTATCGTTAGTACCTTGCAAGGGCAACGGATGTACTTATGAAGGTACTGTAAAGACTCTCACACCAGTGTGTCTTTGCCTGCAATAGGGGGCCCCAAGTTTTTCCTCGCTTGTTCTTTTGCTTTGAAGACCTCTCGTATGTTTTGTGCTTCACGATTGTCAGTGGGAAACCCTGAGTCGAATCGGAACCCTTTACCCTCTTTTAATCGGCCCCCTCCCCCACTTGATGGCAAAAACCAAACACGCTCACACACAGAAAATAATGCTTGGTCATCATTCGATGCAGAGAATCGAAGAGGCAAGGCGCCCGCACCGCAGGAGCTAGAGAGAGGGACCGACCAACGTGGTAAGCTGAACACATTTCCTCTGCTTGTTTGCGTTACAGTGGGAAGCAACAGGCACTACATTGGATTTTAGTGAAAGTGTGTCTTCAATTATTTTGTTCGTAAATGTAGTCCATGCTGGCATATAAACCCGAGCAAGGCACGAATTGCACGTGAATTTTGAAAGCTTTTAGCCTGCCGGCCCTTTTGGGAATACCGATGAAGGAGTAATTGGAAATTGGAAATACTCCAAATCGATTTTAACGTAAGCAACAAATTCAATGTACAGAGTTCCGCCCCTGGAATTCAGAGCTGTGGACGTAAATAAAGAGATCAGGCACTGTTCGGGGAACTGAACAAGTCTGTAATTTTGCAATGAACTCAAGCAGACATGCTGATTTGTTTAACGGTCATTTGGAGTTTAAGAAAATGTGCATGCCAACCCATGTGCTTTGATATTGTAGGGATCTGGGAATTCCCCATTTAATTTAGCGAATTGTGTGATCTTTGAAGCTTGTGCACGTCTTCAAGGCGTGATTGGCCCACGTGGGTGCACAGAATGTACAGTACAAGTATTTTCTGTAAGTCTTGCCTGTCGGCCGGAAGTGGCCTACAATGTGATACTTTTTGGCGGCACTGAAGTTGGGCGAGTTTCCAAGTTTTTTGGGGAAGAGCGGGGTGTGCTGTGTGAGTCGACTGGGTGGATGGACGTTGTTATGGCTCGGCCGGGAATCACATAGATTAGCACCGGTTTAATTATCCAAGCAGTTGTGATTATAATAGAAATCCAGTCCGCTTGAACACCCAAGTCTTTCAGTGTCTGCTGAACTTTTCTTTTTGCCTGCCTGGCCTCCAATTCCCCCTTCAGTGGCGGACGGACCGCCGCCCCCGAGCGATCGGCCAGGGGGCCGGACCGCTACAAAAATGGCGTCGTAGACAGGATGGAGGCTACTGTTTTGGCAGGCATGTGTGCTTCATGTCCCACCCTGCCTGATGTCTTGGACAGTTACGGTGGCTTCGTAGTGAGGTTACACGATTTTGACCATGGAGGTTCTTCCGAATCATCAGTCCGGACAGTCCCCGATGTCCATGTTACGGCTGCTTTGGTGTTGCATAGCTGTGGACGGGAAGGAGACACGAGGCTGTAGTTTTTCCGGTCTTTGCCGTTTGTAGTTGGCGGTGATCAAGCCCAGCTAAGTTGAACTTCAAGCTAAATATTGGACTGGAACACCCCGGGAAGCCGGAGTCTGCAGCAATGGTCAGGAACCAGGAGATTCCCCTTCTGACGGAGTTCTCGTCTGTAACACTCAAGTTCGAACTCATAAATATTGTAGTTCTTGTTAAGCTGTGCACGAGTACTTATTTAGCCTACAACTGTTATTAGTTTAAAGGAAAATTCCGTCTTACTTGTTATTTGTGAATTTCAAGATAAGCTTTGTGACAATGTCATGATTTATTCCTTGTATTTTGGGGAAGATTTGTGAAGTTTTTCAATGTGCTATCCATGTAGGTCTAGGGCTTTTGCTTTAGGCTGTTTTTTGTATTGCCATATGTTTAATGGCGTATGTTGAGCACATTTTTAGAAGTGCCTTAATGTTAGATTTGCACTTAATTTCCCCATTTCTTGTCATGGCGGTTAGCATTTTACACTCCAGTACTGTGCTTGCCTTATCAGTTTATATTTATAGAATAAGGTCCTTGTGTGAGTAGCCTATGTACATCATGTATTACCAGTGTGTGCAGTATGTTAGCATGTATTCCCTTATTGACGGCCTTGTTGGTTGGGCCATTGTACCCTGCATGTGAAGTTTGACTTCACCTTTGTAATCATGGCTGCACTTACAGTGCTTAAAGATGCACTTGCCATTCGTAATGAAAGGCTTGTGGCAACAGTGGTCCATGCAGTCAAAGATTTTGCTGTAGAAGCCACAGTTGGGAATTTGTCAACTCATTCTGAAGTTGATTTTGATAAGGTCATGGGGGACATTTTAGGCATATTTGCTGATACTAATAAGTTAATTATTGAGAACATGTGCCCCCTATTTGAGCAAGAAGTTGCAACTGTTATACCCACTCCAGCTCTCAGTGAGCCATGTGATAACCATGAGGTTTTGGAGTGTAACGTTGATCTGTCCACTGTAGAGTTTTTTAGAGATGATGATTTTGAGAATGTGTCTTTTGAGGGAGATCGTTCTGAGGACGAATTTGAAGATTCTCCTGTGTCTCGTGATATTTCAGAGGAGGGGTGTAGTGTTGTATCTCCCTGTCCTCGTTCTGTTGTTGAAGAGGGAAACAGTAGTACTGAAGACCCTCATTGTTTCGAGAAAGAGAGTACAGTTATTGTTGAATGTCCTCAGATTGTTGTTACTCCCATTGTTTCTGAATTCGATGGTGTCGTTTTTCAGAGTGCACCCTGTGAGTTGCAAAATAGTGCACCTTCTTGTGAAGACACAAAATGTTTCGCATCTCTAGAGCTTACTGCAGATGGGCATAAGTGTTGCAGTGAGGTTTCACCTGTCAAGGTGGTGAACCAATCGTGTTGGCCACAGTTTTCAGTAGGATCAGTGGATTCCAGTTATGTTCTGTCATGCACAGACACTGAGGTATGGATACCTTCCCTTGAGGATAGGACCCAGGAAAAAGCAGGGAAGTGGTATCCTGGGTGGCCAAATGCTATAACTTAATCCCTGGCCTGACAAGGGCTGCCTGTATAGCAGGACATGGTGATGACCTCCCTTTGTCAGTGCTGTGTAGAGTTGTGATTGAAAACCGAGTTGTGTTGTACTATCACTTTACTTGTTTGAACTTTAATATGTGTAGCAAATATCCATCTGTTTGAAAATTGTGTGGGTTTGAAGTATTTATCTCCCATAAGTCAATTTTGAACAACTTTCGTGGTTACCACACGTAATATACAGTGTAATGGAGAAATGTCGCTAAATACTTGCAAGTCCTTACTGTCACTGTTATTAGGAATGGGAATCACTTGACATTTTCCTCTTTTGACCCTACGTACTGTAAGTGACCGGTTTTTGCATTGAGGTGAATTGTATGCCATTATTTGTGCAGTTGGTAAATTCCAGCTCACTTTCCTCACTTTTAAATAAGGGGTTGTTTACATTCCCTAGTCTGATGTGAGACTTTGTTTGGCTTGTCACCATCTTTTTATAATGCCAGTTAAGGAAATGTCTTATTTCCCTATTCCATTTGTCCATTATTTAACCCTGTGTGCTATTAGTGGCAGATGTTCCAGGAGTGCTCCAGTGCAAAGTGCAAAATTATGTTTTATCTGAACAGTTGATGAGTTCAGCTTGCTTCTTATTATTGAGCAAGATTTGCAATGTTCTCCTTGTATGAGAGACTGCCACACAGTACCGTTGGTTGAACATTTTTGGGGTGAGCGGGATTGTTTGCTAGTTTCTCCATCTCATTGTTTGTCATGTGTATTAAAGCACTTTTCATAACCCTGTAATTACTAGGATTGGGACCACTCGGGTCGCGTGGTCTTCAAGCAGGGAACATGTAGGGATCTGGGAATTCCCCATTTAATTTAGCGAATTGTGTGATCTTTGAAGCTTGTGCACGTCTTCAAGGCGTGATTGGCCCACGTGGGTGCACAGAATGTACAGTACAAGTATTTTCTGTAAGTCTTGCCTGTCGGCCGGAAGTGGCCTACAATGTGATACTTTTTGGCGGCACTGAAGTTGGGCGAGTTTCCAAGTTTTTTGGGGAAGAGCGGGGTGTGCTGTGTGAGTCGACTGGGTGGATGGACGTTGTTATGGCTCGGCCGGGAATCACATAGATTAGCACCGGTTTAATTATCCAAGCAGTTGTGATTATAATAGAAATCCAGTCCGCTTGAACACCCAAGTCTTTCAGTGTCTGCTGAACTTTTCTTTTTGCCTGCCTGGCCTCCAATTCCCCCTTCAGTGGCGGACGGACCGCCGCCCCCGAGCGATCGGCCAGGGGGCCGGACCGCTACAATATGGTATCAAAACGACCGTACAAATTTCCTTAAAAACTCTTAAAGGTTCGGTACCTGGAAAAACGAGATTCTGAATCATACCTCGGCGGGGTCAATATTAGAGGCTTTGCATGGTAGCCATCATGAAGGGCAGTTCCTTTTGTTCTACAGAGGAACCTCCTCTGTGCATACCCTGTGGAACCAAAAAGCATTGGCCTGTAAGATGGCAGCTCTGCTAACCCTCTATATATATGTACACGCACACGTCAGTTCCAAAGTATCTTTTTTCGTCTAACCGACATACCCAGCCCTTTTGAAGATAGCAGACTTTTCGGATTCCAGTGGTTAAAGCTGTACAACCTATCCCTATTTATTTTTTATCTATTTTTTTTTTACACGGAATTAGATCATTTTTTCTGGGCGCAACTAATGCATTCGAGAAATGGGAGTTTTATTTTGTCATTGTTTTCACGACGTGATAAAATGCCAAAACCTACACAAAACGTTTCCATTTCGAGTGTTGTTTTTTCACAACTTCAGTTTATATTTTTATCAAACATTTTCATGAGACCTAAGTAAATCAAAGAAGTTTCGAAATAAAGCAGTTGTTTTACTTTATTCACGATCTTGTCAGGGAAGAGACTTTATTCATGGGTCGGCTATATTGAAATCGAAAACGAGGTTAACTCTTCATTTCAAACTTTGAGAGTATAAATGAAAGTAATAACATGAGATGTTCACAGCAAAATAGTATCTGCCTATACTCTGATGAATAATTTCATATTTGTGAATAAAAACTACGAAACTGTGGCTTAGTGTTTGCAGCAAAGTTTGGAAAATACCGCAAGGGAGGCTTGCGACGCATGCAAATCATAAAACAGGCTGGTGCCATCCTAAACGACAGTTCGCAATTCATCGGACTGATTCAGGCATAAGATCTTAAATGGCGTCTGCGTGAATAAGGTCCATTACTCGCTGCGTAGATCAAGAGACGATCTAGGGCGCCTGCTCACCATAATTGTGCAAATTTATGGCAAACAGTATCATATGCAGTATTTATTCGTTCTGGGTTAACACAAAGGAAGTTAAAAATTTATCTTTTCACTTGTCTAAAATCTTAAAAACAAAAGTCATTTCACAACGAATCATTGATGTATTATGCAGTTTTCTTTTTTTATTTAGTGTTATTTGCTCATTATGTTTTTCATCCATTATTTGTGTAATTGCTTTTACAAACCGCCGTTCCTTAGAGACCAAAAGACTTAATATCCACAGAATTAAAAAGGACACACCCACTCTCAAAATTTGTGTGCCCATCGCATCCAAGACCGCGGGTCATAGGTCTCCAAACTAAAGTTGATATTTACCGGCTTGTGTCACAAATGGCCTTTTTTCAAGGTGAGGAGAGAAGGCTGGCTATTCGCAATGAGATATACAAGTTGGTGGACGACCACGGTGAGCATTTCGAGTCAGTAAAAATAATCAATGGGTTTCACACATTCCTGTGGGGTATTTGTGTTGTTTAAGTGTAAACTAACAATTTAGCATGTGAAGCGCAGTTTCCGAATCGAACCAGATTGCTTTTTCTGAGTCAACACTTCAACCATTTGTCCTGATGTAAAACAAAAATTAATTTGTGACAATACACCTTGCAAATTCCTCTTTTTTAGGGGGGGGGGTAAATCCCAAATATTTATTTCATGAAATTCTTGTGTTGTGTTTTTAGTACCTCGTAAGGGCAACGGATGTACTTCCTATTTAGGTACCCATGAAGGTACTGTAAAGACTCTCACACCAGTGTGCCTTTGCCTGCAATAGGGGGCCCCAAGTTTTTCCTCGCTTGTTCTTTTGCTTTGAAGACCTCTCGTATGTTTTGTGCTTCACGATTGTCAGTGGGAAACCCTGAGTCGAATGGGAACCCTTTACCCTCTTTCAATCGGCCCCCTCCCCCACTTGATGGCAAAAACCAAACACGCTCACACACAGAAAATAATGCTTGGTCATCATTCGATGCAGAGAATCGAAGAGGCAAGGCGCCCGCACCGCAGGAGCTAGAGAGAGGGACCGACCAACGTGGTAAGCTGAACACATTTCCTCTGCTTGTTTGTGTTACAGTGGGAAGCAACAGGCACTACATTGGATTTTAGTGAAAGTGTGTCTTCAATTATTTTGTTCATAAATGTAGTCCATGCTGGCATATAAACCCGAGCAAGGCACGAATTGCAGGTGAATTTTGAAAGCTTTTAGCCTGCCGGCCCTTTTGGGAATACCGATGAAGGAGTAATTGGAAATTGGAAATACTCCAAATCGATTTTAACGTTAGCAACAAATTCAATGTACAGAGTTCCACCCCTGCAATTCAGAGCTGTGGAAGTAAATAAAGAGATCAGGCACTGTTCGGGGAACTGAACAAGTCTGTAATTTTGCAATGAACTCAAGCAGACACATTGTTTTGTTTAACGGTCATTTGGAGTTTAAGAAAATGTACATGCCAACCCTTGTGCTTTGAGCACCGCAGTGGAAAAAGTAAAATCTTCAGCTGACGGGTCTCGGAAAAATTGGAGATGAGCAAGAACGGTGTTTGATTTTTACCAATATGGTATCAAAACGACGGTACAGATTTAAAAACTAAGTACCTGAAAAAATGCCCTGCAGCGATATCTGAAGAAAAGGTGAGGGGCGCAATGTATTAACATTAATCAACACTTGAAGTTAATCCATACAAATTCTCTGTTTATAAAGAGTGACTCAACTTTGAAAATTGTTTTCTCGGCTGTTTGTGGCATCACAATGCAGCATATCCTCCTCGTGTTTCAGTTCTTGTGAAAGAAAATCCTTGTTTCAAAGAATCGTAAAAAAATAAAAATCCGTTGAAAATATGTTGAATTGGGTTCTGCAAACAATATTGTTTGAGGGAAACCTACTGAGATTAAGCGCATAAAGTGACAAAGTGACAAAAACCGATAAGCGGTTGCTTTCACTGAATTCTGGGCTTAAATTCACGCTTTCTTTGGTGATCACTAATAGACAAGAGCATCATCTCCAAGAGTTCGTTCCTGCAAATCACTACCGTAACCCTCCGGCAATAATTGAATGTAGTGCATTGAAATTATTGAATTAATTCGACAAAAAGTTCAACAATCTTGGCTGTCTTCTGTAGCCTATGTTAGCATTGATTAGTTTAGACATTATTGGCTCGGGAAAATGGCCACCACACGAACTCTGGTGGCTTCAACCAATCAGGAGATTGGTTACCGTGAATAATTGCGCATGCGCGCCAGAAGGGTGCCAATCTGCATGGCCCACGGGATTCAGCAGTGCGCATACTCAGTAATCCATAGTAACTTGAGCAAGTCAGGTGTGCTCGGAATTTTTTGGGTTAGCCTGCCAGATTTTACAAGACTGGTTTTGTGGCAGTTCGTCTGTTGTGAATTTAGAGCCCTCTACTGGTACTGTTATTTAGCTGTACTCGCTAGCGCATGTCGCCTGCAAGGTGCACCGGCCAAAACAGTAAAACCAGTCTGGGGTCAAGACTTCTACAATTCCTTAGAACACAACGAGGCATGGGTAAACACTTTCTTTTGTTCTGATACTGAATTCGTTTAATGCATGAGCCAGTCACCAGGGAAGATATTTCAATTATTTGAAATTAAATGACTGTGGAATAATGTGCACAATCTGGAAACTAAACATCTCGTAAGTCTTCATTTATATGCCTCGTAGCTTTAAGTCTACTAATGCTTACGCCACTGCACGTGAACAACGCGCTCCCTCAGAATGAACCAAGTTGCGGTTTGTCAGCACTTCATTCCATCTTAATGCATGTACAAACAGTTAGGCACCGCCTTCCTCTATCAACTCCTCCACAATTTAAGATTTTTTGTTTAAATTTCGTCAAAGACATTTTGTAATCTTGGCCAATAAAGACGAGGTGGATGGTGTTATTCCACTCCGACCTGTCGGTGCTATTTAAACCTCTGAACATCGTTTGGAGAGGAATGGTTTGGCATGCCTTCTTGTCGATTTTTGCACCATCCAGACTGACAGATTTCCATTTGTATAATTTGGGAAAAGCTTGGTGTCATCTGTGTCCTGTACCATCATACATTTTACAACACACAATAAGGCAAAGACACAGACTTCGTTTTGCTTTGATTTCGACATTACTTTAATGTATATACCATCACCAAAAACATTTCCGATAATACGGGCTATTCGCAGTAGTGCGCCGCCAGGAGTTTGAAACACGTTAGCCAATCACAACGCGCGAAATCTGTCGACCCTTTCCAAACGCACTGCCAACTCTTGGAGGCGCACTAAATCAAATGACGGTGGAATAGTGTGCATTGTCAAAGTACCCTTCAATAATACTTAAACGAAAATATGCAAAGTTCAGAAATGACTCGTGCGTACCTTAAACTTGACTAGTTTGACTGCAAGAGGAGACTTGACTGGCAAATATACACCAACAAAGCTTCTTCATCGTTTTACCATAAAAAAGCCATAAAGAGGGAACGATTTTCAGAGCAAACTAAATATTCACCAAGCAAGTAAATAACACCTATCGCAGTTGGTCTATTGTATTCACGTGACGTGACGTGACGTGACGTGACCTGTAGTCACGCGACCTATAGTGGGTATCAAGCATCAACAACATGGCGTCCTTCTTTTTCATAAGTGTTGTTTAGCGCAAATAGTGCAGGTGACTTAGCGGGTACAATCGGTCATTTGTGCTTGAGCCATTAGGCCTTTGTGCCATTTAGAGGTTGATTTCAGCGGAAGCTATCATGGCAATGTGTTTAGCATTTCAAACATTTAAAAAAAATCGCACTTCCAAAAAATATCCAGCCTTATCTACCTATATGCATCATTACTAAACTAAAGAAGTCGGTAATAGTTTGAAAGGCTTGCGGTAGCACCATGCGAAGGAATATATCTCTTATGAGTATGTATGGTTCTAAAGAGAACCGGGAGTATACGCAACGTCTATACTTCTCCAGAACCACACAAATTCGTAAGAGATATATTCCTTCGGATGGTGCTACCAGAAGCCTTTCCACCTATTGCTGTCGTTCGCCATGAATAGCCTGAAATTCCAAACTAAAGAAACATCAATTTAACATATTTTTCACTTCAACTTAATGTTCCGATGCCAATTCGGTCGTCAACACTGCAGGGTTACCATCCTACTCAGGAACAACTTTATACAGTACGGAAACCTTCGAATGACTCCTTGAAAGGCAAACGTTTACATCAACCAGTAATTAAAAGAAACATGGTTGTCAGTTAGCCAAAGTTAATTGGCAGAGATGCTCGTCTTTCGGGAAAAAGGAAAACTCACGTTGTCCTACAATTTGGCCCTTGTCTTCAACGTGTATAGGGAAGATGCACGCAAGCGTACTCGCCCTAAGCCATAAATTTAGAGCAGGTATGTCTCTGTGAAAGCAAAAAACGCCAGCGAATTAAAGACCAACTACCTACAAATAAAATACGCAAGAAGCTGCCAACATGATATGGAGCCCAATGTGGGATAACCCACTCTCTATGCTGAATAGGAATAGTTTTATTAGTTTTTGAACTTGTCTCTTGGCCTCTCGCCATTTATTTCCAGTTGGAGGGGTTTTGTGGTGATGTGTCTACCGTCCTTTTCCGTATCATGCACAAAACGAACTACCATCCGGCTGCCAGTTGCAGATTAAACCGGCTGAGCAGTACCGATTCCCGCCACAGTGCTCCCCACCTAAAAAAAACCCAAAAAACAAAAAACGGAACACCTCCATTAGAGATGCATGCATGGGAATTCGGATGATTAAGTTTACTCATTTGAGGGACACTTGACGTTTTGTTTGAAGACTGCCGTAACAGTCTCGTTTTGAGCATTAGAGAATAAGTGGAATTCTCATTTATGTTTGTAACACTTAACTGTGTTAAGTACACAAACAGTGTAACAACAACCACTGTTAAATATTGAAGGCACACATATTTTACAGGTACACAGAACCTTTCAACACATCAAAGTGATTAATAAACACCATTACAATGAATGATAAGAGCGATATCAATACTAACACTTTCATTGGAGAAAGGAAAGCAAACAGAAACAACAAACAACAGAAAATAAACCCTTTTCGTTCATGCTTTCCAAATCGTGGCGTGAGTAACAAGATTAATGGCTCCTAATGGGAAATCAGTGGCGGGGCAATTGTTCACGATACAGATGTTTATCTCATGTAAATTGTAGACGCCGTTATTAACCTTTGTAACGGTAGGGTGAAAGGTTTTTTCTTTATTTCGGAACAAATTTCAGTTCTCTGGTCTGTTGTTTTGGAGATCAGTACCACCTCTCTTTTTTTTTTCCACGAAAGGAATAAACCTAGTCAATAATGGTACACGATTATGCATTCAATTCCTCCTAACTTAAGCCCAAGATTACAAATTTAATGTAATGAGTCATTGTTTGTTTGTTTTTTCTGTGTTTTTTGAGGCAATACCATCGATTGACAATAGTGTGCCTCCAATACAATATGCATATACAACACGTTGGCCAATCACGACGCGCGAAATTAGTCGACCCAATGCTCGTTTGGAAAGGGTCGACAGATTTCGCGCGTCGTGATTGGCCAACGCGTTCCAAACGCTTGGAGGCGCACTATTGTGAATCGCTCGTATTCAATCACGTCGTTGCCAACCTCATTATTAAATGAAAACAGTTACCATGCTAAGTAAAGTGGAAAATTAATAAACCTCGCCGCTGAACGCAATACGTTACCTATTCAGCAACAATCTGCACAACGAAATATATCGATGCTGTTGACATGAATTTCGGACGATATGATGGCAATAACAAAGTCCCTTGCACTGGGATTAATTTTAAAGAGCAGAAACGCCTATCACAAAACTCACGTTTTTGATCCTGGGATTCGAACTCGGTCAGGACTTTGTGCAGGAGCTCCCGAAGAGTCAGGTCCTTATCCTCTCCTGAAAGTTAAGAATGACACCAATAAAATGGCATCACGCTATATATTGTCTGAACGCGGTGTTTATATTTGATGTTACAATCAAGTGATAATCCACTCTGAATCCATATAAAGGGTGCGTTCGACTGGCTTACACGTGTAAGTCAAACTTACACGAGGGCGTTCGTTTAGCCATCACGTGATCTTTGTGCCTGCCCTAGTGCCAGTAGGCGGGCGGGTCTTTGGAAGCTGCCCAGGTGTAATGACGTCACGGATGGACCGTTCGAGCATGGACATCAAAGAACGAACGTGGAAGGGCTTTGATCTTTTTCCCAGCTTGCCTTGAAGAATACGCTGCAGCTTTTGATTATCCTCATTTCGAGGCTTCCCTGCGTGTATCACTGTTGTGTTCAGGGAAGCTAATCGAACGCATCCATTATAGAGAGTGTCAGCTTCAATTATCCACTTACAACATGAGATTTGAATTTCATCAACACAAAAGAGTGTTGGTATAATCAAATGGGGTTATTTTTCATTTCATAGGAGGCATGTGGCCTCGTGGTTTGGATTTGCAGCCTCTGATCATAGGTCGGGGGTTCGAATCCACCTGGTGGCAGCATCGTGTGATCGTGGGCAAGTCACTTTACCTGGATTATTATTTTGTTTATCCTTATGATAAACACTTTGTTGAACACGTTCATGTGTCAAAACGCACTGCCTGTTGAAACGTATTATGCGTTTAGTTTATAAACACGTTCTTGGGTTTTGCAGCGTGCACACGGGTGGTAACACTTCGGCGGCAAGGTGGCTATTCGACCACGCTAATCTCTTAATGGCTCCCCTGAACAGATTCAACAAAACGACGTGGAAAAGAGCACTGACTTGATTGACAATAACAAAATTATAATTTCTGGTTTGGGGGCAGACATCAAATGAAACTGGCTATTTGAACAAATCCAACTCGGAAATACAGTTCTCAATTTTACAGTAATCATTGGTCTACGGTCTGGTTTAGCTAATTTAGCAGATTTTAGTCCCAGGGTTTTAAAAATGCTTGTCAATGAAATCGTTCCGCTTGCATTGTCAAAAAAGGTTTCCCGAATATGGTCGGCCAGAACTCCGAATACACAAATAATATTTTTCTCGTCACGTAGCGGAGATAAGCCACGGTACGTCACTCCATCGAAAGACCCGATCGTCATTGGAATGGAGAAGACAATTTACAAGAGATCGGGGGTACCTCGAGGGGGTATTCTAGCATTGGGCGACCTCGGCTGAAACCTTGCCTTAAATTTTGCAGTGTGCGTGCGTGACCATTTGTGTCGTTCCGTTCCCGTTGGGGGAAACAGCTACAGAATTCTATGCCATTCTGGAAGGCTTCATTGTTAATATTCTGCCCTGGTTCGGATGACAGATCGCACTTAGGTTGCAATTTGACCTACTTTATCAAAAACAGCAACAACAACAACAAATATATATAGCAGAAAGTCGAGGGGTCCGTTCAGGCTGAAAACCCTGCCGTTGGAATTAAATTGGCTCATTCCATCCAGCACCAAAAGATTTACGGAAAGTAAAGGCTATCTCTCCTCAACTTAAAGGGTGCCTGCTCTCCTCACAAAGGACCTTTTCTATGAGCAATGGGCTTCGTCCAGGCAAATATGTAGTCCCTATTAGTCACAAAAGAGCGAAGGGTTTTTCCCACAAAAAAGTGTAGGTCTCCCATCTCCCCATTTATTGCGATTTAGAAACACCCGTGTCGAGAACTTGAACCAAAGCCCCATTTTCTGTCCCAGTATGGGCTGGAAATTTTTCTGACACTCTTCACAGAACTCTCATCGTGCATCCAATACAACAGTGACTATTGAACATGGTGTTTAGATCATGAAGAATTCTTCAAATTCATACCAGAGTCTGGAAATCAAAACGAAATGCCTACCCGCGTGGTCGTTGTAGGCAGAGGCGCAGTAGGTCATGCACACCAGCAGTACAAGGACAGCGTAGGTCTTCATTGTTTTTGTAAAGCTTTGCTGTTGGAAAGGAAAATAAGTACAATTGTGAGAATACAGTCACCTCGGGAAGAGAACAGAAGTACTTTTGGAAGGTTTTGAGTACAAAATACTTAATATTACATGCTTGAGATGATGGCGTATTTTACGGTGTGAGGGAAACGTTCCATACTCAGCCATCACAAATATTTCTACCCTACCTTTCAACGAAGAGTATTTCCCTGGCTGCTAAGCCCTTCTTCACAAATCTAAATTAACCTTTCCCCGTGTTTTTTTTTATCTAGTTGGTTTTTATGACTGTCAAGTTGTTATGTTTTTGTGAAGTTGAAGAACTCAGTGTACCAGATTTTATTCATATTTAACTTGAAAAAGGCTTATTGAAACGCACTTCCAGGTCACTAACAACTTAAAAGCATAACAACTTTTCTCCCATGAAATGAAAGAAAGAAAATGACACTTTCGGAACTCACTCGCACAGTTAACGAAAAAGACAAAATAGTCCGTCCCCTTCGAAGCAGAGCTGTTCCTCTTGGACCGATGGCTCTGGAGCAATTGACCTAAAAGCAAGTCGCATGAAGGTTTAAGGCCTAACCAAGAACCTACGTTTGTACTTACTGGTTGAATGCACTAAAGCTATGTGCGCAAATTATGCGTATTTGGTAATGTCAGACCTCTATGCAAATTGGACAGGGTCAACACAGCGTATGTCTGTCATCTCCAACTCCATTTTGCTTATTTTGTTCACTGTTCACTTCGATGCTTCAGTGGTAGGCATTTTGAGGTATGCATTTGTCATTCAATGAAAACCTTAAAAGGTATTTGCTGAGAACTATAGCCAATTGTAAAAAAGAAGAACATGTCGCGTATGCCGTCAGTGGCTGGTTGTCTGGCTGGCCAGCCGGCCAGCTGGCTGACTGGTCGACTGACCGACTCGCTGGTCGGCTGGCTTCAAATTGCAAGAACTTCTTTGATGAGACAGAGGTAAAGAATGACAAATAGTGTGCTTCATCAGACGCTACCAATCTGCTAGGCAGACTGTTCTTAGGTTCTGCAGCCTGTAAACAACAGAACACAACAGAGCCAAGGCCTTCCCATCCGGCAATAGCTTCGAGAAGTATCTTGAGTCAAGACCTCGTGTTTGTGCTGTTCAACTTCCGTGCATCTTCTTGACAAGACTAGTCTCGATGCCTTTGCCCAGTTTGCACTTTAAAACTGTGACACAGCAATTTTAATTTTTGACAAATCTTTAACAGTTTTGGGTCAAAGATGAATAGAACCGTATATGTCGTGAGCCTCGTCTTAGTGTAACGGCGTTGTCTATTTTCTTTTTCTTCACATGCAGGAGAGGACAAGGACCTGACTCTTCGGGAGCTCATGTACAAAGTCCTGGACAAGTTGGAGTCCCCGACTCAAAAACGTAAGCTCTTTGATGAGCGTTTTGAGTTTTCGTGCCTTTCTAACTATAATTCCTTGTTATCGCCACTATGCATCTCACAAATACATTCGCTACGTAGATTCCTTTCGGAATTAGTCTGTTTATTGTTCTCAACCCCTCCAATCAATCAGCAGTGCATGACTTTTATTGCAGTTTTCGTCAAGGATGTCTTGTAGCAACGGGAGTAATGCCTAAAAGATTATCCATTGGGCCTACAAAGTGTCATAGGTAGTTTCCCTTTTTGAGCAAAACGTTAGGGTAGCACCCGTAACAAAACCCATGTATTTTGGACAAGTATAATATTGTTTGACATCCATTTTTAAAACTTCCAATGAAGGACGATTACTGCTCATTTTTCTGAGCTGTTTCGTGATTATGTTGAGTGTTTCCCCACCCCCAATTTATCCCATTAAATGTGTTCTACAAAATAGGGGTCTGAGCAAGTCACATATTTCGTATTTCTCACTTAAATTTATTTTTCTCCTATCATTCAACTTATATTTACAAACAGGTCAGTTGGGAGACATTTTGTGGTAAACTTTTCAGCATTAGGGAGACATTGGCTTTCAGGGAGACATTTCAGTGTCTCCCTGTTTTCAAACTACCAGAAGGAGGCCGAATGTTACCGTCCAAATTTTGAGAGATAATGGATTAGGGTCTAAATTGAAAACATACAAAGTTTGGTTCAGATCAGATTAGGGAATATTGAATTATGGGACAGTAAAGTTGGGAAAAAAATTGTACACGTTCTTATGGGAATGTCTCCCTAAAGACCCATTGGCGGTAATTATTATACCGTTTTTATTTATTTTCGTCATTATTTGATCTGTTTCTAGACACATTTTAAATTAACGTGATAATTGGTCACGTTGTTGCCGATCGCATTTGGTAAATTATGTTCAAGAGACGCCATTCTTTTTTGTTGAAGTGGAAGTAACTAACAGTATCATTTTCCGTTTCTTTGAATTCTCATATTAGAGCAAACCTGTTTTGTAACTGATCATTGACGCTTAAAAGTTCTACATGTTATGTTTATTTTGTAAACATGCTTTAAAAAAGATAGATTAAAGTGTTTTATAGAGTTTTTGCACTTCATGTTTTTCAATGGTTCCCTGCCATGTTAATGGAACTATTACCAAGTACCAGCTCTAAGGGGTCTGCTGAACATATGCTTTTAGAGGAAGAGGAATCACGAATTGCTTACAAGGGAAATGTAAGGTATCTGCCCCTACTCGCTACTGTTGTCAGCTTTCCAGATATCTGGCGTCCGTCATGTGTATTTAATAAAGCTGTCCAATTTCCTTTCTTTATTTCAGGTGGAGTGTACTGTAACGGGCATTACTGCTCGGGTGAGGATGAAGTCTGCAGGACTCGTCCGGGTGGTGGTCAGTATTGCAGCAGGGACTAGACAGAGCCTCGAATGACCAGTGAACCACTGAAAACGGAGAAAGGACAAGAGCGATTGACAAGTTTAAATAAAACCTTTTCTTTTAAATGTGGTTGAAGTTTACTCGAATTCTGCATACTTTTTTGTGGTACCTTGGGTAGTTTGTAGTTGGTTAGCGTACAATTACTTAATCCTTTCACCTCCTGAGTACGTTGACAACTTGGCGTCCATAATTATGAGACTGACCAGAAACAAAAGTGGCTTTGGATGCGTGTTTAATTGGTGGCCTGATAACTGACTAAGTAGACTGTGATGCTTGGTAAATTTAGATAAAGTTGAATAAAGTGTGGAAATTTTTTGCAGTGTTTATTCCTGAAGATGTTGCTTTCACAGACTCTCCACAAAACGGTCATTAGATTGCACCATGCCTCTGACTCAAGAAACAGTCGATACTTATCCATTAAAATTAGTGTTGCGCTGAACAGCTCTTCCTTGTTTGAGTTATCGCGAAATAGAGATCTGAAGACGCGTTGAAATGTCGTTTCCTGGTGTATAATAACATCAAACACTTTGGTCTCGTGTTCAAATAGTTCTCTTTAAAGCTTGCATGGTGGATTCGTTTAAATGTAATACAGTGATACCTTTGATGCACATTAATCTCCTGTTATTAAATTCCCATTCCTGAAAAATAATGTCGCCTCTGCTGGTGATTGCTTTGTAGCATAGATTCTTACTCCTGAGGGTGTGTGCGTGAACTCATATAGGAATCAGAGGAGGTCGCCATGTTCATTGCTGTCAAAGAAAAACAGCCTGTCTGTGTGTTATTCTGTCACTTAGTGAACAGTTGATTTTAGATCTAGATGACACAAGATCTTTACAAGATCATAAAGGCCCGTATCTTCTTAGTAAGGGATGGTACAAAATGGGTAAGCAGGTAAGTAAAACCAGTCTTTTCGAAGGAATGTCGAAGTTTAATGTGCATAGGCAAGTTTTGCTGATTTCTATGGACAGGGATGGTATTCCTGGCCCATTATCACAAGTTTAACAGGATTATCACATGACGACAGTTAATAGGTGCCAAGTTATGGCTGTTTACACACTGCTCCCTTCTGTAGCTACTACACTGTACTAGGGGCTTTGGAAACTGTTACTTTTTTCTATTCACAAATATCTACGTAGGTTTGAGCACTGTGATTCTGTTTGGACCCTGTTTGTAATATACGTGACCTTTGGATCAGTACAAGCGGAGGGATGGTTATAACTCTCCAGCTGCCTGTCATTTTGTTAATCACTGTTGAGAGGTAATGTTTCTTCCATTAAGGGGTCCTAAACTCTCCTTGGAAGGTGTGCAAGCCAAACGACAGATTACATTGTTTTTGGACAGACAAGCTGAATAATGCTCCCGTGATATAACTCATAATTAAATCTTCTGATGAATCAAATTACTTCGGTTAATGCTGACGAAAAAAAGCCAAAAATCCTCCCTTCACACCTGCCCTCATCCATAATTAATCAATGTAAACAGGAAATGATCTCACCAACTGTTGCATTCTTGCATGGGTGGTGTCCTGTTTTTTTTAACCAACCATGGTGGTATTCACCACCCCAACACCGTGGTGATAAGACATGCAGACAACTTTATCAGAAAACTGGTTACCCTAATCATGAAGGAAGCAGCCTTAACTTCATATCCTCCGTGAGGAGGGGGCCCCATGCGGGTTGCGTTCACGGAAACTTCTGCGTATATATACGGATCTTGGAGCGGTGGATAAACTTAGCACCGGCTATATACGCTTTGTGTGGTAGCCATCTTGGAAGGCAGCACGGTTTGTTCAGCTGGGAAACTTCATTTTGTGTACACCCTTGAACAAAAGCACTGTCTGCAATATGGAAGCAATGCAACACCTCTATAGACCTTGTTCACAAAGAAGTCATTTGTAATCTTAATCCCTGAATCAGCTTTTATTAAGTGCTGATTTGGATTGCACCAGACTATGTTATGATAGCATGCGTTCCTCTCTTTCAATAATTTGTTTTACGAAATCTGGCTTAATGCACCAAGGTGCGTTGAATACCACATTTGAAATTTATTCAATACGGGCGATTCACAATAGTGTGCATCTAAGAGTTTGCAACGTGTTGGCCAATCACAACGCGCGAAATTTGTCGATCCTTTCCAAACACGCATTGGGTCGACAAATTTCGCGCACTGTACTTGACCAACGTGTTGCAAATTCTTGGAGGCGCGCTTTTGTGAAACACCCGTATTGAGTAGCTGTACTTATTGTGTAATTTTAATGTCATTGCTTCCATTTCTTCTCTTAAGACCTCAAAATGAAGAGTTAAACTGGCTTTCAATTTCAATATGGCCGACCATGAATAAAGTCTATTCCCAGAAATACTCCACCCATACGCTGGGGCCTGGTCAGCACACGTCCCAGGGTGTAACCCCCACCCCCCACTCGGAAGAATTGGTTGCATCTGAATAGGCTCTGGTCTGGTGCCGATCACTTAATAGCCAACATGAAAAGATGGGGCATCGTAAACTCCAACCGCTGCATGTGTGGTCCAGTCCTGAGGCATGAACATGCCTTGGTATGTCATTACTGGACCTCCCCGCCCACTTTCCTAATCTAGCACAACCCAACTGTTGGACTATCCCTCCAACTGTCATTTTTTTCACAGAAGCCGTATAACCATAACATGTGAATAATGATCAAATGTCGCTCGGAAAATTAATCGATAATAAAATAGAAGGACGGTGTCACTCTAATCTTAATTAATTGAAAACAAATGTTATCTAGTCCTTATATCAGAAGCCGAGGCCACTTTTGAGGCAAGTTCGTATCAATGCCACGTACCTAATCTCTCCCACAGGGAGACTTTGAGACACGTGAGCTAATACACCCAGCTCAAAATGACGCAAGCAAATCCTTACCTGCCAAAACTATTTATCTTTCCCCGTATAGATCCATAATACTTGGTTTTGATACGTCGTTGGTTGATCCGTTATGCACAGATAGGTTATACTATCGATCAGATTTTTAATTACAACGGCGGCTACATGCACCAAGTGTATCCAAAATCTCAACGATTTCCCAGCTTACTAGGTTTTTGAGCGTACAGACGGTCAGACTATCAAAATAGACCAACCTTTCTGCATGGCCTGACATGACACGCGAAAATAGGTCATTGCATTATCGTCCGACCAGGTTCCCTTACTATTTGAAGAAAACATTCATTTGTGTACTAGGCCTACCTGTATCCTTGCTCGGTCGTGGCAAGCCGACGGTCAAGCAACAGCAGGGTTGTTAAAAGTATTTCCATTTCGTTAAAATTGATCAGTCAAACAGCGCTGTTTATTTACCAAGTGGTGCACACAATTGATGTGGTTGGATGCAAATGATCGGTTTTCAGACACGTCATTCTTTCTTTCTTTCTTTGTTTCTTTTTTTATCTTTTTTTTTGGTAGAAACTTCTCAGTGGACTTTTTCGCAAAGGCTCCAGTCTGTCTGGGGATTTAAAAAATGTCATTTTTGTTATGGATTTTTTTCCTTTTTTTCCCCTGAAAAATATCAATAAGTGCATGCGACCCTACATTTCACTGAACAGACTTCTTAAGTTTGAGACTTAATAGCATTTTAGTATGTCAACCATGAGCATAAATTTCCCTGGATATTTTGAATGGCATTCCAAGCAGAGGATAATGAGATCCTTTCCAGATTGTTGAATGCGAAAATGACAGATGGCCTGGAAGCTTATTGGAGCTTCCAACAGTACGCTGGCGCAGATCATGTGCAACGAAGGAAACCTCGGTTTTGCACTACCGATGTCGAAAGACAGCCTACCAGATATCAGAATGCAGCAGTGTTCTTCTGTTTGTGTGCAACAGAGATAAGAAAGCATTTCCACAACCTCCTACACAAAGGGCATCACGCCATCCCTGCTCTGGTTGAAGGTTCAGGCAAATCCCCTTGCCCTCCACCGTAATCCTTTCCAACACCAATATCGGGTCTGGCTGGAACGAGGCTTGGTATTCCGCTCAAAAACATCCACAGCACCTCGTGCCGTACACGAATGTTTTCCTAAGTATGCAGAGAAGTCTGTGTGCCCGGCAGATTCCTTGCTCAAAAGCGATCACAGATACCTCACCCCAACCGAGATTTTCAACGAAGAGGTAGTCATTTGGGGGGACAAAATAACTGAAGTTGTTGATGAATGCTTAAGTTCAGTCCAGAGATTTTTTTATTTATATCAACAACATGGGCGTAGATCCTGGGGATGGAGGTATATACATGTATCCTCCATACATTTTGAGGGGGAGAGAAATGGACTAGAGACTGGAAGTAAAAGGTTACGCAGTGAGCTTCAGGAACCCTGATACGGTCCGCCTATGGGGAGTTTACATTGGGCTGTCCTCTCACGTTCGATAATTTATGGAAGAATAATTCCTAACTGAAACCACCCTGTGAAACACTCATGTTGGAATTTACCTTTGTAGTCCTCAACTAATGTTTCGGAAAAGTCACCGGGAGATAGTAAAAAAACGAATTTCATCAACGACCTTTAATTTCCAGTAATATCGTACCTATAGGTCTCCTTGTTCATGCCATAAATGTGCCATTCTGATGTAAGATTCTGCATGACTTTGATGCACATTATAGATGTGCATCTTTATCATAAACATCGCCCCCATACGGTGTATACACTGTAAAAACTCGGGGTTAAAATCAACACGTTTGGGTGTTATCAGATGACCACATAGGGATGATGTTACTTTGCACACCTGTAAGTGTCACAGTGCACTAGAAGGTGTTACAAGTAACACCAAATAACACCAAAATTGTAACACCAGTGAATAGTGTTGGTGTAGTCTGCTGATAACACCGCGGGTGTTAAATTTAACACCCCAGTTTTTGCATTGTACGGTGTCGCCCCCCCATCCTTTCAAATGTCCACGGCCATCTCCCCTCCCCCATTTCCAACACAGATTTACGCCACTGATCAGCAGTTGCTTTGAAACTGAACTTTTCGACATCTCACCAAGGACTGCGCTCTGTTATGCCATCTGGATTTATAATCTCTCCTGTCAGGGTGAAAGATCTTTGAAAGGAAAAAAACTTTGCAATGAGTCAACGACACAGAACATAAACGAGAACCGGGTAAAGAGTTGGCCACAGAGCCCATTTCTTGAAATTGTAGGCACGAAGCCACTAACAAGCAGGCATTGTCACAGGCTACAGACTTTATGCACCATTATTTCAGACAGAGACCGAGTAGCTTGGCATTATATTACAAGTGAACTTTATTTGGCACCCACCCTTTAGATCGCTGGTTCCCTTGTTCTCTTTACATGTGAAAGTGTAGGCCCACTGCAAAGGCGAGCTGTTATTGGACCAAGTTATAGCTCACTCCCCTGGATCATATTTGGCTGCGTTGTCTGCACTGTAAGGCCGTAAGTCAAGTGTCTTTATAAGTTCTAACACCCCAACGAATATTCCATTGCCAGGCATTATATTGACAGGAACAACTTGTACTTCGCTAGGACGAAATCTCCACGCTCTCCTGTGAGTTTACAAATGTCTGATTTACCCTTCACGATATTTCCATACTTACTTTTAACAGTAACCTGTACCGTTCTCTGACGACATAAACTGTCCTTAGTCAGTTTCATTCTTTAACGATCCGGTTGTCTTCTTTATCCTTGGCTCAGTTTGGGAGATAAGCATGCGTTAGTCTTGTGAAAGTTGCTTCAGTGATCTCGTCTTTTCTCTTTCTCAGTATATTTCAGCAACCATGAGAGTTTACATTGCTCTTCTGCTTCTATGCCTGGGCTGTACCTGTGCATATGCCTACAACAGCCCAGCAGGTAAGCATTCTTCGGGAACATCTTGGAGTAGGATGTCCACATCTGGAGCTCTCTCCTGACTTCAGGAGATCACAAATCGTACTTTAGTGGCGTCAATATCAGGGTATACGGCGCGAGCGCTCGATCTCCGGGCGGGTTTAGATTTTAGTGCGCAGTGTCTTTACGGTTGGCTTCTGATCCCTAGAAGTAATATTGGGGCGCCCCATTTAAGCTTATTGTTTTAGTTTCCGACCAAGTTCGTGGCTAAAGTAGAAAACAAAAAAGCAATAAAAAGGTTGAGTGTTGATACCAAAAGACAATCCAGGGAGAGCTCACCAGCATTGTAAATCTTGGGATGGCACACATTGGCAAAAGGTGGCATATGCCGGGTGAAAATTAATTCTTCTCATTTTTTGGTGACTACAGGAAAATTTAAAAATGGATTTATAATTTTACTTGTCTAACATCTTAAGAAATAAAAAAGTCAATTTACATCAAATAAATAATATTTTCAACATTTAGCTTGATGTGTTCATCGTATTTGTCTGTTCATTTGGAGGCCAAGATCTCCAGTTTTTTTTTTTTTTACTAACTGACCCTCTTCCAAGAGACATGAGATCGAAAGACGCCCCAACAATAAAAAAATGTCCTTATCTTTATCCTAGAACGCGAGTCATAGGTCTGAGGCCCGTTGTGGTTGTTATTGATCGATTCTTGTCATAAATTGAACTTTTTTCTGAAGGAGAGGACAAGGAACTGGCTCTCCGTGAACTACTTTACAGGTTGCTGAGTGACCCTGGTAAGTATTCTTTGTCATTATCAGTTTCAGACACCAAAGACAAAGAAGAAAAAAGACACAAAATGCCATTTCGTCAGAATTAGTCATTGCATTTATAACGTTTTCCCATGACACCACCGGACGGACAAAAAAAGCTTTCCAGAGTGGAAAAGAAAAACCAAACAGAAAAAGCAATCTGTTTGATTGGATAGAACTGTGAAAATTCTACCAAGCACAAAACAGGCATCGTCTTCTGCCCGTGAATTGCCAACAAAAGCTTACACAAACAGGCACAATAATGTGTGATCATGTTTCCGTACAGAGACTCGCGGAGGCGAAGAGTACAAACCAATGGAACTCAACCGGGACGTTAATGGTGAGTTAACACACTGTATGCAATTTAAATTAAAGGGCCTATGAAATGTGTTTTTTATTAGTATGAATGGGAGATAATATATGTTTAAAAAAGACTTCCTGTCAGTAAAAGTTGCAGCCTTAATTATTAAGTATAAAAAAACCATTAGAAAGAGCTTTTCCGAGACAGCCCCGCCCCAAGAGAAGCAGCTTATTAGCATAGAAAATTTGCAAAAATGTGACGTACGTTTGAGATCCCACATCGGCCTGTGGTGCCGACGCTAGCCCTTTGTATATGTATATCAGTGCAGTTAGTGCGAAAACGCGATTTCGCCATCACCAAAAGTTTGCTAAAATCTCGTCAAATTTGTGGAGAATGCCAACCAGGTGCGTTGCTGCAGGTTGTGGCAACGGAAGTAATGTATTGTGGCGAAACAGTCTGTGGACTGACGCAAGTTTAGTAATACATGTCTGGTTCCCTGACGCGCGGCGCATCCATTGGCGCGTAGTCAGTAATTTGGTAGTTAGTTCGTCTCCAGACGTCGTGGTAGAAGCATCGCAGTGCAGATAGAGCGAAACGCTAATTCAGCCTCACACACAGCTGGCGGGTTGTGCAGCGCGGTGTTCGGCGATCTGTCGAGGGCAGCGAGCGGTGAGACCTCAGAATATTTGTCAGCAAGCTATCACTTATAATAAGTGGGATTGAGTGTCAGTTTGGTGGCTGTAGGTTGAGCAAGAGTGGTGTGAGACGTTTAGGCCTGTGTGGCTTGTGCAACAGTGTTCTCACTACGTGAGATTGGGTTGCTGGAAGCCTGTCGGCCTGGTCGCATGTGGTCACACTGAGGTTCACTCGGAGCTCCGTAACCTAAGCCGAAGCTTGCATGTCTTGGGGTTTGCTACGAGGTTACTCCTATGTTTATTGGGCTAGTGTGTGCAGTTGCATGACATTGTTACTGTTGATCATACTAGGTGCCACAGTGAGGGTTATTGTCGCTGTGGATTACTTGTGGTAATACACGAGGGTTATTACACAGTCTTTATGCTTATGTTCCATGATCACTTGCATAAATTGATTGCTGTGTTGAGGTTTATTAGTCACAGACCTGGATGCACAGTTGAAGCTTATACATGTACTGTGAGGTTGACTTGGGTCAATAAAACAGTTGTTGTTGCTGCTCTCTAAGACACTATGTGTACTGAGGTTTATTGAGATTTACCTGACTTGGTAGATTGGTAGCCACGTTGATTGTCATTCCTTTAGGGTTGGTATATTTCCAACAAACGGACAGGCCTAGAGTCCTCCGTTCGTGACATAATCCCCCCTCGTGTGTACATAGCCGCTCATGTGCATGTGAGGTTTATTAAATAATTTTGTGGGATTGCCCCGCCCGCTGTTGGTGGGTACTTCGGTGTTCGTCGACCGGCGGGCGACGGCGAGTGTCGCCGCCACAGTATTGTCACCCAACTCTGTGGAATATTGACTTCCCAAATTATCGTCATTCTCCATGTCTGATTACAAATGTGAATGCTTGCCCATCGGGACATCTGCGTGCGTTTTTACTCTCTCATAGATATTGTGTGTATAATGCAGATATCGCTTTCTTATTAGACGCATCGCCTCCATCGATTGAAAAGAGCCGTGGGATGTTTTCATTTCTGTTGGCCACATAGCCATTCCCTCCAACCACAGACATATAAACGCGGGGGGGGGGCTTTCACGAAGCTGGGTGCTCCTTCATTGAGATGAAATTCCTTAATCTCTTGCACCGATTCGTTGGAATCCTTTGGTCTGTAAGTATTTTCTTTTTTGAAACGTGTGCAAATATGAATAAGTATTTTCTTTTTTGAAACGTGTGCAAATGGTAAAAAGGGTTAACAAGTAAATCTTCGTCTACGCAGGATGGGGATGCAAGAAGCCATGTCCGCCTGAAAAACCACACTGCGCTCACTACCTCGGTATCTGCACAACCTACAAGTAGCAACGGCACGTGTCTCTAATCTGGATTTCGTGGTAATGAATAATTTTATTGTTATTACAGGTGGTGAACACAATTGGTAAAAATCCTCAAACCGGACTACCGTATAATCCTGAAATATCTTACTTGAAAGAAATGTAACAGCCTGAATCAGTCTGTACAACATTTCCGCCTAGAATGCTGTAGTTTCCGAGAAAACAGAAATTTCGTTCTCTTGTCTTACGATGTTTGGCCAACCATCGTATAAGAGTTCATTTCACTTTCCACAACACGTGCCTTTAACAGGCGCCGATTTTGTTGTATGTAGTGTTTGCAGATGTTGTGGGAGTCTTAAAAGCAGCTAAATATACCGACAGAAACGCACCAAAAAGCAATGAAATCATAGGAAGCTGAGTGCAAGGTGTAAAATGGAAAATAAATTGGATCAGTGTGAAGTTAAATTTTATTAAAGGAATTGGTTTCCTTAACGCAAAAACTTTGCAACTTTAAAATCACCCCGAGAGCATAATGGTATGATCCAAACATGGTGGCTGTTCAGAGGAGAATGGTGAAAGGGATTTTCGTCAACAAAATGTACGATTTCCTCACGTGAAATTTTCCATGTTGCAAGACATAATTTCTTCTTTGCTTATATACGCATGAGTGAATCAGCTAAGAATGAAGATTTTAGAATTTCGTTGACGTGTAAACTGACATGGAAATGCAGTCATTAAGTACCTGAGAAATAATAAATGATATGAATAAATAAATGAATGATCGTGCGTGTACGTGCACTGGGCCACATAAAAAATAGCTACGCATCAGCACCAGCCTCAAAAATTCTTGCCTCGTGTTTTTTTTTTTTTTTTCTTAATTTTTTTCTTTAAAAGTTGTCTTTTCTGATGTCTTTAACTGTCCACCGTAGTTTCTACCCACACAACCTCATGCATGCACAACGTGCGATCTATTAGTACTTACACAAAAATAATGTCATGTGCACTTTTGTGCAAGAATCTGAAGTTAACATGGTTCTTGCCTTCAGTGTCCAAGAATTAACCAAAACAAAAGTCCTCCCTCCTCGTTTTTTTGCAAATACAACTGGTACTAACCTATTTTTTTGTGTGGCCTACTCGTTCACGGACATGAATCGACTGCGTCCCTGGATGAATTTTTTTCAGGAATGCGCACTATGCTACATTGTCGAGGAGGCACATTACTCCAAAGTAAATCGACTGCTCCTAGCCGTTGAAAACTGATCCTTTTTAAGGGAAAGAGAACTTGCCATGGCTATTTCCCACCCTGATCCCGCGGACATTATTCGCTTACTACGAACGCCCTGTAATCCATAGATTTTATGCAAGATAAATAACAAGACCTTCAATATAAACGTTGAAAATGCCGTGCTGTTTTTCTCGATTTTTCACAAAGCAGCTGATTCAAATATGAAACACTGTGGAATGTAAGTTGCCGTGGATATTACGCACCGCAATCAGCTAATCTTGTGAAATTACGCCAAAAATGTATTGTGTTCACTCCCTTCAACAAAAAGAAAATCTGGTAATTAACTGAAGATTTGTGAGAAGAGGCGCCGGCAGGCAATGGAGCTGTTGGGTCTCACAAAAGAGTTAGTCTTAATTGTATCAAACTAAGTTATAAAACCATAACATAATTGACAATCAAAAGATTTCATTTCACATCTATTAACACGTCCGATCAAATTAACAAATATCTAATGATTGTTTTGTTTGAAATAATGTTTTATACGTCATTCTGTGTTTCATTCTTTTGTTTCTTTTCAGTTGCAACTGTATTATACTCACAATTTTAATGTCCATGTTTGCATAATAAAAATTCAGTAAGTTTTGTCTGTGCTTTTTTCCTCAGATTCTGATGTGGCAGATTATGATAAGTGGAAGTCTAAGAAGTTTATGGTTTGAGTTGTTCAGTAAAGCCTGATACTCGGTTAGGTTGTATTTTTTCATTTTTTTCTTTATTGTCCCATTTTCATTCTTCTCAAGGAAAATTGTCGGTAAACTTAGCCTTTATGCCAATTTTAATTCTTTTATAGTTAGAGAACTTGTCTGAACCCTTAGCCTTGCCTGAAAGCAAAAACGAAGCTAATAATTATGAGGTAAAATTATAAAGGTTGCAGATGCTGTTGGCCACAATATGTTTAATATCTTAAGTAAGTTAGCCCGGCTGGTTATTTCGTTGCCAAAAAAGAGATAGATGAGAAGCTAAGGAGAACCTTTTGTCAAGCACGATGTGCACTCCATCCAGTCAGTGACGTATCCAGGTCTTGAGGGTATTGAGCAAAAATGTTTATTTTTATCCATCACGAAATCATCACCTCACCCAAAGAAAGTTTGCAGAAGCGTTTCTAAACCACTTGCACTTTCACCCCTCCCCCGAAAAAGGCGACGTGTTTCATGGGGGAGGGTAACCACTCCTCCCCCCGCCCCCTGGATACCCACTGCATCAAGTGCTCGCTTTGAACGCGAGTCACAGTGAGTGAAAAAAAAATCAAATAACATAGTCAGGTTTCTAGCGTAAAGTCCCCGTTCTTTCTCTTATCCATCATTTTGATTTTAACTACATTAGTCTTTATTGGTGATTGGTTTAGAATTAAAGTAATAATTACAAAAACATGCAGCAAAACACAAAGTTTGAATGTACGTTTTCTTCTTGTTTTATTGTTGTTGTCATGTGGCAGAAATGCCTTTTGGTCCACGCAACGTAACTCTGCCGTACCCCCATCTTTAACTATGATCCACATACCTAGGCATCATTCTGCTAGATTTAGCTTAATTCTCTACTAATCCGTTATGGAATTTCGGCTTCATTGCTTTCATTTCTACTCTTCTTAAAAAAGTTCGGGTTCAATTCCAATATGGCCCCCTATGAATACCATTTATTCCAGAATTACTCCAGCCGTTCATAGATAGGGCCTACTTGATTAGCACTTGTCCCAGGCGGTACTATGATTTGGGTACAGCTAATTAGGCTTTGGTCTGCAGCCAGTCGCTTTGTAACCAACATGACAAAATCAGATGGGGCATTGTGAATCCCAACCCCTTTCCGCGTGCGGTCCAGTCCAGACACTCTGCATGCGCGCTGTAACTTACACACGATGGGAAATAAAACTCACCCGGGAAAGAAATCGACAGGCCTACTGAAATTGAGAGAAGAACCACTTTAATCTTGATTGATAACAAAAGTGAAGTCGAGACTCCAAGAGCCAGACTCACGATTGAGGCAAGTTCAATTCTAGGTACCTTTGCCCTGGTAATGGGAGGCTTTGTTGCAGTGACTTGAGCTGTCAGACCCTGTCTGCGCAAAATGACGCAGGCAAATCCTTACCTGACAAAAAATATTTTCCGTACACCTTTTACTAATATAACGATCCATGAGTTAATTTCAGCATGTTGTCGATTATAGGTTTTGTACCGTCGGATGGTACTTTGTCCACTTGATTTTTATTATTTAACGGCGGCAACATTAACACAAGGTTGACCGAGGATATCAAGAATTTACGGATTAACAGTTTTCGACTTTTTTAGACTATCAGAACAGAAAATCTTTCTTGGGCCTGACGCATGAAAATAGTCATTGTGCAGTCACGTTCCCTCACAATTTTCCAACGAAAGCATCCACGCATGTAGTAGGACATGCCTATATCGTTACTCGATTTTAGCAGGCGGTAGCCAGATAACAGCCGGGTCGTGGAAAGTTCTATTAGTCCTTTATAATCGGTTGGTCGAACAATGTCGTTTTCCCCGGGGCGCACATCTTTTTACACAATTGAAATGGTTGGAAGCAAAATCATCAATTTCCAGACTCTCCAGTATTTCCTTTGTAGAAACCGGTAGTTGACGTCTCCGTAAAGGTTCCAGTCTGTCTGGGGACTTTAAAAAAACATAAAAGGAAAAACTTTATTCTTCATGGTGAATTGTTAACATTCTTTCCTTAAAAATACCAATATGTGCACACGATCCTATTATTTCACTTGAACAACAGACTTGTCGAACCTAGGTTGAGTTTTGGTTATTGTTCCGGAATGTTAACCGTGAGCGCTATAAACTGCCCTCTGGATATTTCGAATGGCATCCCAACTACAGGATAGTGAGATCCTTTCCAGGTTGTTGAATGAAAAGAATGATAGATGACCAGGCGGCTCGTTTGAGCTTCACTGCTACCTGGAGTGTGCTCAACTAAGTTAGGTTTTTCAGGTTCTGTGATAATTATAGAACGACAGCCTACCAGAAATCTGAACAGACTACGAGGCTTTCTGTCTGTTTGCAACAGACCAGGTCTACACGGCCCTTTTTGCAATATTCTTCTTAGGTGCAGGCAATGTGGTTCCAGACTTTGTGATGTCATTCCGTGTCAATTCAACGTGCCTAATGTGGACCAGACAATCAGGGATCCAAACAAAATTTGGTGAGCTGAATGGATTCCTTGAAACCTCCAGAAATGCAATTTTTATGTCAACCTGTCTATTAAAGGCCGGTTCACACTTCAGGCGCGTGCAAAAACGAATCAAAGTTGACGTCACAAAAATTTTTGCACCGAAATTTCGCCCAAGTTGAAAATGTGTTTAACTTGTTACGAATTCGAACCGCGATGACAGCCTGAGGAACTACAACTTTAAAACAAAAAAAATACCAGTTTATTGAAATTTGTGTCCCGTTTCTAATTCAAAAAGTTTATTTAAATCAATTGGAAATGACCGATAGAAAAATTAACTTCGAAGTTTTGTTTTGTTTTTAAATTGTTTCGAATCATGTACGTTCCATTGTTCAAATACCAGGACTCTCCCTTTCATTGGAGCATGTCTTGGCCACCGTAGATTTCAAAGGGCGCCAGCTCGCTTCGTTGATCGGATGACAGTTGTACGCATGTGTACACATTTACACGCGGCCGATTCCACAAGGCGCTTTGCCACACCACACAGCCAGTGCTGCTTTAGACGTAGTATAGTAGACCTGTGTATAAAAAGAAGTGAGTTAACTTCGTAATGAAAGACTGTGAGTTGTAAAGTTCAAAATTACCTCCACGAACCTAAACTGCATAGCATTTTTCTGGAAATCCTGGTTCAGTACAGGTGAGCAGATTTTGCAGGATGGAGAGAGTCCGTGCCACGCTAGTGGGGCTAATACTAGTATTGGTGAGGCCTTCGAGTGAGGCTCGATCTGGCTCGAACGGGTACCGTTACCTGGACCAGGCATGGTGTACGTCTTTTGAATGTGTGGACGCACTTGTTTTGTAGATGAAGAAACTGTTCAGTAGGCCCCTCTGTACCTGTACATGTACGTACACTGCGATTACAATGACTACAGACTGCACTGTGAATCGAAATCGTAAGTAGCCATGACTGTACATGTATGTATGTATACCGGTAGGTCAACATGTACATGTAAATGATGTACATGTATAACTTGTATGTACATGTATGTTAAACCAATTATTCATTTAACCGCATCTACAGTCAAATGCATTATGCATGGCTTTCTGTCTGTGGCACGTGGTCTTGCCTGTTCTATTGTGAGCATAGGGAATTTCCGCCCTGTCAGGTTTTGCGATATCAACATTATACTTTGTCCCGTCATGCCCGTAGGCATCCTGCCAACATGTTTACAGGGCTTTGTATGATTGGACATTGCTAGGTTCATTTATTCCTGTTGCTAGGTAGTGGACCAATGGGAGCAGGCCAAATTACGCATCTCTGGGAGAAGGATGGCATCAAGTGCACTTTTGTTTTGCTGCTAAACGAGCGACTTTGCTTGCTTCTTTTTCTTTCCCACAATGCCTTTCTACTTGTGTAAAAACACCCATGTAGTAATTAGCGATAAGGCTTACTGCCCATGATGCAATTTATAACATGTACATGTATGTCACAACTTTCGTAATGGTAATGCCTTGGTACAAAACATGTACATGAACAAGTTCTACAGTAACATGGACAACACTTGATACCTCTGTCACGGTCCACAGTGCACCATATGCATGTACAAACTCCGTTTCAATGAAAATCAACAGAGGGCACCCTGTGAAAAGAGATTTTGCTCGCACGTGCTAAATTGAAAAGTTTGCATCGTGAAATTTATGAATGAATGTCTCCGCCCATCAACCGCCAATGTCCTGAAAATTTGCGTGATGATATTGTATAATATTGTTTTCATGTTGTCAAAAAATGAGCAAAAATTGGCTTCTTAATAAAAAAGATTGCAGTAATTGAATTTCAGTTTCAAAAATAAATTCAGAAAAATGTGAAATCTTCATTTTTTTGCCTAAATTCCAAAATAGGCAGATACTCAATTTTCCAGTGCTTTCAGGTAACCTTTCAACATCCCTCTACCAGCCCATACCAAGAAAAACAGGTGGCAGGGTGACCACTATGACCAAAAAATGTCAAAAATGATGCCTCTCCTGATGATCTTTTGACTCAAAGATGACGTCATACCTGTACATGTAGATGTTCATGCTCTTGAAAATCTTCTGATTTCGACCAAATGAATAAATTTTGGCAGAAAATTTTACGTTTTCTTTGAGGGTGGTATAGTTTTGCTGACAACCCCAAAGTCAGTCAATCCGATCGAAGTTCATCACCCGGTCATAAGATAATTTTACTACTTGAAGGTCATCTCATGTATCTCGGAACACGCAGATTTGCTGTGATGGAGGTTGGCTACAGCTGAACAAACCTCACCAATTTAGCCAAATCGATTGGATACTCACTTTGTTTGAACTTGTGAGGCAATTTGGAACATTTAACTTGATGTTTAAGCCCTATACTGGTGGTAAAATGAAGGTTATTTGGAACTGGCCAATATTTTTTAACTTTTGTTTGTTTGAAGTGTTATCAAGCACCTGTTTTGCTTTGAAATCCTTCCAATTCACTTATGGCCGATTCTTCCGCATACGCTTCCCGTGTGCTTTTTTCCAGTGGCGCATTTCATTCTCTGTCGGGATGTTCCTTTGTTTGGCACTTTTCAACTGCACCGAAATGACGTTTGCAGTCTACATGATGCACAAAAGTTTGTGATTTGTTCACCCTAAATTTGCTGATACAATAGGCCTACAAGTTTATGCAGCAGACATGGCAGAAGACAATATTTGATATATTCCTTAACCCCAACCCTTCTTAATCCTCCAAAATCCTTTGGGCGGTTTTGGAGAATTTTGGAGGATTGAGGGTGAATGGCAAAAGTGCGTGGCCGATTGTGAAGGATGCCATTAGTTAAGGTCATAAGTTAGACCTTGTGTTGTTCTTGCTCATTCATACATGAACTCGGCCCAATATTTGTTCTGAATCAACTGCATTGCTCAAGAGTGCCCTTCGCACTGCCTCACCATAATGAGAGGAATTGCCAGAAGAGTATGAAGGATTGAGGCAGTAGGGCAATTCCGCGGTAACGGAATTACATTTCAGAACAAATTTACTGTTATTTTCCGTGCTATGAATTAGTCCTGTGAACTACCTGACTACAATATCTTTAATAAGGTCTGGCTATAGCCCTACCATCATACATGTACCAGTAATAAAAGATTGAAACATACTACTTGTAGAAAGATGCAAGGACCAAAATGTTTCGGTAACGGAATTGCGTCAGAAAATGAAGAACTTTTTCAAACATAATTTGAAAAGGAAATTCTCTGAAATCTATAACATGAAGACCACAGCTACACACTTATCTGTTTTCCCTATGGTTTCAATTTTATTGTAGCAGAAGTTTCAGGGTATTGATATTTACAAATATTCCATACTCGGTCATTTTTCAAAAAGAGGCAGTAGTAACGGAATTACAGAAAACTGTAACGGAATTACACTTGTGAAATGCACCTTGAAAAATGCCAATTCTTGAAAAGCAGTTGTTTTTTATTACTCTTGGCATGTTTTTCAGCTGTAATCATATAAAATAAACCATAATTTAATACATCTGTATGCCTCGCTGAAAGATAATTCAATTTTTGTACCTAGCAACAAGAATTTACTGGAAAAGAACATGAAATTTCTAACTTGTGAACCCCGAGTTGTGATCAGAAACAAAGCCGTTGCTTCAAGAATATTTCTTGGCTTCAAACTTTTTAATCCTACTTCAGTTTGCGAGCTTACATACAACCAGGGTAAGAAAACTGCGAAAATCAGTTGGAATCCGAGGGCCTGCCTTACTCAAGGATTGTTAGAGCAGGCGCACATTCTCATGATGTTTACAAAGGCAGGAGTTGTGTGGTATGCCCCCTTGCAACTAGACTTGTGTTGGTCTGGGTTCAGCAAACGTGGAAAATGAAATGTGATGGGTTGGGTTTTCTTCCAGAAACATAGCATGGGCTTCTTTGAGTGTAGTGAGCATATAATGCTTCTGTACAGTCTGTTTTTCTTTCCCAGATGCTCGAATTATGTATGTGTCTTTCTGTCCAGGACACAACCATGATGTTGTCAAATAGAAATCAATTTTTCCTTTGTCTCATCACTAATGCAACGGTTCCCAGCACTACTCTCACCATCATCAATTCTTGTCATTTGTATGGTCTTGGAAGACAGCCCCGCATCAACAACGAGTGCTTCAACCACTGCTTTTCTTTTCCTCACAGAATGTGGCAAAACTTTCACCTTCTGCTTGACTTTTCCCAAGGCTTGAGGTGACCCGAATGGAACATGCACTAAATTCATAATTCAAATAATTGAATTTGACATGGAGTACGTGCACATTTTGCAGGAGGCAAAGACATCACCTTTTTCTCAGCACGATGTATTGCCACAGCTTTTTGATTTTGCTCTTTCTGCATGAGCTTTTCACACGGAGTCATTCTTGCACTTTTAGCAGACTTTCTGTTTCTGTCCTTCTCCCTCACCTGTTCAACTTTGTCAGGGTCCTGCTTTATACGCTCCCTGTATGCTCGCATCTTTTCTCTTGCTGTGAGAGGCATTTTACATGTACCTATGAACAAAGAAAAGATATTGGTCGGCTGTGTTATTTTGACTCAAACTTGTAGATTGAGCACATAGCCTATGCATGTACATACTCCCCTTCAAAAAGGCTGATATGAATGATGATTATTTTAACGAGCCCTCTTTATATAGGATTTCAAAAATAATTTTAAGTAATTACCTTGAGCTCATTACATTTACATGTATAATTACAAGTACCTCAAAAATTTTTATGTGATACTTTTTCAAGCATAGGCCTAAATAGTCAACAAAATCTGTTTACATAATTATTACACCCGGTGCCTTCATAGCATAATAAGCTCTTTAGACTAGAGTACATGTAATAACATCAAATAATATAATGCTGAAATAAACTATAATTATGTCCGAGTACATCAGTGCTGCACATGTCATACATGTACACTGCAAGTAAGCCTGTGTATGTACAGCATGCTTAAGTGACAGTGCAAAAGAATGCATTTTGTAATGAGTATGATCATTGATTCAAGTACTTTTTAAGTGATCACTTATTGAGATTACCATTGTGAAAAGAAACTGCTCCTGGGGATTTTAATGAATAGAATACTCACCCAATTTGTAGTCTTGTAGATGTATGTGCAATGTCTGGAGGGAGGTTACCATGTGCATATGCAAATAAGTCAGAAATTGCTGCCCTCTAGTGGTACATGTAAAACAAAGGAACATATTTGTGATTGCTGCCCTCTTTGACCAAACACAGCCTCAAGACATACACGATTCTGCAATGGAATTCTGTTACCCCATGTAATTCCGTTACCAGTGTTTCCATAGGAGTAAATATTTATATTTGAGAATTTAGTGTTTGAGATAATTAGTAGGCAGATTAAGGAAGAGAATTTACAATGGTGGAATAATTCTGAAAGAAATGAGGCCAGGAGAAAAACTTCTGCAACTTTTTGGTAACGGAATTACAGCTGACTTCAACCCAAATTTTGTAGTTTTCTCTCTCAAGTACCATATTCAGAGGAAGGAAGTGCCTCTGACACAAGCATCTATGGCTCCAAACCTTTGCAATTATACACTATTCAGAGGGATTAGTTAAGCATTTAGGATATGTTATAGTATTAAGCTTCAGGGGTCGTTATTATAAGCCAAAAAGAATATCAAATTTCAAATTCGATTGGGAAACCAAACATTATTTTCCAAAACGGTTTTTTGCTCCATGCCAGGTGTACATTTATTAGCACAGCACAGTCAATTTAATTTCTATTTGAGCAGCTTTAAAATTAGCCATTTTTCTCATTTCCCATACGGAATTGCCCAGTAGGCACACGCCCAAATAACATTTTCAAGAAATCTTCGGAGGATTTCGGAGGATCGAGGCTGATTTCATGCAATTTGTTCAGGTAGAAAATGGGATGATTTGGGAGGATTGAGGATGGTTCCTAGTAAAAAGGCCTAGGGGGTTGGGGTTAAGAGTACATGTATCTAATAAATAAAACCTGCAACTAGCGGTACATGTAACCCCTAATCTGCAAATACATGTACCTGTACAGCAGCGTTTTCTAGGTATACGAGGCATTCTGAATCCAAAATATACATGTAACCATGGTAACAGTAAAAACTGAACCAAAAGTCAAAGACGAAGGAGAGCACCGATAGTCCATGTAAAAGCACTTTGATCACGGAGGTCCCCTGATTCTAATGTGCTTTAACCCTCCTTTGGTTTTACGGCACAAATGTCCGCAAATACCCACACTCACTGGTGAGAATGTATTTTGTATATGGACAAAATGATGGAACTCAAACATGCACAGGTTCAATGTGTACATAGTAGGTTGTCAGCACAAAATGACCCAGGGTCTTTTGTGCAGTCCTCTTCACTGCATTTGGTTTACTGCACAATTATGCACATGAAACAGTGAAGCACAGTTGCTGGGCATATGCAGCCAGAAATGAGACGGCCAAATCCACACGGTCTTCCTTGTAGCACCGCTACACTGCTGCAGAACTGAGCATGCGCATTAACGAGCAAAAGTTCACAGGTACATGTACACTATGAAAGTATCACATATCCACGTATGTTTAGAACAGAACAGAACTGACTCACGTGTAGCACTGTGTAGCACCGGGTTTGTGCACAAGTTTATGGTGTAGGCACTTTTTGCTACACGACGCGGCCCCTTCCTTTTTCATTTTCCCATGTAGCACTGGGTAGCACTGGGTTTGTGCACAAGTCTATGGTGTAGCACTCTTTTGCTACACGCCGCGGCCCCTTACTTTTCTTGCGCCTTCGTCTTGCACTGTGTTGCATTAGTGTGCACTTGAAGGTCTGGTTCTTAGACCATCTGATCGGCTGTGCCTATATCCTATTGCATATCACCTGACTAAACATTCTGGGTAGCATGTAGCACTGCCACACACACAGAGGTCTTCTTTGGTCTCATTTCTGGCTGGGTATATCACTGGGCAGCACATAAGATCAATCTGATATTCCTGTGAGGGACTGTTGGTACAGTGCACAACACAACACAGCTGTGTTTCTTTGAGGTGTTCACCAATGACCCAAAGAGTGATATCAGCATAGGAGGGTTAATCAATCCTTTTCTTTGACAACAAAGCACCAGGGATGTTAAATATAATTATGAGTCCGGTAGAGGGTGCTATTTGAGATTGGACCTCCGCGCACCTTGCTGTCACACATTTCCTCAAGTTACTTAATGACATTTACTCCACGTGCTCAAACACAGTTACTGCAAGTGGGCCATGTTTTTGTCGACGCTGAAGTTGAAAAAGGCCTGAAAAAGACGTTGACAAAATTTGGAATCACTCGTATTAGACATGTACATATTTTGTTGTATTAATAATGAGATTCTCTGTCCTGTCTGGCTGTTACAGATGTCTTTGAGGATGGCACCAGTACAGTGGAATTGGTCCAGTTACGGTACATCGGTGGGCCTAATGCCTAGATATACATGTACGTGTAAGCAGCACCATATGCATATACATGGACATGTAGTTAGCGCAGTGTCCACCTTAGTCCTTGCAGTGTTCAATACTACTCAAGCAGGACATGTAGCGCTGCAGAGCAGCCAAAGCGCCAGAGGCTGAACACATGCATGTATGTTCAGTGGATAGTGCTCTTGACTGCCTGGAAGGTGGTTTCAACCTAAGGCTGTGAGATGGGCCAGATTAACCTGGCTCTTTTAGGGAATAAGACGATTACGGTACATGTATGTGTTGACCAATTGCCAAATCTGTTTCTGTCCAACTGTTTTTAGTCTCAAGAGCCAGCAGTAATAGATCAGTGTAGTACCTTCCTGGAGAGCATGAGCGTTGGCCAAAGGCAGTCAATCACAGCACTGTTGCCGACCACGGAGCAAGATCCCAACCATGCATCACCAAGGTTAGTTAAAAAGAAATGGTATTGATGGAGCTGTGGAGCTCATGGAACTGAGCCATGTGGCTAGATTCGTAGGTTGAGACTGTGTCAGTAGCAGGCAAGGGGGCTGGGGTGTTGTGAAATGGAACCGCTTGGTGCAGTGAACAAAGAAGTTGCAGCCAACAAGAGCACGGCACCTGTTGCAGTCATGGTAGACTGCAGGCTGTGGCAATTAATGCTTAGTGTCCCGTATTGTAGCTGTGTTTGACAATGATGTGTTCCAGAGCGGGGATATCTCCACGTGAACTTGGAGCATGAGGTGCTCCCCTCTAACAATTATTTAACACAAAGTGCCCATAGTCAATTACGTTAGGCTGATCTGGCTGAAAATGAATTTCTGTATGCTGCTCTTTTTGCAGTTTGTGCCCAAGGGCGTAGGCTGGACGGGTGCGGATCCAGGGCGTTATTTTATTAAGGTGAAAGTACATGGGTTTTCGATACACGATGACCGAAAAGTAAAATAGCAAATACCCGGGGAAGTCCGCTTTTCACATGCGCACTTGCCTTCCTCGTTACATGCTGGAAGTTTGAGTTCTGCTTTCTTGAAAATCGCACCCCCTCCCAGGGCCAAACTAGCCTACACCCCCGTGTAGGCCTACTGTGCCTGTACATTCACTCTCATTCCATTCCTCAAAATGGACCAATCTTGCATGCTGTGGCCTTCTTTGCCAGTCAGAGCAATGCAGAAGTGAACCACTCCATCAAAGTCTCAGACTTGAGATACTTCTTCTCCCTTCAAATCATTGCTTTTAATTTTGTCATGTGAGGTGGTAACAGCAAAAAAACCAAAAAAACTCTGATGGCTACTATTATCCTAATGAGCTACAAATGCTGTAGTTTGGATGCCTGGTCATTGGTCTTGTTCCCAAGACCTTCCTGTAGTTTATTTTGTGATGTGACCCATTACCAGACGAATTGCTACCGGTATTGCAGCGGACTGGAATGCATTTAAAGAGGGCGCTGTCACAGTCAATCGCATAATATATACGCCACACACTGCTCACATATCCGATCTTAGCGATCTTGGACCCCAGACTACCTGATCATATGCTTATCATTCTGAATCTGTGTATTTGCTCTATGGCACATGTAGGAGAAACCCTGGATCTTCAATCTGTCCTTTCCAGTCTTCTTGCAGCAAATGCAACATGTGAGTGAAACGAAATGCCGTTACACCATGGATCAATCTCTTTCTTGAGTATGTGTGGCTCTGAGAAAAACTGGGGAATAACTCGACGGTTCGAACCGTGTACTCTGTCCGTCTTCAGGAGACTGCAGGATTCTGACTGGGAGTGGATCCTGGTACTGCATGACCTGAGTGTGTGCCAAGGGTAGAGAAGACCCAAGGAGGGAACCTAACTGGGGAATCCTAGGGTATAGGAGACCCATTGGACTGGGATGTGAGGATGGGGTGCCAGATATCCTGATGCTGAAGCCAATGTCTTGGGGAACTGTGACATGCAATATGGTTGTGCATGTACATTGTATGTGTGTACATGTAGGACTTTGTAGTTTCACATTTGAGAGAGCACTGCCATTCGCCTTCATTTTCATTGATGCAACAATAGTGATTCATCTGCCAACCACACTCCGAATTTGTGCATCTTATCAGCTTGACTTCCCTGAACTATCACTCAGACTGACCATCATCCTCTAGGTTGTGGCACCGGTGATACCTTGCAGTTCTCCGTCATCTTTCAACTCGGCATCTTTGGCCGCTGCCGGCAATGGCCACTTCCTGCAGTTGGCATGCCAACCCAATTGAAGCCCAACCACACCTCAGCACTAAACTCTCAAGCCATTTTCTTTCTGTTCTGATGGCTTATCTGAGGAAAGAAAATCTGCAGGTGCGTCCCTTGTTTTACTGATGAATTACCTGCCTTTTGCTGCCAACAGTGTGCTATATTTGTTGTAAACTACTGACTAAATGTAGATCTTTATGGTTGGGCATTTTTCCATCTGCATGTACTTGTACTGACCCGGTGTCCATGTGTAGCCAAACTCCTGCTAAAAACTTCAAACAGTGTACTCTTGGGAAAGAGTTCCATATATGGACAACACTCGATGCCCCTATGCACAAACCTATGAGACTTGTCTGTTTTCAAAGTAAATGCTTCAGATTTGCTGAATTTCACTTTTTAGGACATGTTGTCACTTTCTGATGGCAATGGGAAGATTTTTAGGGAAGATGAGTGTTGTCTGTATGGAACCTTTCCTACCCTGATCATCCGCACTGTCGCCCTTGCATGTACATGTAGTTCATCCAATCTCGAAGAGGGCAGCCACATCTGTGGAATCCTCAAATCCATCTTTGAGTAGTTTCTCCACCAGCCCATGACCATGCTGCATCCGTCATTTGTTCATCAGAGAGACCATCCCCAATGCAACCTACATGTACATGTACGTGATGCATATCCGGAGTGACAGATATGCACAGACACTCCAAGATGTTCAAGCAGTACATGTACTTGATACGAGCACTTTTCATTCGTCACAGACGGCATACAGAATTTGCTCCACAACACGGCAGCATGTATATGCACAGTCATTTGGAAAAGTTTAGAACAACCCATACAAAATGCATTAACTTGAAGAAAAACCAAATTTACATTATGTTTATTTTCAGACTGTGTAACCCTCGTATCTTGGTTAAACAGCTATCTGACTACATTTCCATGATTTGAAATGTTAACAGTCTAATATTTAGTGTGCCGTCCTTTATTTCTGGTTACTGTCATGCAAGACCTGCCTTTGCAAAAGATTTAATTCCATTCAAATGGATATATAGCACTACACTGATGTTATGCACCACTGTCAGAACATGTTAAATAATCGTTCAGTGAGACAATGTAAGGCAGGCCCGGTGACGGAAATACATCTACCAGTGAAATTCCAGGTGGTCTTAAACTTTTGCAAATGACTCTACATGTATCTTTCATATCTCTCCAGTCAGAGAAGCTGAGTATAATTTGACTCGGCAGGAAAACTTGAGCCTTAATAATGCTAAGGTCAAGCTCATGACTGAAGGAAATTCTGTTCTGTGCAGCAAGATTATTGCCTGATCTTGAATTTCTCGTTACGTTCACAGCACTGATGCCTGACCGTTGCCTGCATTTAAACATCCCACATGGTGGAGTTTCTTCCCTCGTCAACTTCCGTGCCTGCAGTACAAGGGAATGTCCTGATGCTGACTCTGTACGGCACATGTTGGAATCACAGAACATGTACACGACAGATATGTACACTACCATTTGAGAGCAATGTCTATGGTGAGAATGTACTTGTACTCAGTGGTGTAAGCAGGGTTTAATTTGCAAGGGGCATTTGAGGTGCCCTCATTTTCTAGAGGGGGCACTCGGTGGGGTTCGGTCACAGTTAGAACACTGACCAAGACGGACAGTCAACAGATTTTTTCTTCTTTACTTTGTGATGAGGAGGGAGAACATAGGGGGCACGAGCCTGGGGACTCCCCCTTAGTAACGCTTCTGTTCTTGGCATCAAATTTCCTTCGATTTTTGCATTTCCATGAAGTACAGACTCAAAGACAGAGGATCTGACACTTCGAACTATCTACAAAAGCAGACGATATTGTTGATCTTTCACTGGTGAAGCTTTCCCAAGTTGTATTAGAGTAAAATTTGACATGACTGATTTATACATTTCCCCTTCTTTTTCCCCACCAGGATTCGTTGTTTTGCCTTCTATATGGTGCCGTTGACTTACCTTAAGTCACCGTAGATCCCTCATCAACTTTTTCAAGAATGATCGTCCAGTTGTTTCTACATTTCTGTAAGTATTACAGTAAAGAGCCCCCCCTGTATTACACTTTTTAGAAGCAAAGGAAAACAAAATATCTTGCTCATGGATACAAATGAACCAGCAGGTGAATGTGAGCCTCTAACACTATGAATCTCAACACCGTGAAAATATATTTTACACTTAATTCCCCATGAAACTTTCTTACATGGCAAAGTAAGCCCTTTGTCACGGTGCAAAATGAGCCTGCTTGGCGGGGGACTAGCTCGTTGTAGTTTCACAGTGTTTTTACATGAGCTACCAGGAGGCGAGGCACTCTATTGTTATACATAACGGTTCGGCCAATCCAGCTTCCCACCTGTGGGGGTGCTAAAACCCACAGATTAACAGTCTAATTGAGGGCGGGATTAGTGTAACTGACGGCCTCATCGGCCCATGCACCCAGCATGCACCAATATACTTCAATGTCGATACTGCCTCAGAGTATACGATACCCAAAGTAACGACATGCAGCAAATCTCTTGCCTTCAACTTTAGACCTCAATCGCTTACATCCTTGGATCAACCGATCCTTTTTTATCATGGTAAACTGTATGATCCCAATTGCATGCCCATTCACTGTTTACTTTTTGATGTGGTCATAGTGCTCCCGTTGACAACGCTTTTGGGGATATAACGCTCACGTTTTTTAGGCCCCGAGAACCACATAAAGCATTTAAAATAATTCTGGTTACAGTGCCCTTTACCTTGGAAAATTAGATTCTGTAATACTCAAAGCATACAAACCGCATCGCAAGGCCGCCTGGCTGCGACTTGCCGGCCCACCAGTAGATGTTTTTGTAATCACATAGAGTGCAGACATCCACACTATCCATGCAGTGCGATCGCGAGCACGTGCTCACCATGGTGAGCTGCTCCTGCGTGGCTTTCACACTTTTTATTTAATCTCTTGGTGTAGTTTGGGACACAATAATTAACACTGAGATACTACATGTAGTATTTTGTTACCTAAATTTCTCTCTCTACCGTTAAATATAATCAGCCGCTTAAATTGTGTGTCTTTGTTTAACAAATCCAGTCTTTTTGCCCATTGCGTTCAGCGTGATATATCAGATCTGTTTTTCAGTTGGGTTTTCTAATGACCTGTCACTTTCTGTGGTCACATGGTTATTGGAAAAATCAGCAATTAGACTGTCCATGAATTGGCATGCAGTAGCAGTCAGGATGTCGCGGTGGATGTAGATGCAGTTTGTGTACCGCGCGTGATGTCCAAATCACAGAGCTGTAAGCCGCGGCAGCCAGCGTAGATCGGTGGTCAAATCACAGAGCTGTAAGCCGCGGCAGCCAGCGTAGATCGGTGGTCAAATCACAGAGCTGTAAGCCGCGGCAGCCAGCGTAGATCGGTGGTCATTTCATACCGTAGCCAAGTGATTCGGACATGGCCAAAATCTTGTACATACATGTACATGTAGTATATGTACTGTACGTGCCACTGTGATTCATCGAATGCGCGGAGCATTTTTTGCCAAATTTCACATGCGCTGCCACTGCTTGAAAAAGCTCTCAGGATCTTGAAAAACAGAGACCCAACTTTATGTAAAATGTCGTAAGCACCCATCAGATCACATACCGGACCACAAAGATCCCACATTTAAGTTAAGAAATATTAGGAGGAAAAATGATACTTTGGTCCACTTGGTCCTTTCCAACAGCTGCAATATACAAATTTGGTTTTTTGGCCTCAAAATCCAGACCGGTCGCTCTAATTCCAGGAAACTTGACGTAAGATGCCGTAAGCACCCATTGGATCACATACTGCCCCACAAAGGTCCCACATTCAAGTTTACAAAAATTAGGAGGAAAATGATGTTTTGGTCTACTTGATCCTTTCCAACCAAAGACGTTTTCAAACAATGTACATGTACGTGTACAACACCATTGCACTTAATTCACGTGAACATTACACTGGAACATTAGTGTACATTGGTGTTTAATTAAAAAAAAGGTCCATTCTTGAAAGCTGCAAATCTTGGTGAAATATGTCAGTGTTTTCCGAATTAACAAGGTCTTGAATGCCATTTTATTTCTTCCGAGTGATTTGTCGGGGTGTACCACTGCCAGGGCTGATACTTGTGATAGGAATGTGTTGTCACCGACTGGCCAGGGACTATTGAAATTTGCTGAAAAATTATATCTGACAAAATACAAGTCACAATTGTATACCGCAATGGGGGACCGTCGTTCATGACACCCGGTACACGTTTACAGGTGTAAAAATGATCATGCGAGTGAAAAAAAATCTGTCGAAAAATGGTTATAATATCAACTTGAAAACAGCATTCGCTGGAGAAAGTGTTTGAGGAAACTTTTGGGAAAACAACGCAACGTACGTGGAAAGTTTCCTGTTCCCTTCATCCCCTCAGGCCACTGCAGACCTAAGATAGGAGCCTTTCAATCAAAATTTAATCAAAGACACGAAAAGCAAGACGAATGCACTGGCGCGGGGAAGGAATGCACAAACTGCTGGGCAGCCCGAAATCTATCTTAAAAAAATGCACAAGAATGGGCACAAGTTTCATTTTTGGACTTTTATTGGTCATTCAAGACTTTGGTGTTTTGGATCATTTCTAACAATTCTGCATAACAGGTTTTGCACCACGCGGTTGTTCCATCCTTGTGATCACGTGATCCTGTTTTCAGCGCAATCCGCTGCATGATTCATCCACTAGTTGGCTTATAACTAGTTTTGGGTATGAGTACCAGTATACTATGCCGTTACTGCATGTGATTAAAACAGTGAAGGGAAACGTGGTCAATAGGTTGTGCGTGCGAGCGGCCGTATCTTGTGCAATGTATTTCATTTGTAACATCGGGGGTTTTATAATTCTGATACCGAGCAGCAACTGGCAAGCACCGCCGAGTGGACAAAACTGAGGTTTATATTTTGATACCATTTTCCAAGAACTTTCTAAGCATAGTTGGACTTTTTGACACGGTTATTTTGGAAGTGCTGAATATGATGGACTTTTTTGACGCGGGGCCGAAATTTCATGAAAACTTTTAGCAGCCTTACGGTCGTTACGCCCAAGACAATAGAGTGCTGCCGTAGCTAACTCATCGGAGTTTAGTGAGTATCCACTTTGTAAGAAACTTTGGACTCATTGAAATATCCACATAGCCATGCAATTAAGATTGGCAGGCAAGCGTACACCTTTTATGAGGGATTAGGCCCGTAAAACCTGGGAATTGATCAAGAGATTAAGGCAACTGCAAAGTTAATAAGCTGGGCTTCTCGAGAGGCTTCACTGTGTTTTCACAGTCCTCACCGGGTCACGCAGGGGATTATTTCACGGTGATTTCAACTGATAATCTGCCCTGACATTGCCGTGAAAACAAGTTTCACGATAAATTCATTGCAAATTATATATTCACTCCAAATTCACGGTGTTGAGATTCATAGTGTAACCATCCAGGCTTGAGTGACCAATCCCAGCTCCAGTCTCAGCAACATGAACCAGCAGGTGAAGCTGAGTTTCTTGACATCCAGGCTTGAGTGACCAATCCCAGCTCGAGTCTCAGCAACATGAACCAGCAGGTAGACTTAATGAGCCTCAAACCCTCCAAGTTGGAGTGAACAATTTTAGCTCATATCTCAGGAACTTGAACCAGCTGATGAACTTAATCTTTGAATCATCCAGGCTTAATGGAAACCCTAGCTCTAGTCTGAGCAACGTCAGCCAGCAGGTGAACTTGAGCCTCTCAACACCCGGGCTTTTATGACCAATTCTAGTGCTAGTCTCAACAACAGTGAACTTCACCCTCAAACCGTCAATCTGGGCTGGAGTGACCAATGGTATCTATAGTCTCAGCAACATGAACCAGCGGGTGGACTTGAGCTTCTAACCATCCAGGCTTGACGGAAAGCTCAAATGAGCCGCATCAGCATTGAGCCTCTCAACATCAAGACTGGAGTGACCAATCCTAGTCTAGTCTCAGCAACAGTGAACTTCAGCCTCTAATCACACAGGCTGGAATGACCAATCCTAGATCTAGTCTCAGCAACATGAGTTAGCAGGTGGACTTCAGCCTTTTACTATCCAGGCTTGAGTGCCCAATACTATCTCTAGTCTCAGGTGCATGAACCAGCAGGTGGATCCGGGCATCTAACCATCCACGCTGGAGTGACCAATCTTAGCCTCTAGTCGTAGCAACGTAAGCAATCATGTGAACTTTAGCCTCTAACCATCCGGGCTTGAGTGACCAATCCCAGCTTTAGTCTTAGCAACATAAATCAGCAAGTCTAGTTGAGCTTCTAACCATCCAGGCTTGAGTGACCAATTCTAGCTTGCTCTAGTCTCAGCAACATCAACAAGCAGGCGGACTTGAGCCCCAAACCATTCGGGCTTGAGTGACCAATCGTACATGTATCTTTACTCTCAGCCAAATGAACCAGCAGGTCATATATACCCTCTAATCTTCCACGCTTCTGTGGACTATCCGAGCTCTAGTCTCAGCAGCATAAACCAGCAGGTCACATGTACCCTCTAATCTTCCAGGCTTCTCCAGACTATCCGAGCTCTAGTCTCAGCAGCCTAAACCAGCAGGTCACATATACCCTCTAATCTTCCAGGCTTCTGTGGACTATCCGAGCTCTAGTCTCAGCAGCATGAACGAGCAGGTCACATATACCCTCTTATCTTCCAGGCTTCTGTGGACTATCCGAGCTCTAGTCACAGCAGCATAAACCAGCAGGTCACATATACCCTCTAATCTTCCACGCTTCTGTGGACTATCCAAGCTCTAGTCTCAGCAGCATAAACTAGCAGGTAGACTTGGTGAGCATCAAACCATTCAGACTCAGGGATGAGCTTCTGCTGCTTTATGGCAGATTTCCATTTTTGGGACTTTGAAAATCCGCTCTTGCAAATAAATTCTGCCTTTTTAAACAGTCCGACATTGCATTAGTCGACTTAGAAATTCATCAAAAGCACATCAAAATCATATTGATCACAAAGGGCACTGTGTCGTGACATGTACCAGTATGCTGTACATTCATATGTAGTTTAGGCACACGAGGTCAACATACACGCACAGGTCCAAAACCAGGCTAGATTTGGGAGATAAGATAAAGCAAAACATTCCATTGGCTCTTTTCACAGACAAAAATGAGTGCTGACCAATAACCATCTCTGTAGGAAATGTATTCGTTTCCAGGTAACTGTCAGTGTCGCAGTTGCTCTGATAGGCTTATTTTCATGACGTATCTTCATATAAGCCAATGACTGTGCACTTCTCATGCTATTCACCACATGCACGAGTGTATAGACGACCACTCAAAGCCGCTACGCCTGGTAATCTGAATAATTTTTTGTGTGTAATCACAGAAAACCCGTACTGTCATGTGTGTTCAACGAACGTGTCTTACCGTTACATTGCCATCATCATGTCTGCCCATAAAGACATCATTCCTCAAGAAGGAAAGGTGAAGCACATCAACAAAGGGATTAGAATTCCTGGTGATGGGAGTGGGTTGAGGCCAAAAGAGGAGTAGTGTTCTTGTCCAAATTTATTTGGAAATTGACAAAACCTGGTAAGGCGGTGGTGCGATGTAGAAATTAATTACGCTTCCCAGGGCAAAAATGCCTCAACAGCATGTGCAGAATCGTTGAAATACGACAGTGAACTCAAACCACGGAAAACTAATTATCGTCTATCAGGTAAATGTATACAGGTTCTGTACATAATTGACATGGATTTTGAAGCACATGACAAACCATAAAACTTGGGGTGGATCTTTATAACACATATCAAGTGAACAAATACCCAGTGGGCACGAGATGCCGTTATGACGCCTTAAAGACATCAAATATTGACATCTTATTAATGTCTTTTTTGAGTCTTTTATGCAAAGCCAAAAGACGTTAGCATCCTGACAAGTAAACGACATCAGTAGTCTGACTAGAAAAAGACGTCAGTGTTTTGACGAGTAAAAGACGTCAACATTGCGACTAGTAAAAGACGTCAGCATGGGCCTATTTAGCAGTAAAAGACGTCAGCATTAAGACGTCTTTTACCCATCAAATATCAAGGAAAAAAGACGTCTGAATTGAACGAGTCATTTCTTTTTACTTATTTACGATAAAAAGACGTTCACATGCCCTAACACGCTGCCTGACTGTAAAATAAATTTTGACTAAAGCGACTGTTTAGAACTAATCATAATTTTTTTATTTGTCTAACTCGCATTCTTCACATTATAATAACCAGTTACCACACTTTCCTGAAAACGATGGTCTTCCCAAATATTATGTACCAATAACATTTCTGGTAAATTCAATGGCTTTTGACGGACCATTGCAGTTTCACCCAGCAGGATCAACGAGACGATGAAACGAGGTACCTGTACACTTAGCTACATAATGTGTTGCGTGCTTACACCTCCTGGGTAATAGTACTAGTAGTTAAAAGGTTTAATATTCTACATTTATGGACAAAACAAGAATGGAAACATAAATCACACAAGTAGTATAAGCCATGTAACCAAATATTTGGCAAAACAAAACATTTCCAACCAAGCATGACTAAGTAAAATACGTTTTACATGTACATGTAATGGCATTTATAAGAGGTAGAAAAACAGATCAGTTCATGAAAAGTTGCGTGCCCGTACTAATAGGAGACTTCAAAGCGAGTTGGATTAGAAATTAAAAATAAAATGGAATCATGGAACACGTGCTTGAGAAAATTTGATGTCATGGAGTGGTATGTCAAAGTTTTTAGAAAACAGACCTTTCTGGAACAGCCCCAGCAACGATCTAGTCATTTACAATCTAAATTTCTGTACGTGTTTCAGTGCTGCAAAATATTTTACCCATGCCCCCCAAAACAATCAGACGTGTAATTCTGTTATTACCGTACTTAAAACAGCTTTCATTTACTTCGACCTGAGGAAATAAACCCGAGGAAACTATGTACATGTACATATTTCACTTGAACAACAAAGGGCTTAAAGCGTCAAACAAGACCCAATACAAAATATAGACTTTTTGCTCATTAGTTAAATATCACTGAAACAGCCAGGAAACAGGCCATATGATGCATTAGACTGGTCGAACAGTTTTCCTGTGGGCATGCCTGCTGAATGACTCGGGGCTCTCGGTCTGTCTCTGGTAGAAATACTTTAGGTACTTTGTAATTCGTTGTCTTACTGCAGACACTGTTGTGTTGTGTGATGCAACAAAACTTTCTGCAGATGTTATACAAAAAAGACAACTTATTTATGTAAAAACTATAAGGACTTTGATGGCAGCAAATAAATCGGTTCTCTACCATCGTTTACACCACATCTGAGCTAAAGTGCACATGTTCAATGTGATTGAGAATGAAAAAGAACTTTCCTGCCACCAACTGCCTCTTAAATCTTTCGTTGAGTGGCGAATATTGTACATTGCATTACATACTGCCGATACAGTTGCACATTTATTTAGTCTCACCAATATGATGGTATAACTTTTAATCTTAAAAAAGTAAATGAGATTTGTTGACACTGCTTGTATTTGCCATATTTGTTGACGCTGAAGTATGGACACTGTGGCTCGCCCAGGTGCTCCTTACTGCACTGCCATGACTACGAGTATGCATGTACATGTACATGAATGAACACTGTCACGACTGTACTTATTGTCCATCCATGGAGGTGGGAAACAGCTGTGGCCAACCCGGTTGACAACTAAAATTGTGCATTTCAGCCTGACCTCTGCTTCACAAACAACATCCATATGTATAGCAGAACTACATTTTATAAGCCCTAACTTGTCTTACTCTTCTTTTAACGGACACACTGCTTGCAAAGTTGCAGTGATACTTGAACTTACTTCAATTCAAAGCACTGTCGAAAGCATGAAGTAGTCTGGTTCCCTGGTCTGAAGATCTTTACTCCCATCGGAAACACGTGTAGACGGAGACCGTATAGTTCTGGAAGCCCGTTTTGACTTTTGGACATGACCTCAGTCTTTGCCATCACTGGTTCCAGTCGGCATGCTCTGAGTCTCCTCGAAAGGCTGGAACCAGCTAAAAGACAAAGCCAAAGTAGCTCGGTACGCACACTTTAAGCCATTCGTTGCGAGCATGCAAGCAATTAAAGAAATTAGCCTCATCCATTCCAAATGTAGGGGTATTTGAATGTCCTGTCATTTTTAATCAGAAGAGGGGGTTAAGGGCAGTTCCACTGCAAATAATCATAATGCACATGCATGCGTACTAAAGCACACTCATGATTAATTCCTCTTGTGTTAAATTTCACTGTAAAATGGACATTCGCAATAGTATTCCTGTCTCACACACCCCTCTTTACGAATAGATGAGGCAAACAGAACAGTTGCCCACGGCCGCAGGCGGGATTTGGCAATATGCCAATTTTCTGGCAGGACTTGACCTTTCGCAGTAAAATTGAGCGAGAACGCGCAAAATCCGAGACAAACAAAAGTCACTGTGCAAAATCTTCATGAGGTTATCCAGACGTTTTTCTTTTTCTGCTGTACGTTGATGATTTGATAACGATTGTAAAATGACGTCGTTAAGACGTCATGTGTTTCACGTATTGCTTGTTGAAGATAACATTTCAAATGGCCTAGAGGAAAAAAGACGTCATTAAGACGTCGTTTTCTCCTTTAACTGTAAGCATAGTACCGTTGATTTGATAACGACTACAAAACGACGTCGTAAAGACGTCATGTTTTTTCGTGGTCATTGTTGTTGAAGCAGTGTTTCTAACAGAGAAAAAAGACGTCTTTAAAATGTTTTTTGGCCAGACCACTTTACGACACACGACCACATATCGACCACAAAAAGACGTCTTTCATGCGTCCTGTGCCCATTGGGTAATAAAAACTTTAGGTTTTTCAGAGGATGGACTTTCACAAATGTTTGTTGTAAAATTTGTCCCAGAGAGGCTTAGCCTGAGATTGCACAAAAGGTGAAAATTTTCCTGAGGCCCGCATGCCCCTTGAGTTCGCACTGCATGCTTGCAAATTTCAGCTTTTTTCATTTTCTGAGAATCTTATCCCTGCAGACTAAAGTGACCAATCCTAGCTAGCTCTGGCCTCAGCAGCATGAACCAGCAGGACAACCAGAGCCTCTAACCACCCAGGCTTGAGTGACCAATCCTACATGTAGCTCTAGTCTCAGCAACATGAACCAGCAGGTGAAGCTGAGCTTCTCGACATCCAGGCTTGAGTGACCGATCTCAGCTCTTGTCTCAGCAACATGAATACAGCAGGTGAACTTGAGCTTCTAACCATCCAGGCTTGAGTGACCAATCCTAGCTCTAACCTCGGCAACATGAACCAGCAGGACAAGCAGGGCACCTAACCATCCAGGCTTGAGTGACCAATCCTAGCTCTAGCCTCAGCAACATGAACCAGCAGGATGAGCAGGGCATCTAACCATCCAGGCTTGAGTGAGCAATCCTACATGTAGCTCTAGCCTCAGCAACATGAACCAGCAGGATGAGCAGGGCATCTAACCATCCAGGCTTGAGTGACCAATCCCAGCTCTTGTCTCAGCAACATGAATACAGCAGGTGAACTTGAGCTTCTAACCATCCAGGCTTGAGTGACCAATCCTAGCTCTAACCTCAGCAACATGAACCAGCAGGACGAGTAGGGCATCTAACCATCCAGGCTTGAGTGAGCAATCCTAGCTCTAGCCTCAGCAACATGAACCAGCAGGATGAGCAGGGCATCTAACCATCCAGGCTTGAGTGACCAATCCCAGCTTTTGTCTCAGCAACATGAATACAGCAGGTGAACTTGAGCTTCTAACCATCCAGGCTTGAGTGACCAGTCCTAGCGCTTGTCTGAGCAACAAGAACCGGCAGGTGATCTTCAGCCTCTAACCATCCAGGCTTAAGAGAGCAATTCTAGCTCTAGTCTCAACAAAATGCACCAGCAGGTAAACTTGAGCTTCTAACCATCCAGGCTTGAGTGACCAATCCTAGCGCTCGTCTGAGCAACAAGAACCGGCAGGTGATCTTCAGCCTCTAACCATCAAGGCTTAGGAGAACAATTCTAGCTCTAGTCTCAGCAACATGCACCAGCAGGTGAACTTGAGCTTCTAACCATCTAGTCTGGAGTGACCAATCCCAGCTCTGGTCTCAGCAACATGAACCAGCAGTTGAACTTGAGCCTCTAACCATCCAGTATTGAGTGATCAGTCCTAGCTCTGGTTTCAGCTACACGAACCAGCAGGTGGGCTTGAATCTCTAACCATCCAGGTTTGAGTGATCAATCGTAGAGCAATTTCATGTCGATTGTCGCACACTGAGAGTGTGACTTTAAAAATTCCTCTGGTAAATTTGCAGCTACATGCATGAGCCACAACTTCACCATGTCCCTTATTTCAGATGTCATTTACAAAAATGAAAAATGATTGCATCAAATGGAATGACTGCAATTTGCAAAAGTTTAGGACCCTATCCAAAATGCTAAAACCTGAAGAAAAACCAACTTCAACCAATCAATCATGGCAACTTATGCTTATTTTTAGTGTATAATCTTGGTAAGTTGGTTAAATAGCTACATGTATTTGACTACATTTCCATGATTTGAAATGTCAATAGTCTAATATTTAGTGTGCCCTCCTTTATTTCTGATTACTCAGACTGGCTTTTTTTACGCAGACGAAATGTTGAACAAGACTTGCCTTTTGAAAAAAATTCATTCACTTTAGGAAATTTTGTCCTGTGCAGCGAGATTATTGACCAATCTTGAATCTCCAGGTGGTCTTTAACTTTTGCAAATGACTGTACGTGAGATATGTCAACATTTATTATTGTCTTGTTCCTTTCAGTTCTGTTTTTAAAGTGGTCTACCGTCTTGGAGAATCAGTTTACTTTATGGAGATGTGTGAGGTAAGTCACGATGGGTTATTTCACAAACCCCGAGGAAATTTTTAGAAATAACGTACAAACTGAAAGTTTGATGTATATCGACTGAGGTTTTGGTATAAATTTCTTCGTATTGTTTTCACAGGCAAAGGTATCCTAAGAAACTGTTTTGAAAATCAAAATATATGATTTAGCCTTACAAGAGATGTAGAGTTTATTCAGGCCATTTCTCGGCCAGAGGGAGGTGCTATCTACCCTCCCATTTTGAACTCAGCTATCCTATAACCAATTTTTTAATAACTTGACATTTACAAAAAACAGTCATGATCAATACAGATGTGAAATTTTGTCTAGGAAAGAGTACAACGCCCTCAGTTTCCCGTGTGTGTGGACAAGTTGCACAATATAGACATGGCGGACGTCACAGTCGTTGTGAAGTGTCTTTATTATTGTTTAGCCTGAGAACCCGTTACATGGTGTCAGAAGTGAGCTGATATATATAGAGAAGATATCAGGAGCTTCATTGAGCTTAGCTTAATAGTGTTGGAGTAGCCAGCCTTCAACCACAAACGAGAGATTTTTCGCAGGAAAGTCAGCAACACTTCCGAAATCAGTGTATTGTGCGATAATGTTACATGTATGAGCATTGCTGTGTGCATGCATTCTCGACACGCATATTAAATAAGGACACGAACGACTGTGCATGATGGCGGCAGATCAGATTCCACCGCCGGAGGCTATGAACTGTAAAGGGGGTGATCTTGCCAATAATTGGAACTTTCTCAGAGAAAGTTTTCAGGATTATTGCAAAGCAGTAGAACTTGATAAAAAGGATGAAACAATCCACGTGGCTACTCTGAAAAGTGTGATGGGAAAAGAGTGCAAGAACATTGTGAAGCAGCTTCGGCTCACAGATGACGAGATGAAAGGCCACAAAACAATTCTATAGGCACATTTTGCACCGATCAGGAATGTACTGTATGAGAGATATCAGTTTCACACAGCTGATCAACAGCCGAATAAGACCATAGACCAGTATGTCATTCGCTTACGGCTGTTAGCAGAGACATGCAAATTTGGTCAGCTAGAAACAGAGATGATCCGAGACCGGCTTGTTCTTGGAACTAGAGATAAAGCAGCAAGAGCAAGGCTTTTGAGAGAAAGAGAATGTGATCTGAAGAGAGCAATCGAAGCCCTCAGAATTAGTGAGCTGACACAAGAACGGCTCAAGCAGATTGATGTGCCACAAACAGAAACTGTGCATGCCGTGAAGAAACGAGAGCCCACAGAAAAGCAAAGAGCACCGCTAAGTCAAAGCCTAAAGATCCCAAGAAGCCCAAGACACTGAATTCTTGCAAGTACTGTGGATCTTCACATGAATGGGACAAGAAGAAATGTCCTGCCTATGGAAAAAATGTGGAAAGTGCGGACAAATAAACCACTTCCAGTCAGTATGCAGATGGAGAGAAAATCAAGAAAGTTTGCACGTAATGCAAGAAGTGTAATCAGAAAGGGATGCAGATGAGTCTGTCTTTGGTGTGCAACTACTTGGGGCTATCAACAGCGGCCACAAAGTGCTTACGGTCCCGCTTGCATTCATTTCAGAGCCAGGCGAGATAAGCATTCAGTGCCAGATTGACACAGGGGCAACATGCAACATGATGTCATTTGACACCCTGTGTGATGTCAAACAGACAAAAAAGCCTCAAATGAAAAAGTCGTCAGCTACAATGTAGATTGAAATTGTATGATGACAGTTTCATCAACGTCAAAGGAGAATGTGACCTGACATGTCACGATCAAGGTCTCCAGAGGAATCTTCAAGATAGTTGATTCCAGCCAGCCTCCCCTACTGTCACAACAGACGTGTACAAAGATGGGCCTCATAAGCGTACATGTTGACAGTGCACTCAATAGCATGCAGCATGACACAGTACCCTTGACAGAGTGTGACATTTTGCAGGGGAGTACCACATTGACATTGATCCCTCTGGGACTGGTACAGAATGCACCACGTCGTGTTCTGGTTGCCATGAAAGATAAACTTCATGACAAGATAAATGAGTTAGAGAAACGAGGCATCATAGCAAAAGTTACTGAGCCTACAGTGTGGATCAGCATCCTTGTGGTTGTCAAGAAACTTGGCAAGATGCAAGTTTGCTTAGATCCACGAGAGCCAAATAAAGCCATCAAACATCCTTAATATCCAATGCCAACACTTGACGAGATATTGCCCTCTCTCACCAATGCAAACGTCTTCACCGTCCTAGATGCAAAAGAAGGATTTCATCAAGTAAAACTTGATGAAGAGAGCTCCTTCCTGACAACTTTCTGGATCCCATTTGGCAGATGCCGTTATCTGAGAATGCCGTTTGGAATAGCGTCAGCGCCAGAATACCAGCGACGACAGATAGAGATATTGCAGGGGCTACCTGGCACAGCAGTCATTGCTGATGATGTTCTGGTGTACGGGTGTGATGTAGCAGAACATGACAGAAATTTCAGGACATTTCTTCACCGGGCACGTCAAGCGAACCTGAAACTCAACTGAAAGAAGATCAGACTACGACTGGATGAAGTGACATACCTGGGCCAAGTGTTGACCTCAAGAGGAGTCCGACCAGATCGGAGGAAGGCAGAGGCAATAAAAACTTGCAGCGACCAGACTCAAAGAAAGCAGTCCAGCAACTGTTGGGATGTGTCAACTACCTATCACGATACTTGCCAAGGCTTGCCGAAGTGAGTGAGCCACTCCCAAAGTTGACAGAGCAGCGTAAGTTTTCACATTGTAGTCACAAGAGGAAGAGTCCTTTCAGCAGCTAAAGGACATGATTGCCAGTGCTCCAGTACTCGGGTGCTACGACCTGAACAAAGAGGTCACAATACAATGTGACGCATCAGAGAAAGGGCTTGGAACAACTCTCAGTCAGAATGGGCAACCAGTTGCATTTGCCTCCTGGTCCCTCACCTCGCTAGAGCAGAACTATGCACAGATAAAGAAAAAGTGCCTAGCCATAGTTTTCTCCTGTGAGAGATTTGACCAGTATTTTCATGGCAGAGAGCTGATCAAGGTGAACACTGACCACAAGCCGTTGGTGCCAATCTTCACGAAGCCAATACATAAAGCTCCCAAGAGGCTGCAACGCATGCTTCTGAGATTACAGAAGTACAACCTGAGCGTGCAGTACCTGCTGGGAAGCCAGGTGTATATAGCTGACATGCTAAAGCCAGGCTTCCACGAAGAGCACAGATGAGAGTTGCCTGTCAGAATACCAGATGTTTCACCTGAGACAGGAAGGGCGACTCATATCAGAGATTGAAGTCATCAATCAATCCAGCTATTTATGCATGAAGGATAGTACACAGCTGCAAACCAAGAAGGCCACACAGTCCGATTCAGTTCTTCAAGTGTTGAAGAATGTTGTGCTGGAGGGATGGCCGGAGCAGAGAAATGAAGTACCAGTGTGCATTCGTGAGTACTTTGGTTTCCGAGATGAAATCACTGTTCAGGATGGGGTACTCTACAAAGGAATGAGGGTCATTAATTGTACCCAAGTCTGCCATGTGTGCACAGCTTACCAGAGTCCATTCAAGCCACCCTGGTGCAGAAGCTTGCCTATGAAGAGCCAGAGAAGTGCTATACTGGCCTGGAATGACAAGCCAGATCAAAGACAGGGTAAGCCAGTGCCAGTCTTGTAATGAGTTCCTGAACAAGCAACAGAAAGAGCCGATGATGTTGTATGAAATACCCAATCGGGCATGGGGTGTAGTCAGCCAAGGTCTCTTTCACTACAGACATGCTGACTATCTAATCACAGCTGACCACAACAGCGACTTCTGGGAACTAGACAAGCTGGATGACACCAGATCAGACACCATAGTTGAGTGCACAAAGAAGCATTTCTCACGATTTGGTATACCCAGCAAGGTCAGAACTGACAACGGTCTTCAGTTCATTGCGGTGGACTATGAGGAATTCAGCAGAGATTGCGAGTTTGAGCATGTTACGTGTTCTCCCTAACACAGTCAGAGTAATGGCAAGCAGAATCAGCAGTGAAAAAGAACATCATCAAGAAAGTGACCAAAGCTAAACAAGATCTTCATCTTGCAATTCTAGATTGGCATAACACACCTGATTCCAGTGGCAGCAGTCCAATGCAAAAATTGATGTTGAAACAGGCGAGAACACTGTTGCCAACACATGAAGCCTTTCTGAAGCCAGACATCGCCCAAGGTGTGGCAGACAATATTCAACTTTGGAAGAAGAAGGCCAAATGCCATATATGACAAAACTGCAAAACCACTTCTGGAATTGCAGATTGGACAACCAGTCAGAATTCAGCCACCCAGCAAGGACACGTCATGGCAAGCTGGAAAATGTGTTGCCAATGACGGTTCCCGTTCCTATCCCATTGAGCTAGACAGTGGCCAAGTCGGAGACAAATTCTTTAGCAACAGGTCCAGTCCAGTAAGACCCAGTCTCTACCTCAACCCCACCAGCCAATCAACCAGCAGTCCTACCTGAGCCAGCCAGGCTAGTGAAAACAACCACAGATCTAGTCCAACCCAAGACAAATCCACCAAGCACCGAACAAATTTCTCTGAAGTCCACACGTACTCGTTCCAACATCAAAACACCATCTAGATTCAAGGATTTTGTAGTTTGAAACATGACAATGAACTATAAATTCTGTCATGCAGATTTCGACAAAGAGAAAAGGCACACAAAAGGACACTTAGTGATTCAATTCTCCAGAGGACAGATTTAATGTTTTGACTTGCTTTGATTTCCATACCTCACATTCTAACACACACAAATATGCATAATAATGACAAGTGGAATCAGGCATTTTTTAGTTTACATCAAAATGTCGTAGCCTTTGGTTTCATTCCACGTAAAAACATTTCATGGGACTTCATTAATTATTACAGGTATCTGGAGACTGAAGAATTTCTTTTTCTTTTGCAATATTTTCACTTTGGCGAGACAAGTTGGCCCCCAAAAAGCTGGTTTTTGTTTATCTTTTAAACAAGATGTTACAGGTAAACATTACCAAGTTTGCTAATTGTTTAGCTTAAAAAAAAAGAGGGAGATGTCTAGGAAAAAGTAAAGCGCCCTCCTCAGTTTCACATGTGTGGATGAGCTGCACGATATAGACATAGTGAACGTCACAGTCGTTGTGAAGTGACAGTTGATGTTAAGCCTGAGAACCCATAGCACTGTGACTGTTGCGGTTTTGGTATTGTGCACATCAGTGGGAAAAAGTAAACATTTTTGGCTGAGCTGTCTTGCAAACATAGGCATAGCGTGGCATGCATCTGATTTTTAAAAAGTTGGTGTCAAAACTGAAAGACATCGCTGGAAAACCTCCTGAAGGCTTGATGGAGGAAAAGAATTGTGCTGCCACGATAATAAAAATTAAGGGGGCGGATCCTACCTCCCCCATCACGGCCGTTTTGGGGTTCAAATATATCAGCCTGTCACAGTTGAATCTTAGTAATAGGAGCAATAAACCCAACCCTTGTTCTTTATTCTTATCAGTGCTGTTCATACTCAGCATGAGGTTGGACCGTCGTAGGCTTGAACTGAATTGTCTCTGAAACTCACCGTGCAAAATGAACGACAGCATTTTTGTTGAAAAATAAAGCTCTTCCTTCATTTTGTAGATTGGTTTTCTCAATCTAATGGAATGGAATGGATATTTTGCCATCGCTAGCACATGTAACTAAACAATATTTTGCCGGCCACATGAACATTAACTGGTTTTTTTGGGAGGGAGGGCAAACCTTAGTCTGGTTCTGCACCATCAATTATAGAATCAAACCATTTTACACTCACCGTAAAAAATGTCTCCAGAGCCATGAATCAGAAAAAAATTGAAATACACCTGCACTCTGTCATTAAATACCAGAGTCAGTTTTCAAGTAAAAAAAAAATCTTCATTTTTTTTTTGGACAAAAAACTTAAGGCAGGTTGGGATCGAACCCAGTAGGGAGCATGTCTTGTGATTTTAGATGTGCGCATTATTGACTAAGGCACCAAACATATATTGAATCTCTGGGGAATAACCTGTACAGCCTTACTCATGCATATGCATCAACGAGGGCGCTGTCTACATGTACTCACAGTTGGCTAAATACCATTTATTGAGATATGCTGGCGACAGCTAAATATCCACCGTCTAATGTAGTAGAATGTCCTGAAAATAACTCTTGCTTTTTTCTTTTCTATCTAGGCACAAAAACAACAATGAGGTCGGGTTGACGCCTGTCTACCGTGGTGTTTGGCTGGGCTTCCCTTCTCCAATGTAGCCAGCGCAAACAGGGTGCTACCAAGCTCAAAGATTAGATTTGTAAACAAAAGTGTAGAAATTATCTTGAGATGGTAAAGATGGTGTTAGGTTGACTGTTTTATTTGGAACAATTTTAGGCTTTTTGTTTGGAACAGGAAATATAAGTTTATAGTTGAAGATGTATTTTTTGCCCAAAAACTAGATTGTGTGGACAGCTATCACGGGTTAACATATATTTTTGCCTCTTGAAAAAGAAAGTTAAGTGACACTTTCCAAATGGCATAGCTCAGCAAATAAAAAAGCCTTCTTCCTAACATTCATTGAAATCTTAAATTCTTGAAATGACTGGAAAAATTAATTCATGTCTTACTGGTTTCTAAACTGCTTTCCATTTGTTTTCTGAACTTTCAAAATTGTATGCATAATTTTCGTCAAAGTGTATGAATTTCTTCAAAATAATTATAAGTAGTTACTGTATTGTCCATCATACTCCTGGAAAGTTTTAGCAAGATAGAATACGATGCTATAAGGTTAGAATAAGATGCTATAAAGTTTTCTCCAAATTAAAACACACAGAGGGCCTTACATTTCAATATAAGTAGAATCTTTCTTCTGACTTACATGTAGTAACATGCACATCATGTTAAAATGAATATTTTTTAAGAAGTTTAAATATAGAAAGATTTGCAAATATATTTTTTACCTACATCGTACTAAAATACAGGCAAGGTCTGAATGCATGTCTATTCTCTGTGGTTTGGTGTACAGTGTAAATGCATATTTAAATTCTGCTTTTGTTATTTAAATATATGCAGATTAGCTGTGCCCTCTGACCTTTTTTGAAATTGCGCAATGCTAACCTTTAAATATAAGTTCCGAAATGATTTATATCAAGAGGCACTTGGCCTGGTGGTTAGCTAGCTGGCTGCCAGGCCAGGGGATCCCGGTTCAAATCCCGGGGTCCCCGGAAAAGGAGGTTTTTATTTGTTTTTTTTATATATACTAAGTTTTTTAACAAAATTGTGCATGCCCACCTGGGATTGAACCCAGGTCCTTGTGCATTGCAGTTAGGGTCCTTAACCGCTATGCCACGGCACTTTCTTGAAGAAATGTGTTCGTTTCTAAATGTTAAACCTTCCATTGTTTGGACTTAGAATATTTTTCAGCCAGACTCTGTACTGGAGATAGGCAAGGGTGGAAGGCCTAGGGGCTGGAAGTCTGAGAGCTGATAGGAAGGGTAGAGTGGATGGCTGAGGGCTTGGGACTATCAGTATTAGAGCTCTGAGGATCCCATGGGGTTGAAGGACATAGCTTCTTAATGTTCCATATTGCTAGTGGGCTTAGTGGAGCCCTTATAGGATTAAGACTGAAAGGCTCTAGGAGGGAACTTCATATAAGGAGCTTGGAAGATGTTTAAGACTGGCAGGGCTTAGGATGAGGCTGCAATGTAAAAAGCTAAGGACTTAGGAAACAGATGCAACTCTGGCAGTATAAAAATGGTGGGGATTAGGTAAAGACCTCAAAGTGGCAAAGCACTACATTTTCACAAAAAGATAAACAAAACTTGTTCTGTAATAGGTTCAGTAATGAACATTTATTTCATTTACAAATAGAACTGAAATGGTTGTACTGATAAAATGGTGACAGTTACATGTAACCAAAGACATGTTTGCAAGGTAATGTTTTTAAACAAAACAAATTTCTGACTGGGTTTTGAGATACATTTTAGGCAAAAACCTTTTCCTTAAAATGCTCTGGCAGTGTTAATACACTTTGAAAATACAAAAGCACATGGAACTCTGTCCAACGGGTGAGGAATAAAAGCTTGTTAAAATGAGCTTTGGAACGGGCACTGGGTTGGCTGAATATTGCAGATGGGTACAGTACTGGGATTTAGGTTGCCTGAGGGGAAAATGGGGGACATGAAATGTGCAGTACGCCGTTTAAGAGCGTGCAATAGTTAGACAATTTTTGTTTGTGATTCCTATCAACATGTACGCTGTATCTGCAATCTTTCCAAATGTAAATTAATTTTTTTGGTACAATTATAGCATCTTGATAACAACTTATGTACACGTACATGAATGTTTTGAAATGAGATGAGATGTGCGTAAATACCGATACGAGAATAAATGCATTAATGAAAGACAGATAAAAGGTGAACAGTAGTCTTTGTTCCAAAGCAAACTGACCAATTGTGTATTCAAGTACCTCGTTAAGTTAACGAATAATTTGGATGTGAATACAGTACAAGGCTGCTATACTGAATAATCGGGTTGACAGAAGATGCCCCTTGGCTCCCACTGTTTCTGAGCACTTTTACCAAACATCATCAGAAAATTGCTATAAACTTAGAAACATAAGACTGATGATAGCGGCTGTAAAGTTAACCTTTCAAGATTGAAGTCAAAAATCGGAATGCCCATTTTACAAGCTCATGGGAAAACAAGCAGCCATGCAAGGAAAAGTTCATTACAGTTGGGGGTGGGGAGGGAATTTGACATACATGTAGAAAATAGCGCCCTCTGTTTCTCTGTAAATAATACCCATTTAATTTGTGGAAACAGTGCCCTCTTTTTTTCTAAAACTTGTGCCGTCTTTTTTCTGAAAGAAGTGCTCTTTTCTGAAAATGCACATGTAGTGCCTTCATTTTCTGCAAAGAGCGCCCTCTTCTTTAAAAAATAGTGCCCACTTCTATAAAGATCACTTTTCTTGTGAAAATAGTGCCCTCTTTTTTTTATTTTGTACAAAAAACCACCCTCTTTTTTGTGGAAAGAGTGCCCTTTTTTTCTAAAACTAGTGCCGTCTTTTCTTAAAAAAGAGCTTTCTTTTTCTGAAAAGGCGCATGTAGTTCCCTCTTTTTTCTGCAAAGAGCACCCTCTTCCTTGAATAATAGTGCCCTTTTTTCTGAAAATAACGTCCTTTCTTTCTCTGGAATCAGTTCCCTCTTTTTTCTGAAAATAGTGCCCTGTTTTTTCTGCAAATAGTGCCCTCTTTTTTCTGAAAATGGTGCCCTCTTTCTTTCTGACATCAGTTCCCTCTTCTGAAAATAGTGCCCTCTTTTTAAAAGTATCCTCTTTTTCCAAAAAATGGTGCCTTCTTTCTTTCTGACATCAGTTCCCTCTTTTTCTGTTTTTTTTTTAAAAACAGTGTCTTCTTTTTTTCTGAAAATGGTGCCCTTTTTTGAGAAAATAGTGCCCTCTTTTTCTGAAAACAGTGCCCTGTTTTTCTGCAAATAGTGCCCTCTTTTCTGACATCAGTTCCCTCTTTCTGAAAATAGTGCCCTCTTTTTTAAGTGTCCTCTTTTTTCTGAAAGTGATGCCCTCTTCTTTCTGAAAAAGTGCTCTTTTTTTCTGAAAATAATACCCTCTTTTCTGCAAATGGTGCCCTCTTTTTCTTCTGAAAATGGCACTGTTTATTCTGAAAATGGTATTCCTCGTATTTCTCCAGACCTTTTCTCCTTGATATGGAAACTGGGATGCTTCAATTTTTGGGCTTTTGAAACCTCAATAAATGGTTCCAATTAAATCAGGACAAGAATTTGTGTGGGCACTGCCCTGCTCATGATAGCAGCCTTGTACTGTATACCAATATATATTCATGTACCGCTACATGTAAAATGCACACAGGCTTGCTCCATCACTACAATGGAAGCAAGGAACTGCATCTCTTTGAAGACTGAGTCCTTTCCTTGCCTTTGTGAATCCCTGCTTATTGTGCCTAAGATTCTGACCAGGATCTTGGAAACTTTTCCTCCTCAGTGACGAAGACGAGGACTGCCATCTATCTGAGTTCCTATCCTTGACTTTCTCGTAAATCATCTCTCAGAAGTGATCACAGGGCCCTCCATCTTGATTCTGTCCTTGTTGAAGGAGGCGAGGGCGCTCTTCTCACCAGCACCATAGATCAGGTTCACCTTGGGCATACACACAGCTTTCATAAGACGACGTCTGGGGAAGAAATTAACCACAGTATGAGTTGCGGCAGAAACAGACATTTGAGATTCTTGTATGGTCCTCATTCTTATACCTTATTTCATACAGAAGAGCCAGTGTCTGTGGGTGGGTCTGACACAAAGTCCCTGCATGACTTTCACTCATCATCAACTTACACCTTTATAAGTCAGGAAATGAACTATGAGAAAAGGATTTCCCTGACACTGCTGATCTGTTACTCATGAAAGGACCTCTCATGGACTAAACTAACACTACACCTAACCCTAACAGTCCCAAATCCTCCAATTTCAATAGAATTTTACATACACCCTTGGGGGTTAGGGATAATACACGATTTGTCAGTGTAAATGCTTTGAGAAAACCATTGATATCCCTTTTGAATTAAAACAGTGACCTTCTGGACATATGGGGGAAGACAACACTTGCTCACTGAAACATGTTTAATGAAACCCCTTGACCATTGATTTTGAACAATTGTTCAAACAAAAGGGAATTTAGTCTGGTAAACTGTGGAAAAATTCCAGTATATTTTGCGCACAAATCAATGCAACATTGAGGTTTTCTTGTCATGAAAACAAAACAATTTCTCAGCATAAAAAATAACAAGGCCAGCACAACAAAAACCCACATATATTTAATTGAATGGCAAGGAACTAAACATCGTATGGTACAGGTACAATGTGGATATTCCATATACATACATGTACATGTAGAGGGTTTGCATGGCTGCCATCTTGCAGGCTAGTGCTTTTGTTCCACAGGGTATGCAAAAAGGTTTCCCTGTGGAACAACAGAACTGCCCTGCAAGATGGCTACTGAGCAAAGCCTCTATACTGTTGGTCTCTCTCAAATGATGTCACTTTGTACAGATTGCCACATGCATAGATCAGCACTTTTGTCTCTAAACTTTACGAAGGTGCATCGGCCTTTGCCTTTTTTGAAGATACATGTACCTGGTATTTGGATCAACAAACCCGTGAGCATAGAACATTTGAACACCGCATGCACACACACGTGTTGACGTTGTGTAGTTGTAATTTGCCCATGAAATATGGTGTCCAATGAGAGAGATCTATGGGTCTGCCCACACTAAAAGACACATTTGCACATAACCAAAATCATCTCTTTCTTCAACAGTGTTGAGAGTCAAGAAATAAACTTGAACAAGTTTACTGATATTTGTGTAACTGTGGAGATATAGTTTACACAGTCTAATAGAATTTGGTTGTTCGTTCTTAAAAAAAATCAGGCTTTTGATGGAAATGTCCAGCTTTGTTTAGGGGTTCTGGTGGGACATGCACATCTGATATACATGTACCACTCTCATGGAGGAAAGTAAGTCCAAATCTATGGTTTGTATTTCTTTAAGTTATCTTAAACAGGAATTTAAGGAGAGCTAATCAAGGAATAACGTAAGTCACGGTGTGTGTCCGCAGAGTGACAAACATGAAACAGGCTGATTTGCCATGCCTTGAGCAGATAATTTCAACAAAAATATCTATCTTCCTGAGAAAAGTTTTTACAATACTAGTTTACCGGTACATCATATTTGTGTGGTTTTTTTCTGTCTGATGACAAAACTAAGATTTGATTTTAGGAATCGCAAATGTCTGTCCACTATTTTGTAACGTTTGTCACAACCATTTTTTTCCCTTCTAAATGTAAAAATTTGAAAAGACTTGTACTGTAAGTACACACATTTATTAAAAAAACAAATTAAAGTGATGAACAATTCCTAGGAAAACGTCGGTTCACTTTGCTGAAATAACAGTGAGAAGATTGTCTGTCCTCGGGCCATGATATGTGACAAATACTACATGTATGTCTGTCCGTGTGACAAACGTTACTCATTGAGAAAAATTGGCATTGCGTTCAATTTAGTTGAAGTTTAATAGTCTTTTTAACCAAAATGATTTTGAAAACTGAAAACTAAGAAGTTTGGTTTGTGAACAATTCTGTTTTCATGCTCTAATTCAAACACCAGAAAAATGTCTGTCCATGTGACATATTTTTCTTGAAATAAATGTCAGTGTTAGCAACACTGGAATTCTTTGATGAGATAATGAAAGTTTCTAAAAGTAAACTAAAAAGAGTATTTAACACATTGTAGGAAATTTTCAATTGTGTTTTGGATTTAATTTTCATATTTAAGAAACAAAGTGTCCGTCCATGTGACAAACGTTATATCTTCAAGAATAAACTTCCGCAACTTCTCAAATACTGCTCAATTTATCTTGACCTTTCTGTGGCAACAATCAGAAACAGTGAAGACATACATAAGCAAAAATAATGGAAAAATTCTACAGTTGGCAATTTGTATTGAATGTCATGCAAATGTGTCTTCTAGTGCTGACAGACCCCTATTGCAAGGCCAGGATACCGGTACTCTGCAGGTGACCAGTCATTTCAAGCCAACGGTACATTGTACATGTATCACAGATTCAGTATGTTATGGAAGTCTAGAAAGCAGAAGATAGAGGGAGTGTTTAGGAACGCACAGTAAATAGTGGGTGCATTCATCTACATGAAGGTGGCACTACATGTAGTTTAATCCATGTTCCATGTACAAGGGTTTAACCTCATCCCCACTGTCCTGCTTGTTTGACACAGCATGCACAACCATCCCCAGGGCAGGGTTGTGCTATCTAGGCTACTGGTAACCAAAGACACACATTGTGTTTGCTAGCCAAAAACCAAGGGTGGATCCAGGACTGACAATCTTTTTAATTCTTAAATTGTTTTGGGGACTTAGGCTACATTTCTGCTTTTCAAACAAAGGGAAATTAAATGGACCAAAACATCCTTTCATTATTTTTCAAAGAAAAACAATTTTACTGCTTTTTGGGGGACCATGGGCCCCGCTGACCACTTCCCACCCTTCCCCGGATCCACCCTTGCGAAAAGCAAGCACATGACACGTGACATTCTTACCTGCTGCTTAAACCTGCATCTTCAACTTTGGAGATTTCATCGCTGGTCAGTCCACTCGTATGACAACGCGGGATGCAGCAGACAGCCATTGCAGTGCATTCACCTGGCAACAAGGCCCTCCCAAATCTAAACACAGGGGAAAATAACAAAAAAAAAATTATAACAAGAAAAGGGAACCTTGGGTTTGTCATTCACACCAGCACACAGTAATTTAGATTTGTTTGTTTCATAATGAGCAAAACGCAAGAGGCTTCAGCCCATCAGCAACTGCACTCTATTGTATCAGATCATATTCGGTCACAGTTGAATAAAAAAATATCGGCCATGCATTCTGATTGGCACAAGTGGAAATCCTAAGAAGATATGGAAACAAATTTAAAGAAATCTGGAAACCAATTCTAAGACCTTTCCAGGACTAAAATATGATCATTTCCATGATATTTTATGCCATTTTGCAGAGAAAGGTTATTTGGTATTCTTAAATACCTGGGACAGTTTTTCTGTTCCTATTGGTTGAAAGGTGTCATGTGACCATGTACATGGTTTAACCTCGTCCCCACTGTCTTGTTTGTTTTACACAGCACGCACAGCCATCCCCAGGGCAGGGCTGTCCTGTGTAAGTTACTGGTAACCAAAGGCACACATTGTGTTTGCTAGCCAAAAACCAAGGGGTAGATCCAGGACCGAATGTTTTCAGCGGTGGGGGGGGGGCAAATTTATTTCCAGGGGCCAAAAATCCTTTTAATTTTTAAATATTTTTGAGGAATTGGCTACAGTTCTGCTTTCCAAACGAAGGGAAATTCAATGGACCAAAACCATCTTTCCATTTTTTTTCAAAGGGAAACAATTTTACTGCTTTTTGGGGGACCATGGGCCCCGCTGTCCACTTCCCACCCTTCCCCGGATCCACCCTTGCCAAAAGCAAGCATATGAAACACATGACACTCTTACCTGCTGCTACTCATGAGGAACGTAACCTGCATCTTCAACTTTGGAGATTTCATTGCTGGTCAGTCCACTCGCACCACAAAGCGGGATGCGTTAGCCAGCATCAGTGCAGACAGCCATTGCAGTGCATTCACCTGGCAACAAGGCCCTCCCAAATCTAAACACAGGGGAAAATAACAAAAAAATAATAACAAGAAAAGGGAACCTTGGGTTTGTCATGCATGCAGTAATAGAGATTTGTTTCAAAATGAGCAAAACGTAAGAGGCTTCAGCCAATCAGCAACTGCACTCTATTGTATTAGATCATATTTGGTCACCACTGGTCAGGGTTGAACCAAAAAAAAGAAACCATACTGTGCTGGGCAGTGCAGGGTGTACCAGGTTGGGTGGGTTCTGATTGGTACGGGGAAGAAATCCTACAAAGATCTGAAAACCAATTTAAAGAAATCTTGCTCAGGAGAACGAACACTGATAACGCCGTCGCCTACGTCTTGGGCATTTGCGTCCATTCTCCTGAGCCGGTCTTAAACACACATTTGAGACTGGCTAAGCACCTGCTTATTCCCTTATTATAAACTGGAAGACTGTTATATGCCCTACTCTGAACTATCATGGATAGCCTGTAAATTTATCATTATTCCATTATCACATCAGAAGCGGCCCATACATGTACTGGATTTGTGATGGTTTTTCCATGGCACTTTTTTTCCTCTGGACAAGTTTCCCATGACTTTTCCTTGAATTTCTGGGACATCTTTTTTTCCTTACAATTTTCAAGGATTTCCCATTAACCATAATTACATAAATGGGAACCCTGTACAAGGAAATACAGGTTTTTTGGAATGATTTTTATTTTTTGAGTCATGTAAGTCAATGCCTTAATTCAAACTACCCTGCCAATTTGTTGAAACCAATTTTTCAAATTTAGTTACACATAGTTTTTCAGGAATCTTCTTGTCAAACCTCTGCCTCCCTAAGAATGGAGTGTTACACTTTTCTTTCAAAGGTGCAGTCCATCATTTGCAGTTAGCCAACAAGTAACTGATGAAAGCATTGTTGAAAACCCATACTTGGTTTAACCCTAACCCCCTAGGGTGTACATGAATGTAAAATCACATTGGAATTGGAGGAGTTGGGACATAGATGGTCCTGGGACTAAACTCTCTCTGAAATTATTCCTTCTGGCCAAGCTGTCATTTTGAGGGAAGCAATGAAAGAGGGCCATTTCTGACAATGCGTCAAAACACAAATGTGTGGAAAATTGCCATTAGTTGGCACAACACAAAGGCACACATGGCAATTACTATCATTAGTCTGTTTAGAGCATAACATCACACAGATTCATTCGACTGAACGTGAGACCATGGCCAAGATGTGGAATTCAGGCGCAATTCAAAACAGAAACTTTTGATCACAAAAATCCTGGAATACATGTTTTCTCAGAATGTACAGTATTCACTGAGCTGAAACTTCATCAGGTTTGTTCTCAGGCAACCTTCTTTAGATTTTCAGTAATTCTTTTGCCTCAAAGGACCATAATGCATAAAGGGCAAGTGATGGACTGTACCTCTAAGCAAATTTGTTGTGACAACCAAAATCATGCTTATTCTTCTCGTAATTCTGTGAGGAAATTAAAAACAAGATAGAGCTTACACAATCAGGGCAGTGATGCCAGAAGATAAACCCGCAGGCAAGGTACCAACTACGCTGCTATCACCTTTGTCTGTCAGGGTGGTGATGCCAGCAGATGAGCCCACAGGCAGGGGACCAGCCACACTGCTATCACCTTTGTCTATCAGGGCAGTGATGCCAAAGATGAGCCCACAGGCAGGGGACCAACAACGCTGCTGTCGTCTTACTCTATCAGGGCAGTGATGCCAGAAGATGAGACCACAGGCAGGGGACCAACCATGATGCTATCGCCTTGCTCTACCAGTGCAGAGATGCGAGAAGATGAGCCCAGAGGCAGGGGACCAACCACACTGTGATCACTTTTAACACCAGCTAAAAATTCAAAGATAAAAAAGGTAGCAGTTACATGTAAGTCTGTCTGCATTGGCAAATACTGCTTTCTTTAAGCATGCCTGCATAAGAGTAGTGGGTTTCACGGCAACATCCAAAAGGTATGGCTGAGGCTAGGAGTACCACAATAACTATAGGTAAGCCACAAGCAAATGGCTTTACCCATTTCCCACAGACTTATGTACTACTGTCAGCCTAAGCCAGTTGATTTGGACAAAGTCTATCACAAGCCAGTTGTAACACATGTAAACAAAGAATATACCTGGGACTGCTTTCTGCTCTTGACACAACGTGAAAACTGTAGCTAATGGGTGTGAGTGGGGATTTCTTGAAGAACCTCTGAACTTCACCCTAAAAGAGCTGGGGGAGGGGATCGCGATCTGCCCAACCCCCTTTACCTTTTCAGTGCATTTTTTTCTATGAGCTGAGCCTTTGGGTGTTTTTTCCCAGTAAATCTTTGCGGTCATTTGACACCATTTTTGTGAAATCGAATGCACCGCTGTCCTGCAGCTCCAACTTTTTTGAGACAGGTCAGCCAAAATTGCAGACTTTCCACTGTCTACGTGTGTGGCCTTCAACTTCAAATGACTGTAACCATATGACAGATTGAATTGAACCTTAACATACATGCACCAGTATTTGTACTGCTAAGGAGCCTCTTTACGCCCATACCAAGTTTCTAAAACACAGCCACTGTGAGACGGTCACAAATAACTTGGCTCTTTTAGCTTTAAGGCATTAGGAAGTGCAAGGGCTTAACGAAAACTAATTTCTAAACAGACGGCAAACTTGACTTAAAAGTGACAGCTTTTTCTACCTGCTGGTTTCTCCATCCACTGTTCTTGTTCCTCATCACTGTCAGGGTCGCTGTCATCCAAGTCCTCATTGGAGCTTGATTTTCTCCTGCACCTGCTGCTTCACAAGAACAAAACGGAGATAAAAAGCAAATGTCATCATTGTCTCTAAGAGTCGACTTCAGCCGTGAAAAGGGAACAGTAACTTCATTCCAAAATAAAACCAAAAATAAAAGAAGAGTTAAATTTCCTCAATCTTTTGGTTTATTTGGCCTTCTCATTTCTTTTCTTCTCTGGAAATAAGGAAATAACCCACCAATAAATAAAAATCTTGGCAACTACTCATCAGTGGAGAGTCCGCCGTGCGTTGCCCATTGCTTTGTTTTTTTTCCCATGCTTGTGAAATGCCATTTTTCACTTTGACCCTTGATCTTTTTTACATACTTGTTCGATTGATCCGAAATGCCTGTCTGTCCTTCCACGATATCCCACCAGATCATACCCCAGGAAATCATAAGAGTAACTTTGATTACAATGTTTAATTCCTTAATATATCTTATAAGAGGTGAAGTGGGTATACATGTACCTATGACGACATATGCTGTCCATGTATACTCAAAATTAGACATGACTTGAGTTGCACGTACATGTACTGTAGGCACACAGAAGTCTTTTAACCTCCCAAATCCTCCAAAGTCTTTTTCTGCAAAGTGGAGGAATTTGGAGGATTCAGGGTGTATGAAAAAATTGCATGGCTGATCTTGAAGGATGCCATACATGTACGTGAAGATCTGGATTAAACCTTATCTTGTCTGTGGCTAGTCAAGCACAAATTCAGCCCAATATTTCTTTTGAATCAACTGCACTGCTCAAGAGTGCCATTTGCACTACCTCAACATAATAATGAGGATTTTGAAGGATTTGGGCAGCTAGGCACACCTCCAAATGACATTTTCAAGAAATTTTGGAGGATTTGGGCTGAATGCAATTTTTTCATATTGAAAATTGGAGGATTTCGGATGGTTCCTCATAAAAAGGCCAGGGGGGTTAGGGTTAAACAGTAATGTTACTTTGTTAGACCTATAAATAGCGCTGACATGCTGGACTACTTGTGCTCATTGGCCTATCCACCATGGCATACGCACCCACAAAAACCAATATTTCCTGAAAATTAAACCAAGTGATCATTTCCCCCTAAAATTAAATACATCTAAACAGTTACTTATCCACAGCACAATTGACAAAAACAATTTGCAATCTATCTACATGTAGTATTTGTAGATTTCAAGGTGAAATTGAGAGGAAAAAATGGAATGTCTGTATCGGCTGGCAGATTTCTTTCTAGAATTTCATGATAACAAGTCAGCACATTTTTACAGTACGCAAAGAGTGAATTGCACTGCCGATAAGTTTGCCTGGAAACATTTTTGCGGAAAACATTTGCTCCCTTAAAACACTTGGTTGAATTCTCAGAAAGGTGACCTGTGATGGGGGATGCAGGAAAGGCGACGGACGACGCACGACAGACGACAGAAAATAGCATACAGTACATGTATATGGAACTAGAAAATGGCAGAATTGGAACACAACAAAAAGAAAGAGTTGACGAACGACGTGCAACGGATGATGGCAGATATGGAATTCCATACAACAAAAAGTTTTCTCATAGAATTGTAAAGCTTGTTTACGTTATATCTTGCAGCTTTCCCACAGTCTCTGAACAAGGTACATGTATACAATACAATGTACCTAAAATGTACATTGGGTTCCCTTCACTGCCTGTGCTACTGCTGTCAAAGTCATCCTTATCATTCTTTGTGCAGATTTTCGGACAGGACGGAATACCTGGACAAAATCCTGACTATTCAAGTAGCAAGGCACACAACCCGCACTCATTCAGACAGGACGAAATAGTGTGGAAAAAATTCTGATTATTCAAGAAGCAAGGCTTGTACTCATTCGGACAGCATGGAATAACTTGGACAAAATCCTGATAATTCAAGAAGCAAGGCATGTACTCATTCGGAAGGGACGGAATAACTTGGACAAAATCCTGATTCAAGTACATGTAGTAAGGCATACTCATAATTCGGACAGGACAGAATAACTCAGACAAAATCTTGAATATTCAAGTTGCAAGGCATAATCCAGACAGGATGGAATACATACATGTCCATGTATACATGTAACTTGGACGAAATCCTGATTATTCAAGAAGTACAGGTAAGGCATACTCATTCAGACAGGACTGAATAACTTCGAATATTTAAGAAGCACATGTACATGTAAGGCATACTTACATGTATTCAGACAGGACAGATTTACTTGGACAAAATTCTGATTTACTTAAGTAAGAAGGCAGACTCATTCAGACAGGATGGAATAACTTGGACAAATTCCTGAGTACAGGCCCGTGGGCTGAGGGGGTTTGAGTTCGGTTGAGTTCCGCTCGGTTTTCTTTCTTTTTTTTTTTTTTTATAAATGTATTTTTTTTTAATATAAGCCGCAGTTTATACATTGATGCTCACGTGGGAATGTCTCTGCAGTTTATAATGAACTGCTGGCGGTTTATATAGCAACATTTAAAGAATGAAATCCGTCACTAAACGCTGCGCCATGCCTGCAGCGCAGCCGAACCCCGCCTGTCGCCGTGCACTGCGGCCGGCCAGCCATGCGTACCAGTGGTGCAGCGTTCCTCGCGCGGGGACAAGGCAGTCATGTTACCGTTTACCTTGGCTCTACTCAAGTGATTGGAAAGAAAGGAAACCAGTCAAGAAAGACTTGTATTACCGTTCACACCTCACAAATTGTGTGGTACATGTACGTCTCTTCGTTTTTGTCTTTTACGGTTGTGTAATCCACGTTATCATTTTACTGGTCTTAAAAAGAATTGCTACATGGTCCACCCAGCAAGGACACTAAAACAATTTCGAGGATTCTAGAAAGTTTAGGTTTAACCTGTTTAATGAAAACACTGGCTAGCACGCTGCTTCATGTTACAATTGAAGAATGCGCTCCGGGGAGTGGCGCGGAACCTTTGGGCACTTTATTTTCGCTTCAAACGTCTGTGTATGCAGCAATATTTTACCTCCAATTTCACAAAAGGTGAAATTTAATCAGTCTCCAAATATTTTGATTCATAAATGTCAATTTCATATAACCGCTACAAAGTTCCTATGACATATTAATTTGGTCAAATTTTCCGATTTTTTTTCCCAAAGTGCAAAATGAAATGCGCCTCAAAATATTTTTTTACCATTTTCAGTTAGGTGAGTGGAGGTAATAATGATTTACTAGAATTTATCACTTTTTTACAACTTCTGAAATTTTTTAGGGGGGGATTTTCTGAGATTTGTTTAATGTAATGACAGGCCATCTATTAAGGAGGTCCGGGTTAGTTTAAGGATGCCAAGGCAAAGGAAGACGGGCAGAAAGAATCCAACTGTAACTGCCTCAAAATATACAGACTTTTATTTTCATGTCAACTTTTGAGGGTTCAAATGTCCAGGTTTGATTACAATTAAATAATTCACATCTCGTTATCCCTTTATTTTTTTACATGAAATTCCATATTCCCCAAATTCCTCAAATTGATCGAATGCCAGGCCGGTGTGCGACCGTGGACTTGGTCTTCCAGACAGCACCTAATAATGAACAGTGTGTGGAGTGAAGATCAAAACCCTAGGGTAAATCATACGAGTCCCCACACAAACAAACAGCTGAAGTACCGGTACTATGTACATGTACAGTGAACAATATCACCTGTATGCTTCATGTGAAACTTTTACAATCAAGACTGTGAATTTTCACTCCAAAATCACTCATTCCACGTTCTGCTATGACCCCAATAATCATCAAGTTGGGTCACACACTATGGAATCATAGATTGCGAGGGTGAATAGACTACAAATCAGCTATTTCAGCGTAAAAAGCTAGTTGTCGTGGTGACAGGTTAACCCCAAGATATTCACTCTGTGCTGCCCAGACTGGAAAGGAACATGTCACTCGCGCGCACACTAAACTTTCTTCATGGGCATGTGCTATACATTTCTAAGGGCTGGGCGGCGTGCCAAATAAACTATGGTGACCCTTAAAACATGCTTTCCTACACGTACATTAACCCTCCTTTGGTTTTTACAATACAAATATGCACAAGTGCCCACAGTCACTCTCTTGCATGTGTTTTCTATATGGAACACCAACATGCACAGGTTCAGTGTGTACACAGTTGGTTGCCAGCACAAAATGACCCAGGGTCTTTTGTGCAGTCCTCTTCACTGCATTTGGTTTACTGCACAATGATGCACATGAAACAGTGAAGCACAGTTGTTGGGCAGCACAAAAGTGCAATCTGATATTCCTGTGAGGGACTGTGAGTGCAGTGCACAACACAACACAGCGGTGCTTCTTTGAGGTGTTTACCAAGTGACCCAAAGAGTGACTTCAGCATAAGAGGGTTAATAATTATGTTCATATTGTGACGGAAAGTGTATAGGACTAGAGCTAGTCTAATTTTATTAATGAGTTGCAGTGCACATACCTGATTGGCTAGTGACTTGGTAACGTGTGCTGGTTAGGCATAGCGTAGCGCGCTGTGTGCACGTGGTCGTGCTACTGCAGTGAGCGCTGCGATCGCATTATAGGTTTGCTTGTGGGACTTCGCAGAGTGAAGTTGGTGAGTTGGCACGGAGCTAAGGCATTTTCAGCGCTGTGCGAAGCGTTGCGTGGTGCTGATGCGTTGCAAGTACGAGATTGTATAGACTGTACGTGGCTGACTAGTGTGTGTAGCTGACGCGTTGCAAGTACAAAGCTGTGAGAGCTGTACGTTGCTGACGCTGGCTCGCATGCACGTTAGGTGAAGCTCGTACGAAGTTGTACAAGTTGTACGTTGCTGACGCGGTGTGCATTGTTGATGCTGTGCATGTAGTGTGCATGGTTTACACAGAGGTGCGTTGCTTATGCAGTGGTGCATGGCTGACGCAGTGTGACTGTTGATGCGCTGTGTGTGGCTGATGCGCATGGTGCATAGTTGATGCATTGGAGTATTGCTGCTGGGGCCCTACGCTAAATTAGTGCTCAATCCAAGTAAGTAAATGCACAGGCAACCAAACCAATCTCCCAATCACTTCACTGTACATTTCAATTGTTGATTTGTGTTGATTATTGTTGAATAAATTGAACGCCCTGTACCGACAGTTCTTCTGTCAAGGATTACTTTCTTTACAGGTTGATTGTGTAATTCAACAGAGACTTATTAACACTCGGTCACAATCGGCGGTATATTTCCTCCAAAACGGTCCCGCACCCTTTGCCTTGAGGTCGCTCTGTGTGGTCTCTCGTCTGGGGAAAAGCCTTAGGTTGGGAAGATCGACCCTGCCACTAATAGTGCTTAGTTTGATCCCATCAACTCAGGGTAGGCCCGGGGATGCCCGCCACAAATGGTGTCAGAAGTGGGATGATTGTGACTGATTAAGTTGATTTCTCTGTTAAGAAATTTTGAGTCAATTGTTGATTGCTCTGCTTTTGTTGTTAATTTTTCTTGTGATTTTCTTGTGGGTATTGGTGGTTGCCTGTCGTCAGTATGAGCAAAGGCTTGCAGGGTCAAGCGAGCACCTCATGTGCTGAGGCCGAGGTGCAGCGACTGCGTTTGGAAGCCCAGTTTCTGCAGAGGGAAAATGACCTAATTGCGAAGAAGCTGGAGGCTGCCATGAAACTGCAGTCGGGTGTTTCCTCAAATATGGGAGGGAACGTTGGCACGCCAGCTGGGAGCGGGCGTGTGCTCCATCGGGTTGATTCAGATGTTGAGTTTCAGTTGCCTGGGGAGACGTCTGGGTACGTCTCTGGAGCAGCTGGGAAGGTGTCAGGCGCAGGTGGAACGCCTGAGTTGGCCCCAAAGATGGGGAGGGAGGTGAGCTTTATGGAAAGTACACCTCTGAAGGACCCAAGCCCAGGGATGAAACCCCAAGCAGGGTTGACGCCATTCGCCTTGGAGCGCGAGAGTCAAGTCATGGACGACCTGACGCTGTTCCTGTCAGGGCAAGGTGGCGTGGAAAAGGGTAAGTCGAGTACTAACCCGTTTGCTTGTGATGGGGAGAAGACCACCCCTAAACAAGTGTACAATGATCTGCTAAGTTTCGCAACTCGACCCGTCGAGGCGAAGGACAGCAGTTCCGTTGGAGGAGTGGACAGCTCGTCAGTGGGTCCTTGGCCACTGAAACGAGAGGCACGTGTCTATGGTGACTCGGGTCAGAAGGGGAGTTTGGAGCGATTCAATCGCAGGCCAAACATAACTCCTGACCGGTATAGTGGGAAAGTGCTCTGGAAGGAGTACTTCCGCCATTTCGAGTCCTGTCGTGAGGTAAACCAGTGGAGCGAAGAGCAAGCTGCGAAGTGGTTGGCTGCAAGCTTGCAAGGTGACGCACTACGGTTGGTGGGTGACTCAGGCCAAAAGCACACTTACAGTGAGCTGGTGAAGTTGCTTCAGCGCAGGTTCGGGTCAGCTCGACAGAGCGAGAACTATCTCGTTGAGCTGAGGCACCGGCGTCAAAAGCCGAAGGAAAGCTTGTTGGAATTGGGGCAAGCAATCCATGAGTTAACGGTGCGAGCGTACCCTGAAATTCAGGAAGAGGCTAGAGAGAAGTTGGCAAAGAACCACTTTATTGATGCCGTTGACAGTCACTCAGTACGAGAGGGTATAAACAGGGCCCGTCCAAAAACTTTGGACGAAGCAGTCCAGGCTGCCCTAGAGACTGAGAATTTTGAAAAGGTCGAGCAACACAGATTGCTGGATCGGAAGCCCGCCAAGTTGGCGAGGGCTTTGAACTCTGACACAGAACAGAGGTTGGAGACTCTGGAGTTAAGTCTCAAGGAACAGGCCAAGACGTTGGGTTGTGTGGCCGAAATGATGAAGTCATTGTCAGGTCAGATCGCTGGTCAGGGGCCAGGCAAGGGCTCGTCTTCTCTGAAGACAAGCAAGCCCGGGAGAGCCGAGCCTGGAACCCTCAAGTGTTTCAAGTGTAAGGAGAAAGGGCATTTCGCCCGGGAGTGCAAGAATGCTCCGAAACAGGGAAACGGCGATCAGCCCCCCCGTAGGACCCGCGGGAAGGCTGAGAGACCAAGAGGGTCCAAAAGAGAATTCGGTGACAATGACAGCAGAGGAGAAAAGGGGTCAAAGCAAGACGATGGGCAGAGAATAATTTCCCTGCCTGATTCAAGCCGCAATCCTCGTTATGGGTTGTTTGTTGAGGGGTTGGTGAGGTCGACCAAGTGTCGATTCTTAATCGACACAGGTTCGACTGATACTTTGATAAGTAGTGAAGTATACCATAAAATCCCAAAAGAGAAGAGACCTGTCTTGGAGACAGTGGATGTCCAAGTCAAACAAGTTGACGGAAGCCAATTAGCTGTGCTGGGAAAGGCTTTGGTGGAGGTGCAAGTGGGTCGAACCACGCACCCAGTGAAAGCCGTCTTTGCCGAAATGAGGTATGATGGTATCCTGGGCATGGATTTTCTCGTGCCAACAGGTGGAAACATAGACTTCCAATTAAGGGAGTGGAGGCTCAACGGTGAGCGAATCAAGTGCATGAATGGTGCAGGCGAACCCTTCATTGGGCGTGTTGTGGTTTCCCAGACTACAGTAATTCCACCAGGTCATGAAGCTGTGGTCCCGGGCAAAATTGCTCGGAAGGGCACAGACTTGCTCGGGCCAGCCCTAGTTGAACCGGTTGAAGGTGGTGGTGACTTAGCCAAGAGAGGCTTGATGCTGGCCAGGTCTCTGGTTGAGACTGAAGGTGATGTTGTTCCGTTGCAGGTGTTTAATCCTGGAAAGGAGAAAAGAGTTGCCCGGGAGGGGACAACTGCGGGAGTGGTTTCCCAGTTTGAAGCTAGTTCAATTCATGAAGAATTCAACGTGGTGGCAAATGCGGACGAGGTGTTGCCCCCGTATTTGCAAGATCTATATGAGAGGGGTACAGCCAATGTGGAGGCCAAGTACCATAAGGATGTCCAGAAATGTCTGATCGACTCTCAAGATGTGTTGTCCAAGGGTGACCATGACATCGGTCACACGGACGTGGTCAAGCATCACATAGACACTGGTGATTCTAAACCAATAAAAGAGAGGGTGAGGCGTCATCCGTACCTGCATCAGCAGGAGATTCAGGAGCAAATACGCAACCTGGAGGAGAGGGGAGTAATTGAACCCTCAGATAGTCCATGGGCAGCAAATGTTGTCCTGGTGGACAAGAAGGACGGTACGAAGCACTTTTGCGTTGACTACCGAAAGTTGAATTCGGTTACCATCAAGGATGCCTATCCCGTCCCGCGCATTGATGAAACATTCGATGCCTTGAGAGGGGCGAAGTTGTTCTGTACCCTCGATTTAGCATCGGGGTACTGGCAAGTCGCTCTTGATGAGGACGCCAGTCAAAAGTCAGCATTTGTTGTGAGAAATGGGCTGTGGCGGTGGAAATGCATGCCATTTGGGCTGTGCAATGCCCCTGCCACTTTCGAGCGGCTCATGGAGAAGATCATGGCCGGCTTGCAGTGGGAGATCCTACTGATCTATTTAGATGACATCATCGTGTTTGGTCAGACGGTGCCGGAGACCTTAGCCCGTTTGCGGATAGTGTTTGAGCGGCTAAGACATGCCGGGCTCAAATTGAAGCCCAGCAAGTGCCAGCTGTTTCAAAAGTCAGTGGCGTACCTGGGGCACATTGTGTCCTCAGAAGGGGTTGCCACAGACCCAAGAAAGGTCGAAGCAGTGGCAAATTGGCCAACTCCGAGGTGTGTACGAGAAGTGAGAAGTTTTCTGGGTCTCGCCTCGTATTACCGGAGGTTTATACGGGGATTTGCAGAAATTGCAAGCCCACTCCATGCCTTGACGGAGAAGGCAAGGGACTTTGTGTGGATGGAGAGTTGTCAGGAGGCGTTTGACGAGCTGAAGAGCAGGCTTCAGGCCGCTCCAGTTCTGTCATACCCGATTCCTGAAGGCGACTTTATCCTGGACACTGATGCCAGTGGTGATGGCATTGGGGCAGTCTTGTCCCAGGTTCAATAAGGTGACGAAAAGGTGCTTGCTTACGCGAGCTGGAAGCTCAGCAAACCTGAGCGAAACTATTGTGTCACCCGCAAAGAGTTGCTGGCTGTGGTGGTGTATTTGAAGTATTTCAAACAATACCTGTATGGCCGGAAGGTGACGGTCAGAACTGACCATGCTGCATTGCGGTGGGTACTTAATTTCAAGAACCCCGAGGGTCAGTTGGCGAGATGGTTGGAGGTTCTGTCTCAGTACGGCTTGGTTGTTGAGCACAGAAGTGGCAAGAAGCATGGAAATGCTGACGGACTGTCAAGACGGCCATGTAAACAGTGCGGCCGCGAGGAAGAGGTCAGTGGAGTTGAGGCAACTGGTATGGTACCCAAGGGTCAGCCTCCGGGTAGTGAGTTCTTGGTTAGGGGCGTGGCCGCCCAACCAGTCCTGTCTGGGAGTGTTTTAAGAGAAGCACAGTTACAGGATGACACCGTAAGTTGGCTCATCAGGTTAAAGGAAGAGAACAAATACCGACCAGAGTGGAAGACAATTTCCCACTTGTCAGCGACCTGCAAGACCTATTGGTCGCAGTGGGACCAGTTGGAGGTCCGCGAAGGTGTGCTTCACCGACGATGGGACTCCGATGACGGAAAGTCCATTCGGTGGTTGTTGGTGTTACCACCAAAGTTCCGCAAGGAAGTCGTTGCTGAGTTGCATGGTGGGCAACTTAGTGGTCACTGCACAAGGTGGATGGAGGCACTCCCGCTTCCAGACGCAACTGCAGTTACGGTCGCGCATACCCTGGTGAAAGAGTTTGTGTGTCGATTTGGAGTGCCCCAAGAGTTACATTCAGATCAGGGCACTAACTTTGAATCTGTTTACTGAAATGTGCCGAGTCCTTGGCATTTCCAAAACTCGTACGATTGCCTACAATCCAAAGTCTGACGGTATGGTCGAAAGGTTTAATAAAACCTTGGTCAACATTGTGGCGATGCTCATTGACCCTAAGCGAAGGCAGAAGGACTGGGACGAATTTCTCCCCTATGCCACCTTTGCATACCGGTGTACGCCACAAGACTCAACTGGCGAAAGCCCCAACATGATGATGTTGGGACGGGAAGTGACCGTTCCAGTGGATTTGGTCACGGGGTGTGTTGAGGTTGAAGAGGACACAACTTTGGACTTTGCTGAGAAATTGAGAAGTGAAATGCAGAGTGCCCACAAAAGGGCAAGAGATTGTCTCAGGAAAAGTGCCCGGAGGCAAAGGTGAAATTATGACAGGCGAGCATTCGAACACGGGTTGAAAGAGGGCCAACTTGTGTGGCTACACAACCCAGCGAAGAGTAAGAACCTTTCCCCCAAGCTACAGCTTCGTTGGGAAGGACCTTTGTTTAATTACCAAGAAGTTATCGGATGTTATCGTCCGTATTCAGCAAAAGTCGGGGAACAAGTTGAAAGTTGTCCATGTTGACAGGTTGAAGCTGTGTGTCGGTGAAACAGTTGGTACTTGGGCAAGTCAACCCAAGGATATTGTGGAGGAGAGCCTCCAGATAGATCAAGTAACTGATGTTCCAGATATCAGTGGTTCATCTGGGGAGTTGGTTGATGAGGCCAGTAATGGTGAAACTCCTCTGGTGTCTCATGACGTCAGAGAAGGGTCAAATTCGGAGAACGAGGACAATCTTGTGTCCGGTCAAACACCGTCGAGGCGGTACCCAAAACGGGCGCACAGATTGTCCTTGTGCTATCGTTAGCGCTGTGCAAAGTTGTTTTGCTTTGTGTGAAATTGCATGTACCTAACTTGCAGTGAGTCAAGTCCGTCCCCGAAGGTTGCGGAGGCAACTGCCTCCAAGCAGGCTGTTGGAGCAGCAGTTTTGTCCTTGTCGCCTACCCCCATGTCCCCACTGACGGAGCGCCCTTCGTCGCCCCAGTCCAAAACAGTCTCACCCTACGTGCGGTCCGGGGGAAAACCGAAAGGCATGTTGCAGATGGTCGTGGAGGAGGCCGCCGAGAGCCTTTCGTCAGCTTCCAAGAGGACGAACAAGAGGCTGCCTCGCTACCATTTGTACCGCCTCCAGCGAAGAAGACACGCACCGCCACCGTCCGGGAGTACACTTGCACGCAGATGTATCTAGACGGCAAGCTCGTCAAGACGGATGAACACAACTCGGTCTACCAGAAGCAAATAGAAGTAGACGCGGAGGGAAAGCCGACCGGGAAGTAAAGAACCAGAGACGAGGACCGACACTCTTATATAAAAGAGTTTTAAGCTTTGTTTAAAGATGACATAAGTTATTTTTATAAGTGTTTTAATCCTTAAGTTGGTACGGACGAGTAAGTGAAATCTATACTTCAATCATGTGTAATCATGCAGTACTTGAAATTTTCTATTTTTGTATAAATTAAAACCTGTGTAAAATTAACCGTATATTGTGAGCCTTGGAGAACATCTACTTATATAATTTTATCTGCCAGAAGTCTTGTCTCTTAATTTTGTATAAAATCATGCCAGAAACAGTGATCAGTTTGTATGCCATTTCCAAGTTGTGAGCAAATTTTCCTGTAAATATTAAATTAGGTGCCTTGAAATTTTGGTAAAGTCTTGTGCATATTAAATTAGGTAAATTTTGGTGTTCTTGTGCCCGTTGCATTGCGTAGGAAAGTTTTGCGCATATTTAATGAGGCAAAATTAGGTGTTCTTTTTCCCCTTAGAATGTGTATAAGATCTTGTGAATATCTAATGAGTTATACTTTGTATAAGACCCAGTGAATCTTCTATGAGTTTTAGAAGAGTTATAAGTTGAAGACACACTTTCCTTATTTAATTTTTATGGCTTGTGGTGTATGGGGACATACCCCACCATGCTCGGGCCTTTGTGACGGAAAGTGTATAGGACTAGAGCTAGTCTAATTTTATTAATGAGTTGCAGTGCATGTACCTGATTGGCTAGTGACTTGGTAACGTGTGCTGGCTAGGCATAGCGTAGCGCGCTGTGTGCACATGGTCATGCTACTGCAGTGAGCGCTGCGATCGCATTATAGGTGGTTGCTTGTTGGATTTCGCAGAGTGAAGTTGGTGAGTTGGCACGGAGCTAAGGCATTGTCAGCGCTGTGCGAAGTGTTGCGTGGTGCTGATGCGTTGCAAGTACGTGATTGTATAGACTGTACGTGGCTGACTAGTGTGTGTAGCTGACGCGTTGCAAGTAGCTGTACGTTGCTGACGCTGGCTCGCATGCACGTTAGGTGAAGCTCGTACGAAGTTGTACCAGTTGTACGTTGCTGACGCAATGTGACTGTTGATGCGCTGTGTGTGGCTGATGCGCAGTGAATGGCTGATGCGCATGGTGCATAGTTGATGCATTGGAGTATTGCTGCTGGGGCCCTACGCTAAATTAGTGCTCAATCCAAGTAAGTAAATGCACAGGCAACCAAACCAATCTCCCAATCACTTCACTGTACATTTCAATTGTTGATTTGTGTTGATTATTGTTGAATAAATTGAACGTCCTGTACCGACAGTTCTTCTGTCAAGGATTACTTTCTTTACAGGTTGATTGTGTAATTCAACAGAGACTAATTAACACTCGGTCACAATCGGCGGTATATTTCCTCCAAAACGGTCCCGCACCCTTTGCCTTGAGGTCGCTCTGTGTGGTCTCTCGTCTGGGGAAAAGCCTTAGGTTGGGAAGATCGACTCTGCCACTAATAGTGCTTGGTTTGATCCCATCAACTCAGGGTAGGCCCGGGGATGCCCGCCACAATACGCTTGATCATGACATTTTGCTTCATCGATTAAGGACACATGTAGGAGTTTCACAAAATACCTTTGATTGGTTTTCTTCTTACCTTAGAGACCATTTACAAAGAGTTCAGATTTGGTCTTTATCGCCTGATGGTCAGAGTGGATTGGATGTTGGAACCATGAGTGACACCTATACACTTAAGTATGGTGTCCCCCAGGGCTCTGTACTCAGACCACTTTTATTCAATGTGTATATGTTGCCATTAGGGAATGTTATTAGGCATCATGGACTGAGTTGTCATTTTTATGCAGATGACACTCAGTTGTATTTGTCAGCACAGCCAACTGCCAGTAACATACAGCAACATGTGTCAGTTTTCGAAAAATGCTGTGACGGCATCAGACGTTGGGTGGCGATTAATTTCTTGAAGCTAAACGATAAGACAGATCTGCTTAGCATTGTATCGCATATGTTGTTGAGTAGAATTCCTAAATTGTTGTGAATATTGGTAATCACAGTATTACCACAGTCTCTGAAAACAAGAGTCTGGGTGTGCTTTTGACAACAAAATGAACATGCAATCCCACATCAAGAATGTCTCTCACGCTGCAATGTATCACATGTACCATTTAAGCAAAATTAAACGTTATTTGGGTCCATCAGCCACGGAGCAGATTATTCATGCACTTGTTACGTCTCACATTGACTATTGTAACTCTGTTTTAATAGGTCTATCGGTGTCAGTCCTTGCTCCTTTGCAGAGAGTCCAGAATGCTGCAGCAAGGTCACTGATGGCAAGTAACTTCACCACATTATTCCTGCGCTGATGCAATCTCCCAAAATCCGACGGGATTTTCCATTCTAGTACGAAAACACTCACCTCTGTTTACCTACATTTGCATATCAGTGCGCATGTGCGTCAAACCTCGCTGGAAAAGGTCGCCCAAGTCACACCCTCCGCGCCCGCTGCACGTTCCCTCTATAAAAGGCTGCGTAGCACTAAGACTCGTCCTAGTTTGTTTGTTTGTTTTTTTTGAGGTCTCTTGATTTTATTTATTTGGAATAGGGACGGATGGTAAACAGAGGTGAGTGTTTTCTTACTAGAATGGAAAATCCCATTGGATTTTGGGAATTCCATTACAGAAAACATCTCACCTATGTTTACCTACATTTGAAGAGTAGCACCGTTAAGTAACAATTTGGGTGGGAAGGGACAGGCAGGGTAACGAAGGTCTAAACTGAGTCCATTCAAATATGAAAAAGGTTGTTTCGACATACCCGGAAGCTGCCTATCTACTTGCGAGAAATGGTAGCTTTCTGGGGTATACAGGCTGCTGATCAGCCGACCTGCTTGAGGGTTTTCCTGCTCATGACACCCTCTGCTTGAACCACATCCTTCAGGTAGCATGAACTAAAGGTGGTTAAATTCTCCCTGCAGGTCGTTTTCATTATGCCTGAAACAGAAACTCCAAGCTGGTGGGCAGAGGATCTTAAAGCTGCTTGTCTCCTGGGCACCTGATTTTGATCCTCAATATCGAGAGGGCTTACACGTATTATTGCCTCCGATCTCATTTGAGCAATCGTGGTCACAGAGGCCGGGCAACGTAGTTGGACGGTCGTGATGAACATCTTCTTGATGTCACCGGCAAACGAGTGAAGAAATGTGTGGAAGCTCTTGAACGGGGCACCACCATAAACCCCCGCCATTGTTGAAATCACTGTCAACCTTGGGATGAAAGTACATATTTCTAAGGAAAAGTAACCGCTTAAATGATCTGTGGAAAGAAACCCGATGTTACTGAGGCATATGCCTCTGGGTTGCCGGTAAAGGTGGACTGGTTCTGTGGACTGGGCATGGAATTGCCCTCCTCATGATATTGTTCGGGCAGCCATCAAAAATACCGCTTTAAAGGTTGGTTGATGAAACATACGAGCCTCTGTTGGATCAATGTCAGACTTGGGATACAATGATGCCCTAATCCCCCTCAATGTTTGTAGGGGAAAACCCCGATGATGGGTGAAGCGGAAGAATGGGGATCAATAGCCGTCGTCTTGTACTACTTCAGAAAGTGGATAAAACAGCTACCATAAGCCTGCCTGAAGGGCTCCAACAGTGTTGAGCTACCTAGGCAGGATCTACTTCCCAAAGTTCAGTCACTCTGAGGGAGACTATGGCTGCATCCAAGCACACAAATGAAGGGAGGCTCTATCCAGATGAGCCATTGGAGACTAAGGTTGGTTCAGGAGGTCTCAGCAGTTGAGGAGCCCGACTGGAGAATGCATAAATTATGCATGTAGGCCTATGAGGCAAGGGAACAAAGGCTGTTGTGGCCAAAATGAAGTAAAGTGAGAATTCTGGATAATTCTCTCTGTCATGAGTAACTTGACAAATTCATTACAACAGAAAGGGGAGGTGAAGGCATGAATTCCCCTCACTGAGGTTGAGCAAAAATGAAGGGATCAAACTGTGGAACATCCTTGATAACACTGTTTCCCACAAATGACTGGAAGTACCCCTTATTGAATTCCCCTCACTGAGGTTGAGCAAAGATGAAGGGATCAAACTGTGGAACATCCTTGATAACACTGTTTCCCACAAATGACTGGAAGTACCCCTTATTGAATTCCCCTCACTGAGGTTGAGCAAAGATGAAGGGATAAAACTATGGGACATCCCTAAAACCTCTGTCTCTAACAAACAAATGGCACAAGTTTCCCTAACTGAGATTAAGCAACAAATGAAGGGATCAATCTTTGGGAATGAAGTTGCCCTGTGGTGAGGCCCCAACCGAAGAAGTCTTCCTCTGACTAGTGGTTGGCTTGAAGGGAGAAGCAATACCAAAATGACAAAGGTCCATCCTGTCTGCGGTCTAGAGGTGGAGGGCCTCAAGTAACGTGGTCAGGCAGAACTTGTTATCAAACGGAACAACAGGCTAGAGCCATAGATGTAGAAGGGGAAAGACCACTGCACCTCAAATACAACCTCACAGAATACTGGAAGGGCAAGGAGGCCAACTGAGATGGCACCCAGGCTGTGTGGTCGTCATCTCAAGAAGGTGGCTAACTTTGATATGGCCAACCCCCCCAGCTGAAGTCACTTTTTGGGTCACTTGGTAAACACCTCAAAGAAGCACAGCTGTGTTGTGTTGTGTACTGCACCAACAGTCCCTCACAGGAATATCAGATTGCACTTTTGTGCTGCCCAACAACTGGCTTCACTGTTTCATGTGCATCGATGTGCAGTAAACCAAATGCCGTGAAGAGGACTGCACAAAAGACCCTGGGTCATTTTGTGCTGGCAACCAACTGTGTACACACTGAACCTGTGCATGTTTGTGTTTCATGTAGAAAATACATGCACGAGAGTGACTGTGGGCACTCGTGCATATTGGTGCTGTAAAACTAAAGGAGGGTTAACATTGTATAAAGTAAGCTGAGTAGTTTACTGAATGGCTGTCCAAAAATAAACCAGTAAGGAAGGCTCGGGCCTTTACGAAGTACCCATTATAGACTGTGCTGTTGTATGGGCACTGTTGATTCCAACACTGATCACAAGGAACCCTAAACTACCTGTGCCACATGCATCTTGTATGCAGGTGTTTTATGGAAGGGCATGAAATGGGACGATGACAACCAAGACTCACAAAGGTAATAAAAAACCCGCCTTAAGCAACCTAACTATACAGTTGACCATGCCTGAGAATTACAAGCAGATGACGTCCTAATGTACAACTTGCGCCAGTCAAGTTAACCACTATGGGAACCCAAGGAGAAAGAGGTCAACCCAGGTCACACATACATGAACATGTAGCGTCTAATCTCATGGAAGCCGAGAAGTAGACGGAAACCTAGAGCTGTGCTAATGAAATTTGTGGGAACATGCTCGCCAAGGAAACAACTTTGATGAACAAATATGAATGCATAGAAAGGGGGCATATTCTGTGAATGAACCTGTACAACTGTAACCTGGACATGTTGGGGAAGTGCAGGAAGACTAACATAACACCTAGACATCCAAAGGCTATCGTAACTAGAGTACAGTACAAAGGCAGCCAGTTCATAACACAGAAATAAAGTGGAAGGCAAATGGTAACCAAAGGGGGATGCTGCGGGTCCAGCATTATGCACCACTGCGACATGAATGGCGTACTTGTACCTTGTTCAAGAAACACACTGAGCAGGAGGGGCCTACCCAAAGACTATAGAATTCTTTGTAGGGGAGGCGAGGCAGAGCCGGCGCTTGAGCTGTAACAAGGAAAGTGATTATGACTCAAAACAAGGGTGCGCAAGCTAAGGCACTCTACCTGAGCGTGACAAAACTTGCATCCTATGCGGCGCACTGCTCCTGGAGCAGCTCTAACAGGGGGCCGCAAAGTGCAAGAGCGCCAAGTTCTGAGAAGGTGAATGCACAAACACGCCAGGACGCAACGCACCCGAAATGAACATACATGTATGGAAGGCACCTAGAGATTGTGCATGGAACACACTGAAAAGGCGCAGCCAAATATACTCAAGAATGGTCTGCCCATGTCAAGTCACCGAATGCACACAGCAACCCTGCCGGAAGACCTTGAACAGGAGGGTTCAACTTGAAATGACACCAGAGAGTAGGAAAATGCAGTGCTGCGAGTACGGGAGTCCCTATAGACTGAAGCTCTAAGGGCAAATGTAAGGCAAAGGTGACTAATGACAACAGCTTCAGTGGAATTAGAACTATTACAGCTGCAGAAGATTGAATAATCTTCCAAGCCTGAAGTAGTCTTGAGACTGTACATAAATGTTAGTGTATCGGGACCCACATGACTGCGTCAAGTTCTGATGCCAAGAACTAGGAAACGAGTGAGTTCAGGAAATAAATGTGCCGGTACCAAGCAGAATACAACAATATTCCGTGCAGTTAAAGAGGGTGGCTAGGCCTATTGGCAAAAAAAACACAAAGAGATTAAGACACATTGATTACTGTGAATAGAACTGCTCCACAATGGTTGAGGAGCACATCGGTCAATGAAGGAAAACGGGATCTAATCCCCATGACACAATCAAAAATCTATTTTGAGGTAGACCTACATGCACAAGTGCCAAAATCGCTACAATCACCTGACGATAAGGCAAGACATGTAAATAAGGCACGATTGGAAAAAAAAAGAAGCTGACATGATTGAAGCTGACCTACATGTACTTCTGTCATCACTGTAAGTGATAGATTAGCCAGCTAAGGAAAAAAGAGGCCATCTTTATCAGAGGATAAATGACAGGAGAAAGTGTTCCGACCCCCAAGTGTCAACGGGGAAACGGACCTTGATTCCACCATGATCCAACGAGTGGGAGCGAGGCTGTGATAAAGAACGGGCACGAACATCGCGCTGAAGTCAGGTGCAGTGGTAGGTCTACTGTTGGGTCGAGTAACATAGATATAGCAGTCGGCAGAATGACGCCGAAAAATGGTTCCACGATTGGGAGAGACATTTACATCGTGGGCTATTGCAAAGGGTGAAGGAATCTGCCAGAGAAAATGAGAATAGTTCTCGGGAAACACTGCTGAAAGATCTGGATGCTCGTAGTACCGACGGGCTAGAGTCGTTTGAAGAGCAAGACCAAGCACTTGGATGAGAAAGAGGTTGAAGCTGTTGCGTCTAACCTGTATCTGCAACAAAAAGGTTGTCGTCCACATGGCTAAAAATGTGCTGCCGACTTGAGGTGGTGGTGGTGCCCTAGGCCTCTGTGACCAAGCGGGGGTGGCCGGACGCTCAGATGACTGTGCTGTATCGAGTGCCGGGCCCCGCTGTTCCGCACACACTTGGACGTTGGACTCCGCTGCTGCCAAGTGCTCACTTAGGCTACCGAAGGTGTGCGGAACCTAACGGGGAGAAGCCCTGTTAGGTGCCAGTTGCGGAGTCGACCCCGGGGAATTTCCACTCGTACAACACGGCAGAGTAGACTCAGTCGACACGGTGGAAATGACATGCTTGGAGGGCCGATAAGGCTTGGAGGAACCGTGGGATTTGCCTGGAGCGTGGCTTGAACTATAGATAGAAATTCCAGTCCTGTGTTCGGGTTTTGGCGGACTCCACCATTTTTACATAGAAAACAGCGAGGTTGCGTGTAAACGTGAAACTCTATTGTATACTAAATTCACACGATGTCGACTACACGCGTCGCTGAAAATAACTAAGACGAGTCTTTGTGCTACGCAGCCTTTTATGGAGGGGACATGCAGTGGGCGTGGAGGGTGTGGCTTGGGCGACCTTTTTCAGCGAGGTTTGATGCGCATGCCTGCTGATATGCAAATGTAGGTAAACAGAGGTGAGATGTTTTCTGTAATGGAAATTGTATTTATGACTTCAGAGAACAAGGTCATGTTCTCGTACAAGCCACAGTGCTGTTTGCTAAGTAGTATTTTGTAGCGGCTTTCAGAAATGGGGTTAAGGCATCCCTTTAAAACACCCATTTCTTGTGTTCTACATCAACTTTCATAGGTACAAAAAACACAATAATGGTAAGCTCAGGTTTCTTTACATTTTGAAAGAGATCATTTGAAAAATCCTGAAATCAGGGAAAAATCCTGTCAAATCTTACCCTTGAGCTTTCTAGTGTGCTTCTGTGATATGCTATGTGATTCCAACAGGTGCTATATGATTTCAGCACCAGGACATTCACTGGTACTGCAGGCAGAGAAGTAGACGAGTCAGGATACTCACTCATGCCACACTACAGTCAGGCATCAATGCTGTGGATGTAATAAGAAATTCAAAGCTCAAGATACAATTGAATGCCTACTAGTACAATGTACATATCGGCTGCACCATGAAGTGACATCTATACGACAGTTTTGAATGCCTACTAGTACAATGTACGTATCGGCTGCACCATGAAGTGACATATAGACGACAGTTTTGAATGTCTACTAGTACAATGTACGTATCGGCTGCACCATGAAGTGACATATAGACGACAGTTTTGAATGTCTACTAGTACAATGTACGTATCGGCTGCACCATGAAGTGACATATAGACGACAGTTTTGAATGTCTACTAGTACAATGTACGTATCGGCTGCACCATGAAGTGACATATATTCGACAGTTTTGAATGCCTACTAGTACAATGTACGTATTGGCTGCACAATGAAGTGACATCTATACGACAGTTTTGAATGCCTACTAGTACAATGTACGCATTGGCTGCACAATGAAGTGACATATATACGACAGTTTTGAATGCCTACTAGTACAATGTACGTATCGGCTGCACCGTGAAGTGACATATTTACGACAGTTTTGAATGCCTACTAGTACAATGTACGTATCGGCTGCACCATGAAGTGACATATAGACGACAGTTTTGAATGCCTACTAGTACAATGTACGTATCGGCTGCACCATGAAGTGACATATAGACGACAGTTTTGAATGCCTACTAGTACAATGTACGTATCGGCTGCACCATGAAGTGACATATAGACGACAGTTTTGAATGTCTACTAGTACAATGTACATATCGGCTGCACCACGAAGTGACATATTGACGACAGTTTTGAATGCCTACTAGTACAATGTACGTATCGGCTGCACCATGAAGTGACATATTTACGACAGTTTTGAATGCCTACTAGTACAATGTACATATCGGCTGCACCACGAAGTGACATATTGACGACAGTTTTGAATGTCTACTAGTACAATGTACGTATCGGCTGCACCATGAAGTGACATATATATGACAGTTTTGAATGCCTACTAGTACAATGTACATATCGGCTGCACCATGAAGTGGCATATTTACGACAGTTTTGAATGCCTACTAGTACAATGTACGTATCGGCTGCACCGTGAAGCGACATATTGACGACAGTTTTGAATGCCTACTAGTACAATGTACGTATCGGCTACACCATGAAGCGACATAAAAATGACAGTTTTGGTGCACAACAAAGTAATGTACCGTCTCAACTTTGTTCACACAATACATCAGTTCTTGATGCAAAGGACAGCATGCATGTAACAAGGTTGTTAGGACTTTACCGATGACCTCGTTGTAACAGAGACCTTGTATAATTGGAAAACAGAGAAAGCAAAGATGAAGGGAAACCTAACACTTTTCTTGCTATATTAATTTAAAGCAAGATATGTTGGATTTTTAAAATCAATGTTTGACAACATGTACATCCAACTGAGTTCAATTTGACTCAGTGACTCTGAATCGAAAGGTTGATGTTGCTGTGTTGCACCGTAGAAAACATTTTGAAGTACTGTTTGCCATTTCCGAAGAGTGTACCATTCAATGGTGGTTGGCCAAGAGCCATGTACTCTGAAAAAATATCAAGAGCAAACTGGAAGAGAAATTGTTAACCTTAGAGTAGTGGAAGAGGATCCAGCGAGGCCATCTGGTACCAGACACATCAAGGAGGAATCTCCAGCTCTACGTGTACAGGTTTGTCTCAATCAAAGGATGGTGACGGAACGCATCCTGTCGTTGGCTTTGAGGATGGTGTCTCACTGTTGAACAAATGACAGATACTAAACGGTCAAGGGCTGGTGGAGAAATACCCCAAGGGTGAAGTGCACTAATCCAAGCCACATTGGAAACAGTGCAAAGTTAACCCTAAAAGAGTAATCAACATTTCTTCCCGATGTCGCCGCAGTGCATTTATTCAAGGGCTGAGCCTATAGGAATTTTTAGAGTTATACTTTGCAGTCACTTTTTAACCAATTTTAGAAAAAACCATACCATTCTTGCACAGCACTGATGTATTTTACACTAGGGTATTCAATGCACAGGGCCAGACTGAGTATGCATACAGCTTTGTATTTCCAATGACAGGTAATGACAAAACTACAGGAATATGTCTGACTGTCTTCAACAGTCTTCAACAGGAGCGAGGAACCAATCCAACTACCCATTGCTGTAATGAATGAGACTTTTACAGACAAAAACCTCTGTTCAGAACAGGGTCCATAATACATAACGGTGTTACCTGACCAAGAAATGTTGATGTGAGCTTTTGTCCTGAAATAGAATACATGTACATGTATGTATACTTCAATAATACAAATTTGTGTTTTATAATGACCTTTTAAATGAGATCTTTTCCCACTGGAAAGAAATTGAAATTTAATTCAAACAAATACACAATATTAATCCATCTCCTTCACCACAAAAGCCAGCTCGACCAATCCTTTTTTTTCTTATGTGCCAACGACCCACATTGATGATGCTAGAGATGTTATGTGACTCGGGTAATACCATAACACATGTATTTTCAGCCCCATTTCCAACAGAGGCTATTCTCTGTAAAAGTCTCGGATTGGGTGCTCTCTTATCAACATTTTGGTGGAGTTTGCCCTCTTCAGTAAACCCTAAGAGGGGTCAAGAGAGGGCCAAACATTCCAAGCAGTGCTGGCCCCTTTCGTGGGAATGACACTTCACCAGTTTACAAATGATTTTATCCTCAGGCAAACCTGAATTTTCAGTTCTGATTGGTTGTTCCATGGCAACAAACAGTGTGATACAAGTATAACTGTATTGCACGGTTCATATCAAACCCAGTACTTTATGTAATGCACTGTTTTAACTCAATCCACTGCGCTATTTTTATGCTGAGCAATCATACATCTGCATCAGAAGTGGCGTGTTTCCCTCGTGCTGATCATCACAGGTGTTTACATGTAAATGCACGTACAATACTAACAATTTCTTTCTCAGTGTGAGCCCAGTTCCTATTCTTTTATTATTGAAATAAGTTAAACCAGAAATAATTCCCATGCTCCCTAGATAAAATCACAGAATTGTGGTACATCAGTCTTCCTATTTTTCCTATGTGCCGTATGATATCTTTTGTCTTCTTTCTTTATATGAAGGCCCCTTTTCTTTACTGCGCATCAAGTTTGCTTTAAAGATAAATTCGTTATCAAGCTTGTGCCCGCTGAACAAGGAATGTAGTGCGCCTGTGTCCCGTATACCACTCGGCCTTTGGCCTCATGACATATGTTTAAGCCATCAGAAATATAGGGGAGAGCACACTATTAGACTGGTAACATTTCAAATCATAGAAATATGAACAAAGAGCTGTTCCCCCGAGATACCGGTATGAAGGTACATGTATTTCTTATACTACAAAACAAACTTGGACGAGTTCAAGAATCTATACACGTGTGTTTGATGAAAATGTATGGCTGAAAGTTAAAAGTTAAGGTGGGTGCACCTAGGACAAGTTTCAGTGGTAACAATGTACGTGTAGTTAGACACATGTCGCCCCAATAATGGCTGGTAGAGGCCTCTGTACAAAATCCCAGATGTACATGTAACTTCCTGTCTTTGGAAAGGTCTTCCACAGCCTTAAATTGAAAAGGGAGGATCCTGTTGTGACTACAGTGTACTTTGACCAATGATAGTTATGTGATCAACAGATTCTATTTGAATTTATCAATCAATCACACAGATCAATCAGTCAATCACCCCCCCCCCACAATGTCTTCATACTAACAACAGGGAGAGGGCAACCTGACAAATTAAACCCCTCCCCCCCAAAAAAAAGAACTTCAAGACAGTCTACAGGCAGGGGTGAGATTAGAGGAAAATGCAATAGCTAGGAAATAATCACCAGAAAGTTTGAAGGCTCCACAGGAACAAAGAGTTTATAGCGTACAGGTATCATTTGAGTTTAAGGTACCTCTTGAAATACCCATTTCTTGCTATTAAAATTAATTGACAAACACCTTTTTGGTAATGTCAAAACTTTCCAAAATTTAAAATCCACATGAAAAAAGATAAAAATCTGAAATCATGAAAAATCCTGACAAATGTCACCTCTGTACAGGTGATCTTCTTCCAAATCCCCATTTTTCCTGATAATGGCCAAAGTTTACAACCTTCCTAGTCACATGATTCTACGTTGACAAAGGTTCTGCATATGTAGTTCATGGAGACAGTGAGCACAGAAAAGGCACGCTTACTGTTCCTTGGATGGCAAATTTCCTTGTCCTTTCCAGTACCAATGGAGATCTCCATGCATGTGCAACCTTCACAGTGTTCTCCACGGGCTGTTTTAGCAGGGCGGACTGCCCTGCCAAAATTTTGGGCTGCCCCGCAAAAATTTTGCCGCCGTGCTAAGATTTGTGCCATCCTGCTAATTTTTTGAGTAGTGTATTTTTCTCTGAATGTCTACTTTCCCAAGATTTTAGTAAAAAAGAGGTTTACCGCAGTTTGTGGATCGAGTTTGAGTTTACCAACGACGCTTATGATGTACTGACAATGGTGATCGTTGGCTGCCTACCGTTATGCATAGTCAACCTCTTGCCCCGTAAAACCATCGCGTATGTTTGTACATGTACACGTACATTGTATTGCGCAAGCATGTACATGTACACGCAGTGCATGTGACTGGTACCCACAGCGCAACATTGTTTGCCGAGTCTGCGTGGGCACCAATGGAAGGACAGTGCCATGCATGAGCGGCCCCCATGCTCTGCTCCAATGGAGGGGTTGCTTCATTTTTATGACGTGAGCTGGAAATTGTAAACTTATCTTTGCCTGAACATAATTCTTTTGTTTTTTTTTATTCAAGGGCGCATTTTGAGGATTGTTTTTACTCTACCGTTTAACAGTCTAAAATGCTAAAAATGTTCCAAAAATTAAATTAATTTCGTCATCAAATGTTTTGATGAAGAAATTCCTCCTGAAGAATATCCTTGCCAATATTTCACATTGTAAATGAAATCAGATTTGGGGCCAAATTACAGAAGAAAGTGGACCGGAAATTGCCCCAGAATGCACCACAAAGCATTTAGAATCCAAAATTTTCCGGCCCTTAAGCGGGCCCCAGACCCCACGCCGTAAGGACTTCGCGCTCGCAATTTTTCTACCGCCCTGCCAAAGTTTTCGGCTGTGGAAAACACTGCTTCATAACACAATCACCAGTAAAGAGGGCTCAAGGTACATGTAAGCACAATTTCCTGCTATAGTAAGCACAACTTGGAACCTGGTGCCATGAAACTGGTACCCGGTTCTTAAAAGTGGAGAACGTGACAGTATTGCAAGGATTAGTGCAGTATTGAACACTTGACAGCCTCCTATGATGGGAAGGGGTGCAGAGAGAGCCAATGAACATTGGTCAACATGGTCTAAACATGGACCATGTTGGAAACCATGCTGAACATGTACACATGTAGCCGGGTCATTCCATGAGGTTGGGGCATGATTTGTGGCCGTGTCAAATGTTACATGGGTTCCATAATGAATGAACAGTTATTTCCCTGCATGTGGATTCCAAATTGACATTGTTATACATCCTGCAAGGCTGAATACAGAGGTGTGTGTTAGTTTGAATTAAAGGTCATGACAGGTGATAAAAGATACCCATGTACATGTAACAAGGACACCGTCACAATTTGTGCCCCAACTTCATGGAATGACCCAGCCATATTATTTCAACTGAAATATTGATTATTCATCTTCCACAAAATTTCAAAGTTCTCTTTGCCCATCTAAGTGACGAAGCAACTAACTTGTACATGTCTCATAAAAGTTAAAGTTCTCACCCAACATGTAGCTTCATGTACTGCTCTCAACTTCAGAGGAGAGATTGGAGAAAAATGAAACATCCTCAAAATAATCACAGTGCCTTAAAGTGCCCCACAGCTGTTAGGGTCCACGGAATACATTTGTGTTTACCTAAAGGCACGCCTTGAAACACCCATTTCTTGTGTTCTATGTCAACGTTTATCCCTAAAAACCACCCTAATGGTAAACTCAAGATTTTGAAAGAGATTGTTTGAAAAACCCTGAAATCGGGAAAATCCTGATGAAAAATCTGAACAAATCTCACCCCTGCAATTTCCAGTGTGCTTCTGTGCGATGCTTTGTTATTCCAACAGGTGCTGTATGGTGTAAACGTCAGAACATTGGCTGGTACTGCAGGCAGAGAAGTAGATGAGTCAGGATACTCACTCAGATACCAACACCACTGTCAGGCATCAGTGCTGTGAATGCGATAAGAAATTCAAGATGTAGGTGCTAACCTTTGCTGCACAGAACGGAATTCTTTCAATTATGAACCTGATGACCTAACATTATCAAGGCTTTGCTGCACAGAACGGAATTCTTTCAATTATGAACCTGATGACCTAACATTATAATCGCTCAAGATACTTGTCTTCATAATCTATCAGTTGCACTACGAACCAGTACAGCAACATCCAGATTTTGTACACATGTTATGACAGTTGGTGGTGACGCAACTATCCCAACGACGATATGCATGTTGGGACTTCACAGATTACCTTGTTGTAGCAGGGACACTGTAGTCTAGGAAAGCAAAGATGTAGGGAAAACCTAAAATGGATCTTGCTATAAGCAGGATACAGTCATAAATCAATGTTTGACTGTATCCCATTTCAACTTGTCTCGTTGACTCTGAGTTGAAGGGTTATATTATATTTTGAAGTGCTGTCTGCCTGTTCTCAAGAATGTAACATTAAATGCTGGTTGGTCAAGACCACATACTCTGGAACAAAATAAAATAAAGAGCACCCAAGAAATGAGACTGTCAACCTTAGAGTAGTGGAAGAGGATCCAGCGAGGACAGCAGGTACCAGACACATCAAGGAGGAATCTCCAGCTCTACGTGTACAGGTTTGTCTCAATCAAAGGATGGTGATAGCAGGCATCATGTAGTTGGCTTTGGGGGTGGTGTCTCTCTGTTGAACAAATGACAGATACTAAACGGTCAAGGGCTGGTGGAGAAATGCCCCAAGGGTCAAGACCACTAATCTCTACAACTATCTCCGTGCCACATTGGAAACAGGAAAAATGAACAAAGGGTGAAATAAACTCATCCAAGCCCATCAATTTAAAGTTTAGGGCTCAATTACATGCAAGCCATCATTACTGGAGTTTTTGAAACAAAAATCAAGTTTTTGTTTTGTCCCTACTTTTTTCATTTGTTTTCAACTTTTTGTAGGTTAGCTTAAATTCAACCCCAAGAAAGAACAGCCCACTCACAGCAATTTTTAAAATGGCTTCCCTATACTTTCTCATTCACTGTGGACCATTTTTCATCTGTAAACTTATCAACTGTTCCTCTGGATGGAAGCACCCAAACCTGGCTTAAATTTCCAAAATACCTTCATTTTTCAGCCAAACAATCTCATTTTTCAAAAGAAACTGTGAGGCAACTGTTTCTGTAATTAGTGCACTGCATCTTTAAGATAGATTTAAGGGATCCATACTGAGCCCTTGTGAAGTCCACAGGTGGGAACCCTCTCTTTATGAACCATTTCTTTGAGGTTGACAGTGCGGCAGAGAGGGGCACACTATTTTAGGTTCAGCAGGATTGTTTGGCCACAGGGACAGTGATGAATATGTTGATGGAAAATGTCAACCATGTGAAAGATGTGGTAGAGTTTACATGCAAATGGCACACTGTTGGCGATGATCATAAAATATGTAACTAAGTAAAGCAAATGACGCACCTGTAGATTTTCCTTCCTCGTACAAGTCATCAGAACAGGAAAAAACACGGCTTGAGACTTCTGGCCTAAGATGTGGTGAGTTCATTTGCCTCAACATTCCAACTGAAGGAGTGGTCAGTGCCTGCATCCAATAAGAAAACTGAGTTCAGGGATGATGAACTGCTGGGAGGTATCGGCGATGTCACAGAGGATGGTGGTTGCCGATACTTTCAAGATCAAGATAAGATTTGCAACCTTGGAGTAGGGTTGGTTTCACGTTTGTATGGTCAATTGACAAAATGCCAGATGACAACTGCTAAAACACTCTTAGTGTCAAACTGCTATATCCTAGCTTAGGCACAAGAGGACCGGTCGAAGACAGGATGTAATCTTGTGTGAGTTTACAAGGTCAGTATCCTGAGTGGGAGTGCATCATCCAAGATACTTAAGTTTAGGGGGAGCTGTGGACTATATTCTCTGTAAAAACCAATCCCATGGCCCATTGCAGTAATCAAAGAGGCTTTTAACCAGGTTAACAGTCGCCAAAATACATTACATGTACCTGATCAAAAACGGTTGAGGCGAGCTTTTATCTTTAAACTTTCTTTCAATCTTTAAACTTATACTTCAATGATACAAATTGGTGCAGTAAATATATAAACAGGTAAAACATGTGGTGAGAATTTCAGGGAAGATCAATGGTGAACATGCATTCCCTGGAGTATAACACTGCCTAATTCTCACTGCATTCCACTGTGCTTC